>NW_024582456.1:1000158-1077315 GCF_018398535.1 Haplochromis burtoni
TTGGGGGGGTAGAAAAAAGGTTGCCGCGTTAATTAAGTGCTGATTGAAGGCCTTTGTGCGTTTTAATAGTTTTTCCTTCTCGGATAAGGAAATAGTTTTAATAAATCTAACTTTCTAGTGACAGGTGTAATTTTATGGATTAGAGGCAGATGTGAAGCTGGGGAAGGCTTACTTATTCGCTCTTAAGCTTTCGTTCCACTTAGCAAATTCTAAACCACTCCCTTAAGAAAACAAGACTCCTGACATTGCAACTGCAACTTTATAATCAAAGTTGTGCAGGGGTTATTTAAGTGTAGAGCAGCCTGTGAAACATGTGTAATTTAAAGCTGCTGGTCCAGTGATTTATTTAGACATGTTACTATTAGTGGATCATCACAAGGAGTGATTGTAGGCTAACTGCAGTGTTACAGCACATAAAACAAAGACAGCTGCGCGTGCCGTTGAATAGTTGCGCGTCTAAAATTAATAGATTTTAATAGATGTGTCATTGTGAATCTGCACAGCTACATATAAGCCAGGAGCTGAGTCATGCTGTGTCTGTTGCAGATGCTTATGCTCAGATTTCAGTGGCCTTTTTATGTGAGGATTTAATATTTTTACTTCTCAGAACAGGCAGTACATTTTTGGACTTTATTAACAGCCAGTTTCATACATGAACTGCCCCAAGAACTCAAAGTCGCCTCCGCACTGAAAAAACTTTTCAGACGCTCCATTCAGTCGCATAATAAGGTTTGACAGCTCAGTCTTATCATTATGTTTGCGTCTGTCTGTTCCAGCCTATTTTTACTCACATAGAAATAATGGTGAGAATATCTTAGGCTAACATGTTTGTTATCATGACCGAATAAGATATTAAATGCACTCTGAGGCCGCTGAAAGCTGAAATTGATTTCTGTTTGGGAAGTTTTTTGTTGCTTTAAAGCAGGGTTCCCCAATCCCAGTCCACGAGGCCCGGTGTCCCTGCAGGTTTTAGAACTCACCCTGGGTCAACACACCTGAATCACATGATTAGTTCATTACCAGGCCTCTGGAGAACTTCAAGACAGTTGTTTATCTATTTAAATCAGCTGTGATGGATCAAGGACACATCTAAAACCTGCAGGGACACTGGCCCTCGTGGACTGGGATTGGGGACCCCTGCTTTAAAGCTTGTGAGAGTTTAAAGGTGTTGGACTAGAGTTGATCTTACATCATATTTTGTTACAAACTTGAATACTAAAATGCATTTTAGATCTCTGTAGTACAGTTGTGATCAGGCTCATCACAGGCATGAGTGCTTTGCTAATTTGGGGCTTTTAATGATTTTTTTGAACTGAATGGAGCGACTTCACCAGTGGTCAGTATAAGAAAAGCAAAGATTATTCTGAACTTTGAGTCATACAAAGCTACTTTAGAAGTGTCCAAGAATAAGGAAGCTTTTAAAGGTAGCATGGGTACCAGATGAAACTCGGAGGTCATGTTTCATTTGTTCTGGCAGAATTCATCTGGACTCCTTCCGGTTTACACAAATGTTCTCACAGCTCTGCCTACAGTGCACAATGCCACACGTTTTTAAGATGACTTTTTATAGGTCTAATTATTGTAGGTCCAATAAGTATTTTGGTCTAAGGCTGTTACGGCGAGTGAGATGAGCCGTGTGGAAGAAATAAAGGAGGATCCAAATGCATGCACTTGCAAAGGTGTGAGGGTGGTTTATTAAACACAAAATAAAAATGGGCAAACGGCAAAAGGAACAGAAGGCTATCTAAACTGAGAACAACTAAACTAGTGAACACAAACCAGAACATGAACATGAAGGAGGATGAGCAGCGGAGAATGACGACGGACAGCAGGGAAAACACACGAGTGAGACATGGTGGATACACAGACGGACCAGCAACTACAATGACAGAAGACACAACTTAAATACACACAAAGAAACACAGGGAGATTACACACAGGTGGTGGACACAGCTGGGAGTAATTAACGAGACGAGACAAGGGAGGTAAACTGAACACACTCACATGAGACGCAGACCTTCACAAAAAAACAGGAAACAAGAAAACACTGCACGAAGACGCAGACACGACACTGAGACAGACTAGACACTGAACTAAACCTGCAATAAACATGAGAACACAAAACCTACGAACTAATCCCTAAACAAGAATAACTAAAACATAGATTCATAATCACCATCACCATCATCATCATCATCATCATCATCATCATAATAATAAGAAGAAAAGAATCCAAAATGCAAAAACACACCAAAACATAACAACTCATAATACTGGGTCAAACTGACCCAGAACTGTGACAAAGGCTGTGGATGACACCCTTTAGAAGTCAAAACTGACCTGAGAGCTGGCACACTAATCTGCATTTGTGCATTTGTGCATTTGTCCGGTTATATGAGGCTAGCTTAAAGGTGTTTTTCTTCAAGGTCACTTCTCAACTTGAATTTCAGTTTTAAGTTTTTCAAAGTTTATCTAACTGCATGCTTCGCCTTAGAAACTCATATATTCATGCACCATATACACTTTGCTTTACTTATAGGTCTAAGCAAAGCTACAGCAACAGCCTAAGTAGGACTGAGCAGCAACACTTGGCAGCTGGCTCCTCCTTGCCTCTGGAGCTATTTTCCTCCTTTAAGCAGGTTTTATTCTCTCCACGCTATTCCGCGACCTCACCGTCTCTCTCACCCACACATACACATTCTCCATTACAGTAGTAAAATCATGTTTTATTGATTTACTAAGTGAAGAAGCCAGAGACAAGAGTGAGCATATCTAGTCTAATCCCAGCTGTTTGGGCCATGTACATTGGGCTGCTCCTTAATCTCCACAGCTGTCAAAGTCACTTCACAGAGAAGACCAAAGAGGCCCCATGATGGCTATACAATGCACAATGCTCCAATTTTTCTTTCGTCTGGTCCTCCCCGCTCAGAGTGTTTTCAATGAAGCTCTTTTAAAAGGGGATTAAACATTGCTATCTCATCTGTTGAGCTGTCATTCAGTCTGCTTTGGTCTCTCCTCCACTGCTTCCATGCAGAGGGGAGGATGAGGGATGTGAATGGTATAGGTCAAACAAGTGAGGATCCCATTTGCATTTTAAAGTTGTTTTTGAACAACAGGATGTATACACGATTATCTAAATATGAGTTAAGCACTCACTTGAGGATTTAGTTATTTACTTCTTCACTGCAACTCTGGAAAGCCATTCTTCTGTAAGAATAGAGTCTGTTTTCAATTGAAAATTTTCCTCATCTTTTAAAAGAAAATGTCCATAACCCTGCATAGGTTACAGTTAACGATGGAGCAAATTAGACCCACACTAATCAAAAATATGTTCCATTTACTCCTAAAGTGCTTAGACCAGTCTTACATCTCAAAAGTGTGGATTTCCTTGTACCCACAAGTTCACTGTACATATACAATTACAATAAAGGGTCATTCTATTCTATTTTATTCTATTCTATTCCTGTTTGCTACTATGTTATACTGCTGCACACTCAAAAGTCAGCAGAACATTGTCCTGTGCAATTTCCTGGACATTTTGAGTCATTCCTCTTTCCTGTACTGTGTGTCTGATTACACGTTGTTTTTACCATTAGGATGCAGCCCTGAAGTCACATTCCTCATGACGGCGTGTGGAAAACAGAATCATTTCTGAATAGAAGATAAATCTGAAAAAAATCTAATGGTTGACCAATTACTATGTTTGTGCATTCTCAAACATTTATGACAAGCATTCAAATTTTCCATTGAATTTAAAGGATTTTTTTTTTAATTTAGAAGAGTGTGCTCACCTGGCTCTGCAGCTCTTATTTAAATCAGTGCATTATGCTAACAAATACACAAGTTGTTAGTAAAATGCTCTCATGATTTTACCAGTGTCGGGTTGTTGACTTCACAAACAGGCTGCAAAGGGACAAGGCAGGAACACAGACCTTTAATCATCGTTTTACATGCCAGTTGTACAAATGAATAATTTGCACTGTCACTCTACCTTGGACTGCTTCCTAGACTTAAGTGTCTTTGAATAACGTCTGTGGAGCTGCTAATTGAAGCCTGTATGTATGTTTGCCGTGACGGTTGTCCAGATCCGATGTGTGCATGAAAGCACGACATTACAGACGGTGTGTCAGGTGTACACTATGTGCCGGTTCAGCCACTCGCTTTAAGCGGCTCGCCCTGGCCAGCTGAGTCCCTACTTTGTACACGTTCACACCTGATGCTCTGACCACACCTGACTCCCTGTGACTACACATGTAGGAAATACATGAAAAAAAACTGCTTTCGCTCAACCCTCATTTTTTTGTATCATCATCTAATTGTTGTAAATCAAAAAATAGATAATATGATTTTTGAACTTCTTTTCCTAAGCTCAGACATGGGTCTACTGGTTTACACACTAATAAGACCAATAAATTATCCCTAGTTTGATCCCGGGAGGAGGCGTAAATCCCTTCGGGGGTTGTGTCAAGAAGGGCATCTGGTGCAAAAATCTGCCAAATCAAATCTGCAGGGTTACCTGCTGTGGTGAACCCTTGTGAATAAGGGAGCAGCTGAAAGTAGCTATTCTTCTTAGAAGTTGTTGAATTTGATCAAGATGAACAGCTGAATCTGTTCCTCAGCTCTGCCGACTGAATTTTCCTATGGAAATGCAAACCTGTGCACTTTTCGCTGACTGACAGCATCTCTACCAATAACAGCAATAGCGAGGTGACAGCTTTTCATCAAGGGTTGCTACAGTGAGAAGATGCGGTGTGCTTTTAAATGGAAACAACAGAGCTGAATTCTCCCTAAAGCCACCAAAGGAAAAGCTGACGGCAGGTCTTTCCGATTCAATGCAACGAAACAACAACAACACCACCACAGTGTGAGATAAGAGCTGTTCACATTGTTGTTATGAAAAAAGTCAAATCAGATCTGCCCCAGTTGTGCTGTGTCACATAACACATTACCTTATAGCTCAGTTCCTAAAGAGTTTGTAAGTTAGTGGTTTTCTATTTCCATGGTCGCTATTTTGAAGCCAACAATAAAGCAAAGGGGTAAAAAAAAAAAAAAGAATGAACTCCCCTTGTCATAGTCAAGACTTAAGCTATCAAAACCAATGTATTTTGACCTGAAATGAGAAGCGTGCTTTTTCTCTCTGTTCAAAAACAAAGATGCAAATTTTTGGGGTAGAAAAATATGTCACTTTTCTCTCTGCATACCTTCGATGTGCCACGCAGCAGCACCAAGGAGAAGACGCTTGGCCCCTTTTCCATATTTCTCTGCTCTTTGTTATTTGTCATCCTGTGTTCTTAATGAATAATTGATATATTGTAAGAAGAATGATTTTTCTCTAGGCACTTCCTGTTGTGTTTATACGGCCTGTGTGATGGGAGATGACAGTCTTGGATCTTAAGTGAGCATTTATGGCCTCATTTATATGTAAATTATTATTTAACCTTAAATCCACCGCCCTTTCTTTGACAGGTTGAGATTCTTAGCGATGGGGCTACAAAGACAAAAATGCCCGTGTGGAGTGCACATGTTATTGGGTGAAATGCACTAGATTGAAAGCTTTCCTTTGTCTTCATTAAAGGTGAGCTCATTCAAAACGAAAGCAGTCCTGCTTCTCCAGCATGTCACAAGGCATAAGTGGAGACCTCGGTAAAAGCGCCATGTCCAGCCCTTGGTTGTTCATTATGTCTGTCTGGGTGCAGATGTAGCTCTCTTGAGAGCCACCACTTCATTAATCGCCCACACCACACCCAGTTGAGGGTCGGCAGGCAGTTCACTCATTACAGCCATTTCACGAGGGAGCCAGTCCAAGTAGGAGCAGGGGGGGAGGGAAGATATAGTATATATCTAAAAATCTTGTTTAATTTAATAACGGTCTCATCGCAGCCTGTTTTATATTGTCTGAATCACATTTGCATAGAGTTCGGATTAATATAATTAAATTCGGCATTCATCCATTTTGCTATAAAGACACGTGACTTTTCCACTAAAGCAGCAGCTTGTAAATCTCATCAGTGTGAATACTTAGGATCCCAGATGGAAAGAAATCACACAGCTGTGTAATAACGGGTGAGATTTTGTAGCGACCCCACAATATATCTCCATTTCAAAGTTTAGAAAACCTTTAAAACAGGATTATTTATTGTTTGTGTCATTTATTGCAAAACTGAAATGAAACAAAGGCCTCAAGATAGCTGTTATAGTCTTCTACGCCCCCTGGAAGAACATTAAGCATGTGTGGTCCTTGTCATTCTTGGGGCTTCAGAGAAATTCATACTTATATGTGAGTGTTTCTCTAGACAGACAGACAGATAGATAGTCTGTCGATCTGTCGATCTGTCTTTCTGACTTACATGTGAAAGAATTGTCTGAACAAATGAAGTTTTGTTAGGATTCAGTAGTCCTGAGAATGAGCCACATGTTGTAGGCTTTATGCTGTATAATACTGCATAAATCGAGGCTGAAATGAAATTGCCTAATTACATTAGGGCCAAACGGGAACTTGACAGTCCTTATGCTAACACCCTTAATAATGACTCAGCCCCGTTCTCAGTGGCTTCCATCTACCGTAAATATACTCCGTCACTGAAGCCTCATTGATAGCATTTACCAAAATACACTAGTCCAAATTTTGGTTAATCTCTTAATTATATAATTGGCATGTGATCAGTACTCATCTGTGTCAGCCAAACTGTCCTTTTTTTAACGAGTCCTTTTTTTTATTTTACTGTAAGGCTGGCGGAGAAACATTCAAAATGCTTTTAGTGGGAGACGTGGTTTCCTTTATCAGTACTGGAGCAGAGATTTGGCATATACTATGCCCCCTCCCTCCACACACACACCCACACACCCACACACACACACACACACACACCAGGACAGCCAGATGATTACAATAGACAGCCTAGATTACATTTGACTGTTCGTGCTGGCCCCCTGCTCAACTGCCAGGGAAACAATATTGGGAAAATATGCCCCAATGTGCCTCATTGCACTTTCTCCTAGTTCACCAATAGCCAGTAATAAAACTCAGCGGAGAACATTATCAGTGCTGCATACATCTGCACCAAATGGCCATGAAACTTTTCAAGTAAGCTTTGTGAAAATATGGAACTTCTTCATACAGTACATTTCACTGGCTTTACGTGGAATCCTGAAAAGCTTTTGAGAGGTGTGGGAATGCGGCTTGGTAGTTCAGATTCACTCATGTCATGCCACAGTGCATGCCACCTATCAAAAGTGTACATGCAGACAAGAGATAGATTGAGGTTTGTATTTGAGAATTATGAAGGTTTATCAGTGGATATCCCTCTCTTAGAGATTAATCCCCTGGAGGATTAGAACATGGTCTCTAGTATTTGGAGGGTTGCATCACTTTTTTTTCTTGCTGTGGTTATGTGGATTAAAGCTATTAATAATACTTTCTTGATATAACAAGCAAAAGTACCTTTTTAATGGAGATAAACACATTTTTATTATTTTCACTTTTTAATTGTATGTGTTTCCCTATTAAAATAAACAGCTGCACGTTGCCTGATTACTTTCAGATTTCCATTATTCCTTTATTTTGTTCAAAAGATTTGGCTAAGCCAGAAAATAGGGTTTTTTTATTTTTTAAGGTTGAAAAAAAAATCAGGCAGCGTGCGATTGCTTATAAAAATGCATTATTGTTGTTGTTGTTGTTGTTGTTATTAATAAAATGTGTACAGCTCTATGATTCTTTTTATTTACCAGTGATTCACGGGGTTGGTCAACATGACAATCAAAAAGAATAGGGATTATTCTAATTGTGATAAATGAAAGTATGTGTGACAATGTTCATGCAAAGTTTCAGATTCACCCACCCGTTAATGAGATAGTAGCTACAGACCTTATAGTAAGATTCACTCAAGATACAACACTATGCGGTATTCCACCTTAATTTGCGTACTTTATTCTAAAGACTATATGACAATAAATCACATTTTATTAATAAATCATTTTAAAGCCATAAATAAACAGAGATCTTCCTCACAAATGAAGTTTATACCATAGATGGTAAAAAAAACAAAAACAAAAAAAAAACAGCTAGCTTCTAGGCCGGAAAAATTAGGGCAATGGACAAGTGTTTAATATACTAAAGATCAATAGATGGCGATCTAAATCGCTCGTTTTGGTCATGAATTAAAACGTTTGTATAAATCTTGATCATACCGTGTTTCCAAATAGAAGATTATCTGTGTGCATGAAACCAAATATTTAACAGGTTGTCAGTGTGTCATCAGCCACAGTCGCCCCTCCTCCCCACATCCATTGTTTTGCTCCCTTTTTGCAGCGACAGTAGAAATCCTCAACTCAAGGCTTTAAAATAGGGCAAATCGCCTGCTTTGCATTTAAACCTCCCCTATAATCTATTAAGACCTTTCATCTTTGTTTTCAGCGTGAAACAAAGGCCAGAAACGACCACACTTTTATTGTGTACGTGATGATGCTTTTCATTCATTTGCATATGACTTTAAAATGATTTAGTAATTAGATTTGACAAAATATCTTAAAGTCTAAAGTCCCCAAATTCCACTCAGATTCAGGAAAGATAATCTGTGGGAGGAAGGCCGAATGGCTAGTCTAGTGTAATCAGATTGTGGTCTGTAAAACATTGTCCCTGATCTAAGAGCAGTTATAATGGCATCCCCCTCCTAGCTATTAATGCACTTCAAAGCTGAAGAGCATCACTTTGGAGAATAGAAAGTATATCATTATGCATGGCTCTGGTGTTTGAGCATTTAAATAGTACCCAATCTCAGAGCATTTCTTACTTTTTTAACCCAAAAGCAGCCTTTGCCTGTCGAGAAGACGGCTGGCTTATGCAGACGTAACCTTGTGGAGGGGAAAGTCAGCCATCATGGGAACTTGCAGCCTGATAAAGATGCTGGTGGTAGGCCTCTCACCTACAGGGGATCCAGCATTTGCATCGTATCCCAGAAAAGACCCTTTCGGGACAGGATGATGTAGCTGTTCATCAAAGTCTTAAATATTCAATAATATGAATGAATATTTTGCATCCAGCAAAACTGGGTGCATGGGCTCCAGACCAGGTTGGATACTGTGGTGTGGGCGGCAGCATACATAGAAGAGATCATCTATCCAGTTGAATTCAACATTGAGTACAGCGGTGGAATCAGATGTTCTTCCTCCATAAACATATCTATGCTGATTACATTTTCTGGGCATGCCAGCACAGTTTTGGCAAAATTAAACCTGTGGTAAGACTGAAACTGTTGCTGGTGTTGCAGTGCTCAATTCAGTAGCACTCAGCCAGGGAGACAAAGTGAGCTAAGGTGTAAACATGTAATTGTCTACAAACTCACTAACAAACACACTGCTTGCTTCTCTTCTAATTACATCTCTGTAGTGTCTGCTGAAGTAGTACTAAGTTTGGACTGAATTGCAATGAGATTTAGCTCATTCAGCACTCCGGCTCTGATGAACAGCAGCTGAGTGTGGAGAATAAGTCCACTTGTCTTTAATATTTCCGTTCAGATTTAACTCGAAAACTCCCTCCCTACAAACGTGTCTAACTGAACGGGCAAAAGAAACCCTGGCCCACAGTTGGCTCTAATTAACCTCAGTTTATCTTGGCTTTCAAAATGATTGGCTTTATACTGAAACCCATTTCATTTAAAGAAATGCCTGGCCTGGCACCAGCACTGTCTCATTTATCTAACCTGCACAGGAAAAATATTTAAATGAGCCTATTAAAAGAGGCCCTGGGCTGTTGAGAAAGGTATAGAAATGGTATTTGAAAAAACAATGACCGAAGGACTTCGGACAGGGAAGAGAAATGGGCAGCGAAACAAACAGAAAAGGTACCAGTCACATCCTCTCATCTGCACTACAGCACTTGCAGTGCTAACACTGACAAGCAATCTTTTGCTGTCCTCTGTTATCATTCCCGGTTTAACAGGTTGAAAGCAGAGCTCTGTCTTAAGGATAACATGCAGGGAAAAGTAAAATGTCACTAAAGGCACTCTCTTCCTGCAGCCTTAGTGCTAGTTTAGCAGGACTGACCACCCCTGACATGTAATCAGGCAGTGTGTACAACTGACTGCTAGTGCTGAACAAAAGATACATTTGGAATTGAAGCTGTAATTTATTTAACTCGGCACAGTTATTTCTTTTAAAATAGCTGATCTGGAATTTGTATCTCAGTATTTTGACGAGATCTCGCGTGGTAAAGATTTGTCATGACTGCACGTGACATTAATCTTAGAAAATGACAACACAAATAAAATTTGCCACAAAAACAATCAAAATGTGACTTTTTTTTAACCAAACTGTTCATTCTTAATCAGTGAGCAAGTCAAAGCAGGACCAGCGGACACGTTCGTGCCACGCTCTGTGCATGTCACCTCTTCCCACATAAACACTCAGCACAGGTTTAGTAGTGCAGATTTTCCCACTTTCTCACAAAGGCAGACTCACGAGTGTTGTTGGAGTGATTCGAGTTGTAACCTCGGGTGATGGTGAAGCATCTAAAGCGGTCCTTGACTTGTGTGAAGAGACACTGAAAAGACACCCACAAAAGCTCCTCGGCAAAGCGATGATTTCACTATATAACTTCACTACATCGACGGCCACTTGTGCTCATAACAAATGCATAATTCACAATTATTAGAACACCTTGACGGGTGTCTGCACGCCTTTCATTGATGCGCCTGTTAGCGGTGGCAAAAAACCCACAATCTCAGTCTGGTGCCGATGAAGTCAGATGTTTCCTGTGCGATCTAACTCAACTCTTCACAGCCACTGGATCAGTCCTCCATCTCTCACAGGCCATAAGTCAGCGAGGAGCACTGAATCACTATGTTGAATATGTAAATGGATGCCATTAAAGCTCTCTTTCTTTAATTAGTCTTTTGATTTCATGACTGAGTGCTTCCAATTATGGATCAATGTCTCATTTCTGCGCACGGACCCCTGAGTGTGCGGAGGCACTTTTTTCCGTTACAAAATGCTTTATAATTTCTCCTCTGCCAACACGGCCGTTCACATCACACTTCCCGACTGCTGATCAATGAAAAATCTTGCTGCTGTAAGCCCGCTGATATATGTGCACCAGTAATATTTTTTTATAAACAGGATCAAATTTCAACATATTAATGGAATGGCCAAAATTTGTGCTGTGAGTGGGAAATGTAGGGGGTACATCGGTGTACTTATTCTGGTAGAAATTTTGCACCGAGCACTTTAAGTGGTACATAAGAGGGGCCTGAATAGAGCGTAATATCGAATTTCACTCCTGACTGGGAGCCGCGAGTATGCTCAGGAAGAGGTGCTGACGTAGCGCTTTCAAACGGTATCGTGCTACTCGTGTTCTGCAAAAATAGCGTATAGGTGAATGGATTGGAGCAGATGTTAGCTACTCAGGGGTTTTATCAATCTAAAAAGATAGACATCTCACAGTATGTGTGCAATACTAATGCTTGTGTATGCTGGGAACATTATTTCCGATATAGGTTGGTTCTTGAGAGTCTTTCTGCTAAAGCCTAAAGCATACAAGATCATTTTTTCTTTTCTTTTTTTTTTATATACGGAATGAAATATAGAAAGGCATCCTCTTCATTTAGTCTGCATTAGTTAGGTGGGAAGTAACAAAATTACCTTAAAATACTTACTTGTATTTATTTTTCTGACAACCTTTTACTTTTAACACAAATATCGGTATTTTCCACTCCTCACATTTTCAGTCTCGTTAGGGAAATTATTAAATCCCAGCAATGCACAGCTTGTGACATCAAAGTGAGATGAGCCTAAATGGAGAGAAGAACAACACACAACACAGGCTTATTGCATACAAAGAGATGGAAAAGGCAAAAAACATAGAATTTATGTAGCATTATATGTACCTTCATAGTATTATACTTAAGTAGGAGGAGCAGGAGTTAAAGTAGGATGGAATCATCCACAACATTCTTTTTTTTTTCTGGTGCAGATGTCCATAAGTTGTGGTTTCAGTTATTAGTTGGTGATGCTGCAAATTTTGGTATTGATCCAATATTAAGTATATATAGGGCTGGTATTGCCAATGCCAATTTTAATACTTTTAACTTATAAAGGCAGCTTGTGTCATGATTCATCAAAAGAATCATCACCAATCTGCAATTTCTGAACACATTTAAATGACAACTAAATTACTCTTATTTTTACTTTCAACAATAATTAGTTAATCCAACAACGCACACCACCTAGTTTTTCATTTAAATAGAAATTGGGTTTTTTGGAGACCTGAAATGTAAATGTGTGCGTCTTTAAAGTTTTTTGGGTGACTTTCTGTTTGTTAACCCTTATCCACCTGCCTAGTCACACTTTAGTCATAAACTGTACTCATTTTTCTTTTTAGGTGTGAAAGCAAAGTAAAAACAAAATACAGTGTGTATTTTCATGTACTAATATTTTGTTATTATCATATTAATATAGTGCAAGCCAAGGTTCAGCTAGCTTTGCGACTTTTCAGACCCTCTACTGCAGACCTTCTCAAAGTGTGGGGCCCGCCCCCTAGGGGGGGGGCGCAGAGCCATTGCAGGGGGGCGGCATGAAAAGGGAAAAAACAAAACAATGCTTGGACACTGCTAGCATGGGGCGCCCACACAAACGCAAAGCAGGAGATGAAGCATCACTGAATATGTTTCCAAACAAACTTCATTCTAAGCCAAAGACTTAGAAAATATGGTGAAGCATATCTTCCCTTTGGCTTCACCTGCACAAGTGCCGAGGTAGCTCTCCCCTGCAGAATTGGTTTTCCCTGCGCGCTGGGCTCTTCAAATCACGGACAAACAGTATCCCACCAGGGTTTTAATAGTTTTGCAATTTTCATTAGTTTTTATTTTTATTTAGTTTTGACTTCAGATTTTCAATTTTATATCAGTTTTAATTAGTTTTTACCAATTGTTTGCTAGTTTAGTTTAGTTTTTATTTTTTTGAAAATCTTAGTTTCAGTTATAGTTTTAGTTGTGTTTGCAATAATTAAGTGTAACAAAATCCCAGTTTCGTCATGTCAGTCATTCTCTTCTGCTTATCCTTGGGTATGTTGCTATTCCAGCTACCATACCCTGCACCCTGGACAGGTCGCCTGTCTGTCGCAGGGCTAACACACAGAGACAGACAACTCACATTCCCACCCATGGGTTCTTTAAATAAATAAATAAATAAATTAGGGCAGATGAACAACCATTGATACCAGGCAACTATAAAATGTATATCTTGGCCCCAATGAGACTATTAACTCTGGCAGCACCGGGTGTTCGTAATTTTGGTTCAAGTGAATTGATAAACTTTTTGAAGGCAATTGACTCACACAGTTATGCAGATATCCCAGTCCTGTTGTCTCGGGATGCATCACGCTGCCTTGACTAGGGTTAGCTTCTGTTTTCTGGGGATGAGGGTTGAGTGTGCTCCCTTCTCAAGGTAAGCTAGGTTAGTCAAAGGAGCTTGCAAAGAAAAGCGTCTGGACTTCTTTAAGTTGCTTGAAGACGTTTCACCTCTCATCCGAGAAGCTTCTTCAGTTCTAAGGTCAAATGGTGGAGAGTCCCAGATATAAACCTAGTGGGAGTAACCCCCCACAGAGGGACAAAAGGACCCCCTGATGATCCTCTAATCACCTGAGCCAAGGTGTGAAACTGGGTGTGGGTCCCAATCAGCCAGAGTTTCGGGTGAGTACATTGTGAAACCTGGCCCCACCGCATGATATTCTCCACCATTTGACCTTAGAACTGAAGAAGCTTCTCGGATGAGAGGTGAAACGTCTTCAAGTAACTTAAAGAAGTCCAGACGCTTTTCTTTGCAAGCTCCTTTGACTACGATGACCTGGATGACTGAGAACCTTCACAGATGTAAGCTAGGTTAGCCTTCTTGTGTGAGCTTTTCAAGTGCACTTTAAGGTTTGTGGGATTTTTTTCCCTTTAGAAATGTCCCTCATAATTTGTCTCTTTCCACTACAAGACACTTGCTTTATCCAAAACACAGTCATATTCAAAGTAATCCCAAATAGGACTCTGGCGCATACTCCTGACTTTTCCTGACATGATTCTGCGCGTGGACGGAGCAACACAGACGACTCAACTAACGTACTGCCACCTGCTGGCATAATGAGACGGCAAGAAAAAAATCTGGAAACTAAACTTCATTTTCACCTTTGACTTATTGTATGACACGCACACATCAATGAAAACTAAACACATTTTTGCTATAAATTCAGTTAATTTTAGTTTTGTGAACACTCATTACAGTTTTCCTTTTTTTGTTTTTATTTTTATTTCCGTTAACGAAAATGTTTTTTCACTTCTAGATTTCGTTATTTCGTTAGTTTTCGTTAACGATAATAGCCTTGTATCCCACATTCTTGATTTTTAGTTCACAAACACTTGTTGTAATAAATAACTACTCCTGACATTTTGGAGATATTAGCTCTTTATACAGTAAAGTTACAGTGGGATACGAATAATATCAGGCTGATCCTGCCAGGATTTATTCCCTTGGTTCAAATAACGGACAAACAGTATCCCACAGCTGTTTATGTTTTTGAACCCATTTTGCACAGAGAGGCATTTTTTGAAAAATGTATTGATAGCAATGTTGAATATTATTACACAGGAAAAAAAACAACTACATGTAAAATAATTACACCGTGATGCCTCTGCCTTTCTAAATAGAGGGACAGTGACTGCGTGTGTAAATGTAAGCGTGTAAGACCTGAAGATAGAGACAAAATTAAAGAGATTAAAGTTAGTCAGATTAACATTAATTAAAGATTAAAGTTAATCTGACTATCTGCCATTCTGCAATTCCTCTCCTGTAAACAATAATGTGGCGCACAGCTTGACGTAGAAAAAGGCACATACCTTTGACGTTGCATGATGAACTCTATATTCCTCGTCCACACATAAACCCAAAAAAGGAGTTTTAAAAAATATTTTCGGTGATTCCTAATGCCGTTTACGTGTGGACGAAACAGCTGCGTTTTCAAAATCACCCGTGTACGTGCGGACGCAGCGTAAAAGAGTTAGTAGTTTATTTTCTTACTACCTGCAGATTACTTGTATTTGCTTAATTGTTTACTAAATGTTTGAGGTGTGAAATAAACCGCAATGGAGCAAAATATGGGTGTGTGTGGTTGAAGGATGTGTTTGTGCGTGTGTGCGTGCGTGCGTGTGCGCGCGAGGGGGGGGGCTGAATATTTTTCTTGTAAAACAAAGGGGGGCCCAGCAAAAAAAGTTCAGGAACCAATGCTCTACTGTATCACTTTTACTTCAGTACAGAAGTTGAATCAGTACTTTTGCCACCTCTGGTTATAACAATTAAACATAGCAATTTCATTTTTTTATTGAAATCCTTGTTACATCCTTGAAAGTAGGCTCAAACTGACCTTTTTTGATCAGTGGGGGAACCTGTCCACACGCACAACACAGATTTATTGATGTACATAATCAATTATTGATTTGCAGTAAAAATCTGAGGGGAGCATTTGTTTGAAACTCGTGTTTGAGCACCAGTCCGAATGCCATATGTACACAGAAGCTAATGTATGCTAAAAGGAAATTGATTTTAGTTTAACAAGAACAATCTGTCCTTTGCAGGTCGAGTAACAATTTGTTTCCTTCCTGTGTTTCCTCGACATTCCCTTTATCCCTACTACCTCTGATTCTCTGATTCTGAAGCCCAGCTAATATCCACTGCTTTTATACTAAAGCTCACTTGATCTCTCTTGAGACTCTCTTCCTATCCCCAAAATAAATTTTCCTCTACATTTCACATTTAAGTCACAGAAAACATTAAAATTAAGTCCCATACCCCGATCCCTGCTGGCAAAAAACTTTCACCTGTTAGCACATGGACATGCGACCTGAGCCTAATCTCATATTAACGAATAATTAGACTGATGATTTATATAGTTTTTCATTTGTATATGTGACTGTGCTTCAAAAAAAAGGTTTTCTTATTGTAGTAGTAGGATGTGAAACAGTGCAGTCAGTAAGTGGGTGTCAAAATTATACGAGCCTCTGAATTAAAATTGAGCTCTCGTGGACTTTTGAGACGGGAGGCTATGCACAGAACTTGACTCTTCATCACTAACTTTGACCTCCCAGATCCATTAGACACTACATTAAGACTTGAAGGCAATCACGCTCACGCAGCCTCCGCATCACTTCCTCAGCGACACTGTAATCATCGCAAACAAAGGGGTTCAGTTTACACATTTATGTTTGTGTTTCTGCATCTTATACATTTAAGCAAGCATGTCCTTGTGCACACAAATATTTGCTGTTCACAGATTAGTTAATGCGACTAGGCCTGCGTGTTTTCAATGTTTGTCCACATGCATAATTCTTTGCATAGATTTTAAAGGTTGAAATCCCTTCCATTTGGATCTATTTTTTTCATAAGATACTGGCACTTATCTCACTCTGCTGTTACAGCAAATTCAACATCTGGCCCTGCTGTCCTTATCTACAGCTGACCTGTTTGCAAAACACATGCTGCGATATGATATTGAGCCGATTCTTTCAGGGGCTCTTTCTCTGACACACTTTTTCATGTTTCACAGAGTGGGAGCTTAACCTTGCGCAGACAAGCCTCAAGGCTGCAGGGCTAGGGGGTGAGCCTGTTTGTGTGTCTGCCTGTGTGCATGTGTGTGTGTGTGTGTGTGTGTGAGTGGAGGGGGGTTGATGCCTAGGTTGCAATAGGGTATCATTGATCTGATAGTCTGGGCCTCTCTGGTCAATGACTCTTGTGTGCTCTCCAGGTTCTGTTGCCATGCCAACAGTGGCAGAGCTAAAAGGTTTGGTGGGTTTTTAAGGACTTTCCCGAGAAGGACAGGCACTATCAGTGTCGGAGCACCTGCAGGTGCTGGTGCAGGCCTGCACGGTCACAGATCAACCAGGGGAGGCCTGTAAGGAGGGGGAGGTTTCAGTTTATCTGCACAAACACTTGTATCATCACCCCAGGGCACAGTGTCTGCTGCCCCCTAGTGTGTGTGTGTGTATGTATGCGTGTGCTTGTGTGTTTCTAAGCGCTGTCAGGAGTTTTGGTGGTCGTTCACAGTGGCTAATCTCTGTTGAGACGAGTGTTTAGATGTGGGGAAAATTGAGTTTGACTATCAGGACAAGTAGCAATTTATTATATTGCAATTTACCATTTAGATAGCTTTCCCACGAATTAGACAGATATAGAGTGTAACTGACTGAGAACTGATGCCTGATGCAATAAGGTCTGAGGTCACCGGTGGTGATGACTGCCATCATTAGGGATCCATTACACTACGGAGCCTACTTCAGCTGATGGACTCTAATGATGCTGCAGTGCAGAAAAGCATTTGGTTTTGATTAGACATCGGTGGAATGGTGCATTTCATTAACTCCAGGATGAGCTTTTGTTGTCTGGGAGTTGTTATGCCACTGTTTGAGCTCAGGCTAATGCGTCGACTGTGCTCATGGAGCAATTTTAGAAACAAATGTGATGAAAGAGTATTTCCCTCCTAACAGTCTAAAGCCTTTTACATACACTGTCCTTCCCCTCTTTATGCCACCCAAAACAAACTGATTAGGCCCCACCTGGCCCTAACTTTCTTGACACAATATATTATTGCGCTATTAAAATGCTTATGTGTAAAATGTGTCTCTGTACCTTTGGAATCTAAAAGACAAATGTTCCCACATGATTTAAGCAACCAAAAAACCCTCGTGTGTCCAAATAAAGGCCACATATGGCAGTTAGGTACGGTGCAAGCCGAATCCCTAATTTTTACATCTTGTGTCTCACAGTTTGCATGACTTACAGACACAGCTTAGCAAGCAGAGAAAGAAAGCATTGAGTGAGGAGTGTGTGTGTGGGAGTTGAATTTTTTAGCAGCTGAATGCAGCAGAACACTGTTAAGATAATTAGAAATATGATCCGCTTATTGGGTTTGATGCACACAAGCCAGAAGCCCTCAGTTTGCGTGTATGCTTCATTATAATTGTATAATTAATAGTACTCAGCCCTTTTGTCTGTGTCGATGTTAGAAAGGGCTAAATAATAAGCGATTAAATTAAAGGGAATCTGATGCTTAGTAAAAGTGGGCTTTAATTTAAGCACTGTAGGTTGTTTGAAATATAACAACCCGATCTTTTTGTATGAGAATACAATCAATGGAAAGTACATTTCCAGAAGTATTTCTTTCCTGTCGGCTAGAACAACATGAGCATACATGTAGTACTTTCGGTTAGCTTTTTAAGTCTTTACTGGATAGCTCAAGGAAGAGCGGGAAGAGCGGGAAGTGGCATGCAAGCGTTGCAGACAGATGTGAACCAGCGACACTGGACTTGAGCAGTCGAGAAGCAGTATTAAGAAAATTGAAAATGGAAATACGTGCAAAATGCAAAAAAATGAAACACATAAGTGTACTTACTTAACTTGTATGCATTTATATGTTTACAGAGAGCGGTGGGGGATTCATAAATATGACCAACAACCTAAACCATGTCATTTGGATGAGCATGCACTCATAAGTCTGAAAGTAAAAATCTTGCATGTGTATTTTGTTTTTTGCTGCTAACATGACCCACTGAATGCCTGAATCTCAGGTGCACTGTGGTGAAACAGTGGGCCAAAGATGCAGTACAAAAAATATATATATCTTTGATCCTTTTGCCTGTGTGTTCTTTGTAAAAGCAAACCGAGAATACAATTTTTAAAAAATGAAGGAAAAGTGGTTGTATTGATATTGGTCACTATGCATTGAAGTCATTCATTCCGTCTGCTGAGGAGATCATGTAGATTCTAACTTTTGCCTTTCTTAGTGCGCGGGCTTTCATTGAAGTAAGATTAATTAAAGACTGGTAATGCAGCAACACTTAAATAAGGACACAGCTAATGCAACAAGGTTAACCTCACCATGATTATCCATGGTTGTCACGTAGATAATTCCAGGTCACTTCATTTAGCAAAAGGAGACTATTGAGCCTTTACCGCAGAGGAAACTAACAGCAGGAGTGTTCAAAAGTGTGTTTAATAAGACAGTAACTCTGGCTGTACATTGAAGAAAGAAGCCAGCATATTCACAGTGAGACTGCCAATTTTTAAAGGATTTAATTCAAAAAGATGTGGAAAAGCTGAATGTGTGGGTGCATTTACCTCTTTTTTTAATGTTTTTTGTTTTAATTTCCAGGTTCATTTCCTAAAAATAATTATCAAACAGATAAGATGGTTGTTTTTACCATAGAGGAAAAGCTTTCTGTAATTTATTTTAGCATCCATGTCTTCTTAGCAAAGGAAATTATTTTATGGCATGACTGTGTGGATTGTACTCAAGAGGAATTCGTGTGCCAAAATAGAGACGTGTTAAAGGATTTATGCTTCCTGCCGTCAATTTTTATAAGACTATTACCAGCATGTTTTATTTATTCCATATCCCCTAACAACCCTTAAAACAGAGACTTTCTTATAACAGCCCCAGCTCGGTATTTCCTCTATTTTTGTTCTGCCAGTATAGAGAGGTATAAATGAATGTCAGTTGACGCACCATAAATCAAAGCTATTGGTTTAGTATCTTGGAGGAAATTATAGCAACATGAGTGATGCTCCGACTCATGTGATTGTATCGCCAACCATTCATTGCAGTCTTGGTGTAGGAGGCAGTTCGACATGGTTGAGACGGAGGAATCTCAGCGGCACGCACATGCAAACACTCGCACGAGCGCATCCTTACGCAGGCGCAAGTGTCCCGCAGATATCCAAATATTCAGTGGAGCTCGGTGTTAAAAAATATTTTTAATGTCATATTGACGAGTTAATGTTGGGTACCAGGGGTTCCTGTCAGCAGGCACTCAGTACAGATGGATTTTTATAGCTCAAGTTGTGGTGATGATGGAGCGAGCACTCACCAACTGGAGAAAAGTTTCCGTCAGGTAAAAGGAAAGAAAGGCTCTTTGAATTTGATGTTCTTTTCTTGATTTTTTTTTAAATGACTCACAGCAAACGTGACAGTTTGTTCACCTTTTCACACATAAACCGCTTTTCACTTTCATGCAATGTGCAGATTTCCCCAAAAAATACATCAGAGGAAGCGATAAAGTATGTTTATTGGGTTTTTTTCCTGCACATTTGCATTAAATCATCACATGAATGCACTTGTTTTGGTACTCTATATCTTCTATCGTCTATATTCTGGTACTATTATTTCCTCTTCTGACTGAATTTAATGCTCTTGTGGCCACCGCATACAATATGTCACTGCATAACCATGAACCTCCAAAGTCAGAGAGGCAACTACACCTTGGTGACATTTATCACTATTATAGTCATTCTTATCTTCCCTTTATTTGACAGTGTTTTGGGGGGAGTTTACACCTTTTTCTCCTCCTGTCACTATCTCTCTTTTCTAGTCTGGACGAGGCTGAATTGAAAAGGTCTCCTGGGTATTGGCGTCTGAGGATGCTTTCTCCTACACCTCTTCCCCTCTTCCTGCCCTCAAACACATCTTGTATTTGACTAGGGAGGGAATAAAAGATATATCTGTATTATAGAATTCAAAACTTTAGAATTCTTTGCATTTGTTGTTATTAGTAAACCTTTAGTAAGTATTTATGTTGCATCCAGTATATGCTACCCGATTTATTATCAGTAGCCAAGCTGTGCCACACTGTGTACTCTAGTTATCTGGTCTGTTATGTTATTGGTGTTCTTCTGTGTAACTGCGTTGATAATATTATTTCAGTCCTTAAATACTACAGTACATTTTATTAGCCCTTGTTTTAGCCATTATATACTGAAATAAGGTGTCTGACCAGAAGATGAATTGCTAAATATTTCTTAAAGTCAACTGGGTTGAATTAAAAACAAATCTAGAAATACTGTGGGTTTGCCCAAAAATTAGAATGAAAAACCCATGAGAGGATCATTATTTTGTAACCAGACTCTGTATACATTCTCCCAGCTAGTCTGGAAGCACCTGAGGGAGCAATTTGAGCAAGTTGCTCTGGAAATGTCATCTGGTCTGCTCGGCTCTCTCTTTTCATACCCCAGCAGTATGGTATGGTTCGTGGTATGAAACTATTTACTGTCGAGATTGCACACATTTACTAAATGGGGATTATAAAAATGAGCATCTTCCTTGCAAGAAATGTTATTAAAAGCCATTTTAGCACTAAAGTTATTGCATTTTCCAAAGAGAATAAGACATTTTTTCCCATTTTCACAGAAAGAAGCGTGACCATCGTGTAACATGGACACAATTTAATCAGAAAAAGAAAAAAAATCTAGACCGTTATTTTTGAGGTCTCATTTTGGAAAAAAAATTTTTTACACCGTGGTCCAGTTTCGCCTTAGCACGTATTTAATGTGAGACTGAGCTGTTCCTTCAGTGTAGCCTTCTAGCACTACGCTCAAACTCTAATAATAAATATTACATTAATAATGAGTATCCATGGAGACTCCGGTCCATAGACACTGTTTGTTCTCTTAACTTCCCAAATTGAAGCTGCGTAGTTTTAAGCTTTTGTCTGCGCTGACATTTTGCCTTTTGAATGTATCCATGACTACAGTACATTCAGGCACGGAGTAATTTGCTTTGATTGCAGAGAGGCTAATCAGAGGGCAGCGAAAATGTGACTGGGCTCCGGTTAGGGCTCCCTCGGCAGAGAGATTACGCTTCATGCTGGGATCATCGGAGTCCTTTCTCAGAAATCAGGCCTTAAAAGAGGCTCTGACCTCTGAGGTGAATTCTCGTTGGAATTAGCCTGCGGTAAATCAATTCTAATGGGCTTCCCGCAGACTAATAAATTCAATTCACCTACAGCTTAAAGAAATTAGACCGTTGTGTGTCTTCCTATTTATGTGCTATTATCGCTGGAAAGCCAAATATTTGTGTGCCTTTCCATTGTTTTTACTCCTATGTGTTTTGCATATTTTATGTAGCCAGTGTAATGCACAAAATGGCCAACTTAATACAAAATAAATGTTGAAAACAATGATTTTAAAGCATTTTTTGGATACATAGGCAACCTACAGTTAAGTGAAAAAGAAAGTTTTCACAGGACTCTGTGCAGTTATGTAAAAAACTACTTGAAATGCCTTTTGATTCAGTAGCACGCAGAGCCACCTTTAGAAGCAATAACTTGAAGTATTCATTTCCTGTAGGACCTTTCAATTTTTCAAATAGTTGAGGAGGAATTTTGGCCTGCTCTTCTTTACAACGTTGCTTCAATTCATTGAGGTTTGTGGCTATTCGTCCATGCGCAGCTCTCTTAAGATTCCACCAAAGCATTTCAGTCAGGCTGAGGTCTGGACTTTGACTGGGTCATTGGAGAGCCTTGACTCTTTCCTTTTTTGCTGTTGAAGATTTGCTAGTGTGTCTTTTCACGTGACTGTATATATATTCTTCAACAACAGCAACAGTTTTACATGCATAAATAACAATTGTACTACATGCATCATAATAATGCACAAAATCAAGCAGTCCACAAAATCTGGTAGTAGCAATTTGATTAATCAATCGACAGAAAAATAATCTGTTTGAATTTGGCTCCTTTTCCCTTTCTTCTCATGGGCTAGCCCTCACAGAGAGATGATTTTAAGAGCAGGTAGGTGGTGTTTCTGGACTTACAGCCAGAGCTGTGTGCCGAAAATGACCGTGTTAGGGATACCCACTCTCTCTCTCTGACATCATGAAGGGCTTAGAGAAGATAAGTCTGAAAGGATTACTTGTACGTTCCCTCATCTAATCATTTGAAACACTTTAATATGAGCATCAACAAATGATAGACAATAAGAAAATCCAAAATCAGTGATTTGGGTGCACAGTGGTGCAGTGTGCAGTGTTCTCTGGTTGGGTGCAGGACCAGAGAGGCCTCCTTGGGATCTCCTCAGAGTGCTCGAGTTTCCTCCCACAGTCCATGGTTGGAGTATTAGCGTACAGTAGTTTAACTGTTATTTCTGAACTGGATATAGATGTGGATGTGAGATTGTGTTGTTGTTGTCTGTCTCTCTCTGTTAGCCCTGTGAGCAACTGGTGACCAGTTTAGGGTTTACTCTTGCTCTCCATCAGTTAGACAGACTCCTGCTCCCTGCAACCCTAATATGGGTAAGGACAGCAGGGTGTATGCTTAAGCCCCCTTGAATCAACAAATTTTGCACTCCCAGCTTCTCATTTGGGTGTTTTTTATTTGTAAAGACAAAATTTTACATTTGCACTAATCTTGTATCATTGATCTTCATCTATCTTGA
The DNA here is from genome assembly GCF_018398535.1 of Haplochromis burtoni. Lineage (NCBI taxonomy): Eukaryota > Metazoa > Chordata > Actinopteri > Cichliformes > Cichlidae > Haplochromis > Haplochromis burtoni. The sequence continues at coordinate 1,023,388 of NW_024582456.1, forward strand.
TTATCTTGATCACATAAATAAGATATCTGAAGACACGTCACAGTTTCATTAATAATGGCTAGAACTTGTAAGTTACAGCACTGAAGTCAAGCTCTGTTAAAAGACATTAATTTTTAACTATATTTTTTGCCTTTTAAAGAGGCAAGGGACTCCTTGGAGCAGACGGTCATAAATATTATTTCTATTTTTTTTGTTAACTCAGTAGTGTTTAAAATAAACAGATAAATGCAGTCTTCAGTGAACACACTGTTTTTGCTTGTTGCAGAAGCATATGTGAAAATGTAAACATGTAGCAGTGATTATTAAATAATAGATCCTGGGCCAATAGTAAAGAATGTGTGCTGCATACTGTTGTTGTATACTGTATGTTTAGATTTAGATGTTTGACTTTAGAAAACGTTAACAGCATGAGCGATTAGGTGTACAGTATTTGTGTGTGTGTGTGTGTGTGTGTGTGTGTGTGTGTGTGTGTGTGTGTGTGTGTGGTGTTGTGTGTGTGTGTGTGTGTGTGTGTGTGTGTGTGTGAGTGTGTGTGTGTGTCATTAATAACTTTTCTGTGTGGAACTTCAGAAAACAGTTGCTGTTAAATGTGAGGAGGCCATCATATTTCTGACTTTTGGAGTACCATTGAATCGTGGTAGTCCTTTCTATGTTAACAACACACATACACCAACACACGTGTACACATTTTTTCCTTTGTATTTGTATTTGTATCTTTATTTATTTCAGACATAATAAAACAAACAAAAAAAACCAATATATACTCATCTACATGTATTTTCATTTACGAATATGAATATATGTGTAGATATACACACACACACGTATTTGTACAGACAAACAAGAAAAATATAATAAAATAAAACACATTCGTCTAACATGAGATAACAGTTGTTTGGTCTGAAAAGGAGTAGGAAGAAGTATGCACATACTTATTAACTCCTACCCCTGCTCAACATCTTATTAATCCCACATATTTACCTAATTCTCCTCATCACATATTCCACACAATACACAAGAAAACTTATATCAACAAGGCTGGCACGATATTTATAATTTAAATACGAGTTGACATATTTATACATACAATGGGTGATTGTCTTTTTCAATATCATATCCTGTTTACCCACACACATCACATGAGGCTTATTCTGAAATCGCCCCTGACCTCCTAACTGTACATTAAAATTCTTTCTGGGTTCCACTCTTCCTCACTGTCATCATCATCAAGTTGACTGCCCTCAGTGAGTGCATGGTCCTCACAGGGATAGAAAACATGCAAACATGTGTATGCTTGACTCACCATTCTAGTCTGACATTCTTTACTATACTTAGCTAACCTGTCAAATGTACAAATCTATGTGATTGTGGATTCGTATAAAATATTTGTAGATGTAATTCAGATATATTTTATTTTTGCAAACTTTCATCAACATTGGTCTTCTCACGTTGGAGGAAATGGGGAACACACATACAATCTTTATAGTATGATGATTACCCTTAGAAAAGTGGTCCAAAGGCATAATGTTGCACGTTGATATTTTAATTCAAACAACTAAAAAAGGGAATTAATCTCATGCAGATTGGTAGTTGAACTAGAGCAATGATGCTGGAGTGGACAAGCTGTTGAGTCTCTGTGTTTACCTCTACTGTTAGACAAGCAGAAGGAGAATAATCTCAAGAATAAACTGGGTCAGATTTCATTTTAAGCACACTACCACACTTCCTGTATGCTTTGTGTGTACATCAGAGTTAGCTAGTCACCCCACATTGTTTAGGATTGAATAACTATTTCCCAGTGGTTTTTCTATTTGGCTTTGGTTATATGAAAAGCAGGGAAAGCACTTTGAAATAAAAATGCTAAAACACATTTTTGAGATACATGCCGTCAAAAGTTTTAGGACACCACAATTTTTCTTTTTTAAAAAAAAATGATGCAGTCTGTCTCTTTGCACTCTGAAATGAAAGCTTAGTACAAATAAGTAATTGGAGTTAAAAAAACAAGAAGTCCCGGAATTGATTTATAGACCAAAATGTATTCTACATTTTTGACTCATCAAATTAGACACCTTTGGCAGATATAACAGCTGAACCCACACGTGGCTTTCTTTCTACAATCGAAATCACTGTTGTTCCCATATCTGTTGCAAAAGTTCCAATAAATGTGTAGCACTTGTAGTTTGCTTTACTTTCACTCTTCTGTCCTGTGCATCCCAAACCAGCTCGATGGAGTTTACGTCTGGAGACGGTGGCCACTCTATGTTTTCAAGTAAACCATTTTGTTCTTTTTCCCTGAGGTAGTTCTGGCATAGCTTGGACTTATGTTTTGGGTCATTATCTTGCTGTAGGATGAACCCCTGACCAACTAGGCGCATACCAGAGGGTACTGCATGGTGCTGCAGAATGCTGTTCTAGCTGTTTCGGTCCATAATACCTTTTTCCAGTCTTCAGTAGTCCAGTGGCTGTGTTTCATGGCCCAGCAAGCCTCTTTTGTCTCATCCTGTCAAACCTGTAGCTCTAAGTCTTCTCTTCACAGTTGAAATTGAGACTTGCTTACTACGAACACTATGAAGCTGTAGCCTACAGCACAAGATAAAAGAGTCTATTCAGGAAAGAAGGATTACCACTCGGAAAGCGTATTTTAATTTCACTGAGACTTGAGCAAATAAGAAAATGCTTAAACTACGATTCTAAATAGGTAAAAATCAGAAGTTAAATCAAAATAATATTTAGAATAGACCTTTTCAAATTGCCAAATATGCACTAGATGACAAGCTCTCTTTTCATTGTTCTTGCTTGAATTGTACCAAATAGACATTATACCTGAATTAATTTAGCATAGCGCTAGTAAAACTTTCCGAAGATCATGAAATGATGAAATGATGAGGCACAAAGTCCATACTCCTTGTTTTGTGAAATTCTGTAACTTATTTGAAACAATTATGTGTCTGAGTTTGACAAACACAGTGAAAATCTTCTGAAATCTTAGTGTTCCCCTGTGTGTTGACACAGACCATGTGTCCCTACTGAGCTGCAGCAGAGGATCAGTAACACATGAATTGTAGTATGTACCTTAAATGCAGTATTTTATTTATTTCTGTTTGTTTGTTTTGTTTTTGCACTACATTAGGTAAAATCAAAATAGTGTTGTCAAAATGGACAGTAGTCATAGCTGGACTGGCCATCGGGCATACCGGGCATTTGCCCGGTGGGCCGATGGTGATTTTTCGTTTTTATGGGCCGATGATTTTTTTATTTTTTTTTTTATAACAGTATAAACAATGAGAGGTGGTGGATTGGCCAGATGCTGGCAGATGTGTAAAAATAACTCAGTTGTTTGGTGGTGGCTATGGCGGAGCTGCCACAAGAGGCCAGGTGGATGAGGGAAAGGGGAGGCAGGAGGAGCAGACCCGCCCGTCCGAGTGTCAGGTGAACTGAACTTCAGGTAAGAAGTTATGACCTGCAGTCTATCTGGGTCAGATATAAACCAAGTTTAGGTGGAGTTTATTTTCGTTGTGCTGAGTTTTTACTGTCAGTTACAATAACTCGTACTGCGTACTGGCTAGCATGACGGAGTTTCTACAGCTGGGTGAGCGCTATGTTACTGATAGTGAACTTTATTTTACTCATAAGGTTAGTTAGTAGAGTTGCCAACCATCCCCTAAAAAACTGAATCGTCCTGCATTCAGAGAAAATATTACGTGTTTCATATTGAGGTGAAAAGGAACACAGTTTGTCCCGTACTTCAGCTAGGATGGAAAAAGACACAAAGCTAGAGTTTTTCTCCGTCTTTACGCTGTCAGCTGTCTCTTCTTCTCTCATTCAATGGTGAAACTGATCAGCTGATCAGCTTTTCTCTCTTGCTTGTTTATCGCCCACTGTGTGCCAGAAAGAGGAAACCAGCGGATGTCGTGCTAAACAACAGCAGCACGTTTAAGCTTGATCAGCTGTTGTTAGAATTTATTTAATATTAATTTCTAGTATCAGCTGATGTTTGCTGGAGCCACAGCTGTAAAGCTGCTGGTCATTATGTCGGTTTGGTTATCTGGTGAGAGGGAAACATGAAGATGAAACCAGGAGATGTCCTTACATCAGAGCTGAACAGGTGATGGAGAAACAGGTTTACCTTTTAGGTGACATGAATGATTGAAGGGAAGTTAAGAACTGTTTCTGAGAGACAAATAACACCAGGATCCTTTTCTAAATAGTTGACAGCTGGTAACTGTGCAGGGGCGGGTCTAGCAAAGCTTTGCCAGGGGGGCCAGGTAGGGCATTAATAACAGGGAAAGGGGGGCACAAATAAAATACTTTTCTTTCTTATTCTCATTTAAAATATCTAGCTTTTATTAAATAATTATCTGAATCTTACAACCAAAGTTTTTATCTGATGTACAACGTATAGAAATCATACATATACCAACAAGACAGTGTACATCACTGTCACAACAGCGTTTGTTTTCATTCAAAGGCTTTATGGTTTTTCCTATAATACCTGGTGGGCCGGTCTCTAGTCAAAATTTTTTGTCCCAGTCCAGCCCTGACAGTAGTGTGGTTATTTTTGCTATTTGTGTTGTAATCTTTAATTTAAAAAAAACAACAACAACAAAGTGTGGAGACCCAAGTTTTGTGAATACAACAACTCCAGAATGAGGCAACGTACAATTTTCAAATCAATACCGTGGTTGCATCTACTAAAACTCTCAGTTACCCATATGGAAAAGAAATAGAAAAAACCTATAAGACAGATACAAACTTTATAACATTTATATATATCTTTTCCGTATGGGTAAGTTTAAATCTCAGTGACCTTGACTTCAAGGTCAGAGGTCAACTTTTCTGAAAATCAGAGGATCTTCACATTTATACCACAGGTGTGTCTACTAGGAGGCTGAAGAGAAAAAAGAACTGTATTTTTGAAGAATTACAAACAACAATCAGTTGATGATTAAAGCTGGTTTATTTAATTCATTTGTATCCAATTTTACCTATGTTAAGGTGTTTGAGGTCTGATTGAAGGATTGGTGTGATGGTAAGGTGTCCGCTGCTCCGCTTTGAATATTGATATAAACTTGACACAGTGATTACTAAATGGATATTCACCAAAATTGTGCCCAACAACCAACACTATATTTGTTGGTTGTTGTTGTTGTTGCTTTTAAGGCCTTTTTTTTTTTCGTTTTCACGAGAAGTGCTAGCTCCCCTAGAGCAGGGCTCTCTAACTCCAATCCTCGAGAGCTACTGCATCGCAGATGTCCTGCAAGCATTTGTTTCAGCTGTGTTGAAGTAGATTGAGACCCCTGCCCTACAGCATTGGCCACCCCAACAATCAAGGATTCCCTATGAGCAAGCATTTAGCAACAGTGGGGAGAAAAATCTCCCTTGTAAGAGGAAGAAATCTCCGACAGAACCAGGCTCAGGAAGGGACAGCCACCATCTGCCGCGACTGGTTGGGGTGGGAGGAGTGAAAATTAAAAAAAAAAAAAAAAAAAGCCAAAGTGATAATCATTGGAGCAACTTATTAATTTTTTGTTAAAATATTAAGCTAGTTTTGTCAGATTTAAAGGAATATTGGTTTTGCGTTGTGGATAAGCGTTTGCAGTGTAATTAGGCTGGAAATAGCCTTTTCCAACCCCTGCTTGTGGTTTTGTCACATTTGTCCGGAGTCAAAGAAATACTGCTAGAGATTTTTGTGCCCCTCTGCTTCTCACGTCAATGCAGGGGGAACCATTAGAAAGGTCAGGCTCAAAAAAGAGATGCTGGAGAACCTCTGAGGGGTTGATGCGCCGGTTTGGATCCAAGGCCAACATCTCCTTAATCAGGCTGACCAATAAATTTGTGCCACTTTAAGGTCCTTTGCTAACCGTGATTAGTTGTTCAAGCTCATCAAGATGCTGAGGTGTTTCCTTGGACTGGTCTCCTGTCTCGTACTGAAATTGTTCGTCCATCTTAAATGTCCAGCGTTGTTCGCTGTAGTCGTCTTTTCTGATATAATATTCTGTGGCCATGCCACAGTCTAGAATATAATCTGGTGGCTGGCCCTGAGTGTGTATGATGAATTTTAAAACATGATAATCCTCATTCCCAGGGTAGAGTGGCACCCCTGTAGCAAGCTCCACAGCTACCTCTCCCATGCTCCCAGGGTGTGAGTGTGAATGCCAGAGCACTCTGAAATGCACACAAAGTCTTTGCAGACTCCGAAGGATCACACATCCTATCACTACACAATCGATTATACACCTCTAAGCACATATGGTTAAATATTTCTAAGCATAAATGACAATCAACAATATAAACCTGACAGCTACCAGCCCCAGAGACCACATTTCAATTGCTTCATTATATGGAATATGAAGCATAACTTCAGGTGCCCTACTAAATGGTCTGCACACAGGTACCATGAATCACTGCAGACACAGGACATGCAAGGCCAAAGTCAATAACTTTGACAGGAGACTGATGGCGGTTCACAACCACTATGTTTCCAAGTTTGAGATCAGCATGCACTATTCCCAGGGAACTCAGATGGAAAAGAGCATTTGCTAGTTGTTGTAAAATTGGCCTCAGTTCTCTTATGGGGAGACCCTGGTGATTCCGATCTTTCATGTAGTCCCACAGATTTTGATCAAGCAGTTCAAAATTTAAGCAGATACGCTTTCCATCTAGGAAATAGCCATTCCACTTAACAATATTGCAGGTATCCCCATCCAAACGTCGCAGTTTCTCTAGGATGAAAATTTCTAATTTTGCCTGTTGCAAAATTTCAGGTTTGCTCTTATTGATTTTGATAGCCACGGCTTTTTTGTTTTTTGTTTTTTGACATTTGGTTACGACACCAAAGGGGCCTTCTCCAAGGAAAGCCTCTACCTTGTGGTCTTTTCCAAAAAAATTTTTTTGCTCATTATGAAACTGACAATTATTTAACTTTTTGTTTGTTTATCTATTTTGCATACTGTTTTAAGCTTTCCTGTGCATAGTCATGTCCTAGATTTTGGAGGAAAAAAAGAAATCGATTAAAATGTTCTATTCACCAACTTCATATGTTCATATTTATACAAGCAGTGTTTATAAGTGTAGTGTGTGTGTGTGTGTGTGTGTGTGTGTGTGTGTGTGTGTGTGTGTGTGTGTGTGTGTGTGTTCAGCAACAGATTCCCACACTGATGCACCGGTGCAGAGCATGTATTGTGTTTGCACATACTTACACGGACAACTATTTGTGTGTGTGTGTGTATGTGTGTGTGTCTGTGTGGGGGTACGTGTGTGTCCTAGCTCCATTCTGCTGACTGGTTTATTGCTGTTCCAGGTGACGGAGCATGAGAACAGCAGAGATTCAGGGTGCTGTTTTCAAGCACCACTGAAGCTACAAATTTCATTATTTTCACCCACAAGAAGTTTGGTGTTCCATGCATGAGGCCCCATGCCACACACACACAGACGCTGTCTGAGAGTGTTCTGGACAGCATCTCCTCTGGTCCCATCAGCTTGCATTATGCATATTCATTCTGACATTCTGTTCAACAGCCCTTGTTGCATGTATCAGCAATGTTTCTTCAGTTTCTCTGCTGGTGTTTATTGTGAGCCTTTGTAGTGTCGCTTACACTTTACACTGTGCATCCCATGGCATACAGTTAGAAAAGACGAGTCTTGCTTTAACTACAGATGTGCAGCTGGGCGTGAGGATGTTATTCTACTGTAACTATAATATGACAGGATGTCTAAGAATACTTGACCTACAAGTTGAAGAAATGAAGAAATCGGACCTGAAAATGTCACTTTACTTATTCCACAAAAGCTCCCTGTCTATCTCTCTCTCTTATTCTCCAAATCCCACGAGGCAGTGGACACAATGATCCTATCACATCAGAGGGAGATTAAACAAGGAGTGTCACAATGACACAGGGAGTTTGATAATGGCACAATAGAAGCACTTTCAATTATAGCTCCTTCTCTGGAGATGTCTGCTAAAAAGGAAATTCTTCCAATAACTTTGTCCTGTGTCTTTTTATTCATTTTGACATTTAAATCTATCTTTCTTTAACCTTCTCGCAGCATCAATTCAATAGCTCTCTAGTATGCTGCTAACAAGATAAGATTGAGCTGAATAACCTGTGCAAGGTGCTTTTTAGACTGTGTAATTAGTGAAGACAGAAGTTTGAGTTTGTTGATAATGTGCTTTTGAAAGGGCATATGGAAGAATATTAGCTAAATATACTAGGGTATTTGTTATAACCTTAAACCTAGGTGCTGCACCTTTGGTAATTTGTTATTTTTATATTTGCAAAACAGAGCTGACAATACGACCTAATTAACTTATTTCACTGGCAAAAAAAACCAAGAATCAGGTACTTTTGGATTCATGCTTTTTGCCATCCAAAGCATCTTTTTAAAGAAATAAAAAACAATTCTCAGTCGTGCTTCCTTTTTAGTGTGATACATGGCAGTAAGCTGAACACACTCTTTTAAGAGTGTTTACAGGCCATTTTAGATGCTTGTTGCTTTTTAGATTGCAGGATGTGCATGAGAATGTGAAAAAAATGCTTTTTATCTTAGAGTTATGTGAAGGCTGATATTACTCCTTTATTTGTCTGTTAAATGTAATGGAATAGACAGCAGCTCTTTGTCTAGACTCAGCAGTGAGTCACCAAACTCCACCAACCCACATTCCTAATGTGCTTAAATAATACAGAAAATAAAGAGGTATTTTTTTCTTTTTTACAGTTGGCTTCTAACTCTAACTGGGAGTTAACCGTCTAGCCGAATGTGTTCAGCTACTGGATACTGTGGATTTAGGCATTTATAAAACATTTTTAAAAGTCCCCTCCTAAGACATGCAAGCCTGTGTCTTAGGAGGGGGTTTGCAGGTGTGAACGTGAGCATGAGTTGCTGTCTTTAAGTGTCAGCTCAGTGAGTGACTGGTGATGAGCCTGCCTGAGGTGTACCCTGCCTCTAACCCAATGTAAGCTGGAATCAGTTCTAGCGCTCCATGACAGTCTAAACGATAAGCCGATATATGGGTGGGTACAACGGAGCTGATGGATGGTATATAGCACACGGCAGTGGAAAACTTTAGAAAAGTAAAGGCAATCTGCATTTCTTTAACCTGTAGGGATACCAGCGCGCATGCAAATCCGGTGAAAAGGTGCCGTTATCATAATCACATCCGTTAACGGCAATGATTGACTTTACATTGTCATTTTGATGCATTCCTAAGCTTCATATAGCATTTTAAACACATTATGATGCTAGGGTGTTCACTTATGTTTCATTGTGCGTGTCTGACAGATCTGCTGGTGTCATTGTGATTTATGGGCAACCTGAATGGGCCCAAACACCATCCTCTCAGAGATCTCTGTGCTATTCTCAGTGCATTGGTTGTCAGCCGTCACCGACAGCACCTTGTCAAGTCTGATTTCCTCTCCAGTCCGGTCCCTAGAACCAAAGGGCCAGCTGCTTCCAACTTTTGGGCCTGTTATCTCTCTCTTGCCTTTGGCTGCCCTCTGGTCGTTTGTCTGCTCTCAGATTTAGTCAAACCGTGGCTAGCTTACAGATAATTATCAGACCGAGGCCAGCTGTGTTGCAAGCATCTACAGCCCCCTTTTGTTGCTAATTGAATTAGACCCCATGCTGGAAGTGACAGAGAAATGAACAGTTTCCCCCAGCGAGCCATGTGATTAGCAGACTTGCAGAAAAAAGGTCAACTCAGGATGGCATGCTGGTGTATATGGTTGATGTCACTGACTCAACAACTGTGACCACAGTCAGCCTCACACCGATGTTTCTGTCAGGTTTCATTTTATTTGATGTGTGTCAATGGAGGTCAAGTACAGAGGACAGTCAGTGGAGTGGTGCCAGGGCTGCTATGTGACTTTAGGAGGCAGGAACGTGTCGTTGTATTTCTTCTTTTTGCCATCTGTTTTTCACTTTATTGGTTAGCAATTCATGTGAGCAGGAGCTTTGGTTTTTAAGTATCATTATTTTAAAAAAGACATTTGGTCAGACACGGGCAATTACACATGTTTGATTTTTGCAATCGCATGCACAACTGTGTTATAAATTAGCCATTTGTCAAATCACATATTAATGTAAATATTTTTTACCCATTCTTTCTCGCAGGTCACTTTATTCATGTAAGCATAAGCATACCACTTCTCAGAGATATTCAGCAATGCCCAGGAGACAGTGAGAGCTACTCTTAAAGCTTTTAGTTTATTCTTGAGGTGTCCTTTGGATCATTGTTGCCTATTGTTGTACAAACTTTTTTCAGTGTCACTTAAGCATCCATTCTTCCTTTAATGTAAGGGGACAACAGATGTTAGGGTGTGCAGGTCCACACATTTTTAATATTGCTGATATTTTCCGTTAAATATTGTTGGATATAAGCGACAGTTCATTTTATTGCATACATATATGCATTATATGCAATTAATGATTTTTCCAGTTGCAGGTATTCATAAGCAACCCTTAAGTAGTTTTGAATCTGCAGTACATTTAGATATGGAATGCAAAGCTTCTGCCATAAGGTGGTGCTAAGTGCGGCACGTTTTTACACAGAAGTGGTAGAAGAAGAATTGAGTTTAATATATGCTGTCAGCACAAGCTAGGTTTTCGGGGCACCAGAGGAAGCTCTGGGCAGATTAGGAGCCAGTAATGTTGCTTTAATGTGCGGATTTAAATGATGATGGAAAATTAACAATAATCCATAAACAGCCTCACAGCAGTACATATTGATCCCCACAGAGCTTTTGACATTCTTATTTTTGTCAAGGCAAAATCTTCTAAAAAAATATGTGTGTAGTCAAAAACTCAGTTTAACTTTTTAATTCACTTGTTTATGTCATTGTTTCCAAAGTGAGTGCATCAAAATGTCTCCTAGCATACGTTAGATATTGTAATTTCTGTAACGTCTCCTTAAGATGACTCTTCCCTGCAGATGCTGCCTGGGCATCAACGCTGTTAATAGGACTAGCACATTATTTGTCCCTCGTTAATCTTTCCTGTAGGTCTCAAACTACAAACTTTGGAGCTGAAAAATGAATTGAGTGAATAAAAATGTATTTCCTTGCATCCAAAAGTCGATCCCTGTGGACTCGCACGTAAAAAGGTTGGACGTTTCCAACAAAGAGCAGACAGTTTACAGCCTCGTGCAACAAAATGATTGTGATCCCTGCAGCTATATTTGTCCATTATAACAACTCTCTGGGCTGAATTTTCTTTATAACTAAGCCTTTCAGGGTGTTTTTAAACCTTAAAGTTTCTGTTTTTAAGGATATCGCATTAACTGATAGCTGGTTGCTAACTAGGCTGATAGATTTGTGTTAGGACTTACCTCGATGTTCCGAATCACTGAACTAGATCAGTCCACCATGTTTGTTACATTTATGTTTTTTTATTTTTATAGCACGTTTAATTACAACAGCAACATTGACCAGTGCTGTGCAGAAACACAAAATAACTTGTATTAAATAACTTATAATATTAGTAACAAATACCAAATAACTCTCATACTGTATTAAAAGCCTGTGAATACAAATGTGTTTTAGATGAGATTTTAAAAGGAGCCTGTCTGATGTGTAGATTATTCCACAGATTAGGCGCTACGACTCCAAATGCTCGATCACCTCTGTGAACCAGCCTAGACCTTGGTATGGCTGAAATCAAAAGATCATTTGATCTAAGAGATCTAGAGAGCGCATAAGGCTGCAAGAGGTCAGACAAATACCCGGGAGCCTGTCCATCTAGGGCTTTGTAAGTCAACAATAAAATTTTAAAACCAATTCTGAAGTGAACAGGGAGCCAGTGAAGAGAGACAAGCACCGGGGAAATATGTTCAGAAGACAAGCTGCAGCATTCTTGACCAACTGCAGTCTTGCAAGGCTGGTCCGACTAACCCCAACATTTAAGGAGTTACGATAGTCCAGCTGGGATGTAATAAAAGCATGGAAATGATTTCACCTTAGATAAAAGCCTCAGTTTGAAAAAAGACCACTGTAGAACTGAGCTAATCCGTTTTTCAAAGGTGAAATTTGTGTCAAATTTAACCGCTGAATTTTTGCGTGTGACTTAATAAAAGGCTCAGGACTGTGCAGGTTAAAATGAGAAGTGCTGGGATTGCCACTTGGTCCAAACATTATCACGTCAGTTTTGTTCTCATTAAAGTTAAGGAAGTTAGAGGCTTTATCTTCACCGAGACACTGAAGTAAGAGTTCTAGTGGAGCAGAACAGCTTCTCTTCAGTTTGTGCTGTCGGACGACTATTATAGTCCAATTAATTGACAAAAGAGATGACCAGTGTGATTATTTGTACTAACAGCTTAACTAAAAAGCTGGTGCTCAGGTGTGTTTGATTGATATTGAAGCTTGTTACTTAGGATTAATTAGCAGTCATCAGTGTCTTTGTGATGTACTGCTATTGTCTATGGACACAGCTTCTAGCAAAATTTAGTGGCATTAGCTGGCAGCTTTGCAGTCCACTCTCTTGCATATGGTCACTTCTGGCTCAAGGAAAACCATCATGGCAGTGGCCAGAATGCTAAAACAATGGCTTCAAATGTGACTTCCACAATTTCATTAAACTTCAAAAGGAAGCTGTCCTTTAAAATTCAGGAAACTGAACAAGTGGAGGACAAAGAAGAAATGGCTGTGCTAAAAGTGAACTATAGCAAGTGAGTATCTGAAAGTCATGTCCTCAAGAAATAGGGGGGGAAATCCAGCAAATATCTGACACAGGACCTGAGAGAGGCACCTGCCCCTTCAGTTTATCCATCTACTGTTCACTGAAGCCTCATCAGAAATGGTCTCAGTGGAAAGGTGGCTGTCAAGAAGCCACTCTTAAAGAAGGGAAATAGAGAGGAAAGTCTGAGGTATGCCAAATTACACAAGATCTCTACTGAAAGTAGGTGACAACATGTGTTCTCAAGTGATGTATCCAAATTAGAAATTTTTTGTTTAAGTAGTCATTATTGTGTATGGGGAAAGTCAACAATGAATGTCTACAGCCGTCTGCAAACATTTTGGAGGCTGTGTCATGGTTTAGGGTTGTATTTCAGCTAGTGGTGTTGGTCTTGTCAAAATTTATGGCATTATGAATGCACCAAAGTACAGCCAGATTGTGACCCACCATGTATTACCATCTGAAAAGCATCTGATTGTCAACAGCTTCTTTTTTCCCAATGGCAATGATCCCAAACCATGAAACTGTGAAAACCATACCCAGATAGGAAACATACAATGAAACAGTCATGGACTGGCCTCCTCAGATTTCAACCCTCAACATTATTGAAGCAGTGCAGGATCATCCTGACAGAGAACAGACCAAAAAGCAGCCAACATCCAAAGATCTTTGAATGTCTCTCAAGAATCCTGGGGAACTATTCCTTAAAACTACTGAAAGAAATGACAAGAAAGTTTGATTAAGAGAGTTCAGGCTGTGCTGAAGAATAAAGGTGATCAAACCAAATACTGACTTTTAAGCTCATTAGAATTATACAGATCTTATATACTCTATTCCCATGCGTGTTTTGCACGTTTCAAATTTCACTGGTAAAATATTGGGTAATATTTTTTTGTACCGTACTGAATTCCAGACCTTTGCATAGAGCTGTGTTTTTCACACTCTAACTTATTTCCATTAGTCCCCAGCAAAGGTGAGGTCAAATAAACACCAAGCTATGGACTAACAGTGTGCATTCTCATGTCTGTGCTTATCCTTCTCTTGCACTTGTTTTTATATTGCTGTCATATGCTGTCTGCTTTTGAAGGAAATGTATTTCTCTCACAAAACTGCCAAATTAGACAGCATGTCTGCATCCTAAAAAGAAAGACCTGTTTGTCCAATGTACAATCTCATAACCTCAACATTTTGTTGACACTGTTATTATAAGGAGAAATACAGTAACCTCATAAAAGTTGCAGCATTTACAGCAGCTATTAAACTCTGCCAAGTGGATCACGCAAGGAGGGAAATAATTGACATGTTTCAAGGAGAGAGGGGGGAAAAAACTAATAATATATTGTGTCTGTCTTTTCTGGAGGCCCTTTGACTTTGTGAGTGTGTGCGCTCTTTTGCCATACCTGGCAGTGTATGTAAAGTATAATCAAACCTTTCTGCTGTGCAGTCGCTTTCATTCTTTTGCCTGTCTTCCTTGTTGGCTGCCTAAAATGTGAGATGTTTTTCCCAGAACAACCTTTTAAAAAAGAAGAAAAAAAGCCTGTTCTAAGAAAAGTAGGCCACTTGGACAGATGACTGACACGGGTTTTGTGTGACACTGAAGCACTTTATTTCGGGACGTTTAGTGCATCATCTGTTGAAATTCTTCACCTGCTGAAATTTGTGACTTTGCTCGTCTTTATACAGATATTAGTATCTGTGGTTTTTTTCCACAGCAATGTGGAGCGGTTACGTAAGTCCACGCTGTCGTTCGGTGTTTTCAGCGAGTCGTACACTCTGATTAGAACGATAATATGAAATGTGACACAAGTTGTTCGGTTGTCATCTTAATTATTTATACACACCTCTGTTGGATGTGAAAATTGGGTTGTTGTGCTCTGCTGCGTGACAAATCTTTCATTCTTTCAGTGTCAGATGCAAGAATATAAGAACGATGTGAAAGATGTGTCCTCTCTGAATATTTCTATTATTTATTTTGCCACTGTTTTTAGCCTCCTATTTATAATTTAGGATGTTATACATTTGCGTGTGCTGTCTTTCCACGAGTTAAATGTATCGTCTCTCCTCATGGCGTTGTATTATTTGCTTTTTTTCTGCTTCATGTTTGACACTATTCCCCACAGGCTCTTCTCTCCAAACAAAAAACCATGTGAATTTCTTCACCCCTGCTTTTCTCTGTCTCTCCCCCACACCATGCTCAAATTACATGATGCTGTTTTGCGCCGGTGTGCCACAGAGACCGTGCATGAAATTTATTGGGCCCGAGTCCTGCCATTTGACACGCAAGATGTGGCTAACAGATCTTGTGCCATTTCCCATCTCCTCCAGCTCCCGTGTAATGCTGACCTTTCCTGCCTCAGGGCTATATTTAAACCGTGAGCACCGGAGACTTATGGCGGCATGGGAAATTTTGTTATCGACGCTCTCCATTTGTCTGACTTAATTCAGGCCTACTGTAGATCGAGCTGAAGCATGCCGTATATTTATACTCCTGCAAGGCAAACAAGGGCAGCGGTGACAAACCCAGCCATCAACAACTTAGTGGGGGTTACTCTTGGTGAAATATTCCTTTGAATTGCTCTTTGGAGTGTCGGGGAGATTGTGCCGTAGGTTGTGTTTACATTGCACATCACCTACTGTAAAGTGTGAGAGGAATATAGAGTGGGCGGGATGATATTCCATAAAGCAGAGAGTTGAACAGAGAGTCATACACAAAGGGACTTGGCATTTTGGAGAATCTCAGCTGGTAAAATGTCATAGATATCAACCTCAGACACATTCATCAGCCTTTACCATTTGTCGTCATTAGACCAGAAACCGGGTTGAATGAACTCACCGACACACATAAGTCACGACATCCGCACACGCTCTTTTTTTTTTTCAAGCCACCTGCTTAACTATTCACTCACGCTCTCTTTTTTTTCCTGCACGCTGATAGGCCTGAGATGGGAGTTCAGAGGGTGCTCCAGGTGGATCTGAAAATGGAAAGCTTCCCAGAGCCGATGGGCAGCCGCTGGATGGCCTGGCAGGTGGAATACCCGGCCAGTCGCGCTGCCACTCAAGAGGTGGAGACAGAGATCCGCCTGGCTCAGGAGGACGTGGCGGGCATCGTGCCCCTGGCCATGGTGAGTGATGCCACTTCCAGCTCAGTGCAGTGCCCAAAACATATAAATGGCTGGACTCATTACCCTGAATGCGTGTAGAAGATGCTGGTAATATGGAGCACCATATTGTAAATTCACACCAAGAATCAACATTTGCATATGTGTTTGCACGACAAGAAAGAAATGCATTGCAAAGACTTTTTGCCCTATTAATTATAAGCAGGATATCAGTATATTTATGACTGGTCAAATTAAAAAAAAAAACAACAACAAAAAAGATTAGATTCAAAGTATTAATAAACGAGCAAGGAGAATGCATTCGTGGTATACGGAGTGACATTAATTTAGCTGAAGCTGAATAATCTTTGATAATAGTATGTTTATATCAGTGATGCCATCCCAGGGGGAAGAGCATGTCAAATTATTCAAAATCTTTTCTCTGTCCAGTCTGTTGCTCTCAGACATGACAGAATTTAAGTTTAACATGAGAGTTTGCTTAAATTCAGCTTTTGAGGAATGGCCTTCCTCTCATCCTACTGCAATCCCTATTTAAGATCCTAAAAAATGCTCATTTTCTCTCACTGCTCCCTCACTCTTTATTTGACTGTAACAATCAGCTTTTGAGATAACGGTGAGAACGAAAGGAAAACTTGATTGGTTTATAAATGGGCTTGTGAAATGTAAGAACTTTGTTTCATTGATCAAAATGAGGCTTTGTCTCCTTGTTTTTCTTGTGCTTCTCCTGTTTTTTTCATCAAACTGGACAGGATGATTAATCCTAGACTGATTTCATTCGTTTTGCTCTTTATTTGTCCAAAGGGGAAGCTTGGGAGAAACAGCTTAGAAATGAGTAATCTCCATATATATCAAGATGATTTGTTTTGTAATGAGACAGAAAAAACAGGCTATAGTGAGCAGGATTTTTTTCTTTTTCCTCTGGGATGCTTCAAATAATGCGTCACAGACAGTTGCTCCTCAGCTGGGGTGGAAATTAACAGTATCATTGAAGCATTTTATTTTCCTTTTCCAGCTTTATATTTGATGCTTCATTACATTTCACAGAGAATTATTACACTTTCTAATCAATTGCATGTATCCGACAACAGGTTTTTGTATATACAAAAAGTTAAACCCATGTTTCAATAACAAACCTTTATATTTAACTAAGCTATTAAGCTATTCTGCATAATAAGCATTTTAACTTTTAATTCTTTAAATATATTTTAGTGATAATACAGATAACTGCATTTACTCGATTCTATTTTTTAACTTGTTTCTTTGTAGTGTATCTGCTTTAACTTTGCTAAAGGACTTCTAAACGTCTTCCATGACTGTTGTTTTGACAGCGAAAGCAGAGGCAATGATGTTTGCTCTGTGCTCACAAAGTGTGTTTAGGAGCAGGGCAAGAAGAGAGCATCTGTAGCTCCCAACAGGCCACAGTTGGAGTCTCAAGGCTGGCTCTGGCTTGAGGGTTCGCCCGGAGCTGTGTGTCTCCCTCAGCGAGGCACAGGTAGTCGGTTGTGTTGCTCATCCCTCGTCGAGGTTCATGCAAGGAGCATTTCATGCATCTTTGTAGCTTTGTTCAGCGACCCGGAGAACACGATTTCTGATTTAGATCAAGAGCGTTCAAGTGAATAAATGAGTGAAATCAGTTGTGTTGACAAAAGGGAAAGACATAGTGTCACAGTGGTGCTGATTACTAAAGCAGAGATTGCGTTTGTTTCTGATTCTGTGCTTCTGATCTGCATGATACAGACCTGCTTTGTCATTGTTATTCTGTAAGTATTGCCTGTAGCTGCGTAGATGATAGATGCCTGTGGGTGGCTGTTCCAAGATTCAGAGGAATTTGAGGCATCCTCACTCCCAGATCCAGTCCTGGGATAATTGAAGTTATGTTTTTAATGCTTCAGTATTGCTCGAGTTCCCTCTCTCACGCCCTTTTTTCATGTCGCTGATGCATGAACAGTGCATCTTCCTTACTCTAGGAAAACATGACTTCTAGTGGCATAAACTACAAAGATGATTTGCATGATTACTTTGCAAAAGCCTGTGCTTGTAAAAAAAGAGACCCCAGCAGAGATTTTGCACCCGCTCGCTCAGTGAACACACTGTAAATAAAATCTTTATTTGTATTATCTGATTGTATTTAGCTGTTGTGCAGGTCGTATTCTTGGCAGTATTGCCTTTATTGTTTTTGTAAAATGAAGTCTGTGAATGAGTGCACAAGCCTGCAGACACGTCCCTGCATTTTCACTCCACCCATTGTGCACAGAGGAAGGTTTTCACTGCTAAGTATAAATCACACATTTTATCACTGCAACAAAATGCATCTCAATTAACTAAATATTGCAATTATTTGCTGAACTTAGAGACCGAAGCCTTAAAGATTGCTAAGATGTTATGTGTCCCATAAAAAAGACGGTGCACTGTCTCTTCATTTGTGTGTCTGTGCCCTGTATGCACTGAAAGTCTTGATTTTTGTTTTCCTTACCTTGATTTTCTAATCTGTTCAGAGGGCTTGTCAGTGAGTCAGTGAAGCAGCTGCTATCATGTGTGAGTGTGTGGATAAAGTATATAAAAAAGGGCTGGTTTCACTGATCAGCCTATACCTTTGATACTAACATTTCTGACATTTTCATCATCAGAAATTAATTTTAAAATTTCTTTTGGGGACTTCTTTTTTCAAAATTTCATTTTATTTGGGTTCAGCACAAGACTGCACACATATTCTCTTTGCTTTGCTATTTCATTTTTTTCCATGGCCATCTCCCACACAGACTACAGCCAAAGGTGCACATCGACTCCAGCCACCCCAGTGGTGCAGTACTTAACACATAACGTAAATAGATGGAGATACATCCAGAACTCATTAACTCTCATTAACTGTATTTCTCTGTCCCCCCCCCCTTTTTTTTTTTCTCCCACCTGCATACCCACAAATACACACAGGCACGTAAGGCTTTTTGCAATCTGCATGCACCAGTATGAGAAAAGCACACAAGCGAGAAAGAGGAAGGCTGAATTAGATTACTTGGGATCACTGTGGCATGAAAAAGCCCAGAGATAAGTTCCTCACCCTCCTCCCTGCTACACTCTTCGCTGATAGAAAAGAGGAAGTAAGGTAATGTAAGAGCAATGCCATCAAACCCCCTTTACACACGCACACACCTGCAGGTGTGTCACCATCACCATCTTGCCTCCGAAAGGGAAAGCAAAATCTAATATCAAAACAAAACTGGTCTCTGCACATGGAACTGAAGTTGCCATTTTCACAAAAATGGAAAACGTGGAGCAGAAGTAGTCTTTAATGGTATGTGGGTTGCCCTAATGCTGCCAAAGCAGCATGGGCAAGGAATATCTGAGAGGGTATTATGATGTTCAGGAGGCCTCTATGGATTATGCCTAATGCTGGGGCTTTCCGCTCCTTTCCAATCTACTGCCCACTAGCCCCCTGCTTGATCCTGAGTTTTCAGCTGCTAGCCGGCTGCCTGCTACCTTGCTTTCTAATCTAGCCAACCAACACCCCATGTGTTAGGTTCGGTCTGGTTCATCTTTAGCCAAGTACTCCTAAGCTACTCTTAGTACTAGCCGCATCCACCCTTCCACGGACACTTTTATTCTGTGCCTTGAAGTTTGTGTTTGTGTGTGTTTTTCCTAATACTTGTGCATGCACTCACACTCTGATGAATGCATCTGGGGCAATTTGAGGTTCAGTATTTGACTGGTAGATGACCTCCTCTACCTCCTGAGCCACAGCTGGGCCTTACTTTTTCATCTCAGATTCCTGGGAGTCATATATTTTGAGACTGAGCTTACTTTCAAGATGATTTCTCAATAAAAAGTAAATGTCAGAACTCTCTCTGTCATTCCGCTTCCTGGTCAGTTGATGTGACCACTCAGAAATACAGAACAGTTTGTTTGGTCACCTTTATGGATGACATTCCTAGTTCAGCTGATGCCAAGTCGAGCCTGAGTTACTCACTTCTATCCCTGTTGCTAATCTTCTTCCTGGTTCAGTCAATGTCTCTTCTGTTCTTTCCTTTTCTTCTTGGGTTGGGTGAAACCTCCTGTTTTTTGACTGATGTCACATATAGTCCCAAGTCTTTATTCAGATCAATCCTGCCTTCTTTAGGCTCATGTTAAAACTGTCCTGTGGCAGTGTACAGGTCTGTTGGCCCTGCCAGTCTCACCTCTTCGGTTGCTTCTTACTATAATAGTGATACAGAAGCTCTTCTAAGAATTTGGACCACACGGTGCAGTCTTTGCTCGACAAAAACATCCATAATCCCACCAGTTATCCTTCTTTTGACTGCTTTTGTTAAGCCGCAGCATCTCAGGAACATCACACTGTTTTGCAGATGTTCTGATCCAGTCACTTAGCCATCACAATTTGTAACTTGTCCTATTTGCAACCTTTCCAAGTCACTTTAATCTCTATTGGCTTGCCCGGTTTACTTCCTTCCAAGAACTGACTGTTATTGTCTAAAATATCCCATGAACTGTCTTCTGTTCTGACATTAAATTGTTCTTTTCTCCTTCTCTGAGCACACAGCATCAACTAAAGGATACTTGGGTGAATGTATCAAGGAGTTTAACAGTTTAAATTATCTAACAGTCAGAAAGATTATGGTTATTCAGTTTCTCATTTGTCTCAAAACTAATTGTTAATGTTTATACACTTACATGCTCTTACATCTATCAGAAACACTGATACTCCTTCACAGTACAAACCTGACGGCTGACCAAATTTAATACAGTTGCGTTTTTAAAGGCACAGCCAGTAATTTTTTAGGTTATTTAATAGAAAATGTATATGCTCTACAAAAATATACATAGAATAGTGTTTCATTACATCTTCCAATAAACTGATGCATTCTCATAAACCCATAATTAATCTATTAAAAATACACAGAAGATTGTTTGCTGCTTGTGCAAGCTGCCATGATCCCCCACCATATTTGAGTACAGGACTTCTCCGTAATCACATTTATAGTACGTCAAAGGAAAAGACGTGCTGCAAAGGGATGTTTATATTCTTAACATATGAAGGATCATACTGTACCTTTGTTTTATCATCACAGAAGGGGTTCGCTTCACCAAAGAAGCTAAAATCCGAAGGAATGCGACAGTGCCACTGACATCTTATTAAAATATCATTCACTTCCTCCCCATGACTCTAACATACATAAACATCCTCATTTATTCCTGTTATTGCCACAGTTACCTGTCGTGTCCCTGTCACCACAAAAAGAGCTGGCTATGCAACAACACCTGAATATAAGCTAGCATTATGCTAGCTAATCTAAAAAATCTGATTTTTCTCTAACAAACAGTACGATTACATTCTCACATTGTATGAGAGTTTATTTGCTAAGCATCGCAGCCTAGCGCTAGACTGTGGGTGCATAATGGCCCACTTTAAAGAAAGTTTTACTAATGCTGGCAAACAGGCTAACAGAGGCTAACAGTAGGTAACGGCACAAAAACAGCAGTATTTGCCGACAGTTGAGCATCTCCTCAGCTGAACTGAAATGAGCTTCTCCTACTCACTGACTCATATCGGACTCCTTTCACAGAGTCTTACAGTCTCATCCAGAGTAAATAAAAGTGGGTGCTTTTCACCTGGCATTGACAGCTGGCATAAACAGTGGACTGACAGCTGTCCACTGAGAGGGAAAAGCTCCGGGACAGATCCAGATCCCAGCCAACTTATAAACTACATTCTAAAATTAACTTTTCTTATACTCTTCGGTGACTATATGTGCTAAAATACATTTTAAAATATATAAATATATTTTAAAATGTATTTTAGCACATATATTTTTTGGCCAATTTTTGTATATTTTGAAATATATTTCAAAATGTATTTTAAAATATATTTTTTTACCGTATGGGCTTAAACATGTTTTTCCTATAACAGCCATTGTTGCTATGGTATGCACTTGATAGCAACCAGAACTCAGTTGACCGCAGTGAAAATTTTACACCCTGCAAATTTAGGGTATATAAAATTTTGTGTCACAGAAATATAAAAATGTGACTTGCTGAAGCTCCAGGTAGCCAAACCACTAGCTTTTTTTTGCATATTTATTTGCATTTGTCTTTCTCTATTATGGCTATTGTTGTAATTTTTTTAAGGTAACCGTGCTTAAAAATCAGTAATGTTGACATCACATTGAAGTTATAGATAATATGGAAAAAATGGAAAAACAAGCGCATAGAAGAGCAGAAGCAGCGGATGGCAGATAAACGCAATCACAGAGGGCAATTTTCCAAACTTCATAAAGCATGCTGAAGGCATCTGTTGACACAACAGCTTCTCTAGAAAGTGTTTTTCATCTGTAATTAGCTCTAATTAGTCTAATAAGCTGGAGTGAATTTTGTCACTCGTACTTTAAAAACTGCTCTAATTGTTTTTAGAGCAGAAATCTCATAAACTCAACGCAGATCCATAACTGACCACGTCTCTAAAGGTTATAACGTAATAAAGCTAATGAGTATTAGTAATGGGAAGCTGATTTTTGGTTTGATCACATTTATGGTCTATTACTCCAGCGGCTCCTCAGACCCATTCCCTCCCCATTTACGGCGTGTTCTAAATTATTGCGCCCTTGCTTGAAGTGATTATTATAAAAAGCTCCTTTTATTTCATTACCCATGCCAAGTGAATGGCTCTGCTATGGGTGACGCTTCTGGGAAAGCACTGACATCGTTTTGAAAGATGAGCGCTCCTTTTTCTGGTCTCTTTGAAGAGGGCTCCTCCTGTGTGTTGTCACAGATCCACCTGCACTGGGAGGGCTTAGAGCGCTGCTCTCCACTTTGTCACCAATTTCAAACTGTGAAGCAGGAGTTCTGCAAATGCAGCAATTATTTCAAAAGACGAAAATGAAAAGAGTACTCAAAAGTTTCCGTCAGTTTAGAGCGAGGGAAGGCTTCTGAACTCCCTCTGTCGACTGTAATACCACTGTGGCTGTCCTAGCTTGTCTCCTCTTCCCCCTACTTTTTAGATGCTTTCTTCTTTTTGAGACCTTTTTTCACTCTATATTTTTCTCCTGTTTGCTCCAGATGAGCATAAATTTATTTAATAACAATGCAGATTAATTGCCTCCCTTCTCAACCTCCGCCTCCTTAATGCGGGCATCCTCCATTTCAGTAAAAGTGTGAAAAAGCTTTGTGGGTTTTTTTCTGTCATCTTGAGATGGATTTTAAGGGCAGTAATTGGATGCCTGAGCAGATTCCCCTGCACAGTAGGAGGCTGGTCCATTATCTTTTACCATCGTAAAGTAATGTGCTCCTGTCCAGGCTACCCTCATCATCATTACCCATGCTGTGGATGCCCAGTAATGGAGAGGGAGCGGGAGGACAGGGCATACATCATATCTGGACTCATCAGTCTTCCTATTCCAGCCAAGACACCAAACTGTGCTCACTCACACGAGCATTCTCAGGCATAGAGATGAGGAGAAATGAAAGAAGCCGTTAGCTTTCACGTACTGCTTCGATGTATTGTTAACCAATACATCATCACCCCGGCCCTCTCTGGCCACTTCTGCTCTCGCATGATAAAGTCATCTATCAGCATCTTCCAACCAATGTTTTATTTTACCCCTTTCTATTCCATTCCCTCTGTTGCAATGCATATCTTTTCTCTACCAGGCAAGTGAAATCTGGAGTGCCATTCATCAAACATATAGTCAAACATAGAGATATGAGCACTTACATCCCAGCTAATCCTGCAGAAAACCCATCAAGGGCACTGGTAAAATCATGCAAGCTGTGTATTACACAATCATGCATTGTACAGTTTTCACAACCACCTTCCCCCAAAACCCATCCCACCTCCCAAAAACCTGATTTTGGTCTTCTGAAAAGCTTAGCCACTTTATTCCACTACGGCCAAGCCTGTGTTGGATACCCCTGCTGTTTTAATGAAACATTGCATTTTCCCCCTTCTCATGAGTCATGCAGTTTACAATAAAGAGCTGATGGATGCATCCCAAGCAAACAGTCCATTAGCATCTACTACAGCTTAGAGGCTGATGATGAAGTGGTAGCACTAATTGAGGCTACTGCCGTATGCACGTGGCACACTACATGTAATGCTAACTAGGACGGACGATTGTGACAAATGCTTTTCTAAACCATGATCTGAGTACTCGAGACTGCGTGCCTAAACATTTTTTACGTGCCTTTGCTCCTTTGTC
Organism: Haplochromis burtoni; assembly: GCF_018398535.1. Taxonomy (NCBI): domain Eukaryota; kingdom Metazoa; phylum Chordata; class Actinopteri; order Cichliformes; family Cichlidae; genus Haplochromis; species Haplochromis burtoni. The sequence goes on from NW_024582456.1 coordinate 1,047,359, forward strand.
ATCGCAGGATGTAAAAATGCTCTCGATAGGGACTGACACCCCATAACTGCACTTACGGCGAGAACAACCATCTTTTCACTGCACCACTGCACACAAACGAGCACACACACTGAGGTTTTTATGGCAAAGCCATTGTCACTTGGATAGACTTTAAAGTCATTTTATTAAACAGAGAACAAACATTATAGGTGAGCAGGATGATACCTCTGAAAGCTTGCTCATTACAGTGACATTTGCAAATTAGTGGGTCACTATTAAGACAGCTAACCTTTCTGCTGCGGTTTGGAAAGCTTCTCTACAAGTCAGGTCAGAGGACTTGTTTACTGTGCCACTGCAGATCTCGGAAGATGGTCTCCGAAGCGTTGCATAATTCATGCATAAAACCCCGTATTTGTGCACAGCCTTATTTTCCAGCACCTACAGAAAATGGCCAGAAACTGCACCGCCCTCTGGAACCACTTATAGTTTTGTTTTTCTAATACATTGCGCTGAACCTAAATCGCTTTCGCTGCAGACCTCTCTATCCTGACTTTGCCAAGTTGAGCTGGAAAAAAAAGTTTGTTCAGCTCAAAAAAGAAGAAAAATGCAGGGATGACGCAAAGGGTGGGATGCAGACTGACAGATCAATTTCAGAGTGACATGTGTCCATATCTCACATCTCCCCATGATTGTTAACATCCTACTTCACATTCCGGTCCAGTTCTATTCACTCTGACTTTAAATCCTTACCCACTGAGGTTTGAAAGGAATGTGTGTATTTTTTTAGCAGTAATGGACTCTCCAATAGAGCTGACCTTTGTGCCTGTTGAGAGAGGTCTGTGTCCAGAGGGCAGCTAAGCCAGGCTAAGCCAAGCTAAGCTGGCAGTATGGATCTCGATCAGAGACGGGTGAAGAAATCAGACAGAGATCAAGAGGTCATTCCCCTACAGGCATTGCTGGCTGTTGCTGAAGAACTCTTCATCGATCGGCTGTGTGTGATAGATATCGGGCTGAAATTGAGCAGACTGGCACAGGCGGGGTTGTTTCCCTGCCTTCTGGCCTCTGGGCTCTTACACAATGGGCGAACAGCAGGGGCACGCACGAGGTGTACAGGAGTCAGCATCACTCAAAGAACCGACCAGCTACCTCCCCTGAGCCCCCGCAGCTTTCGCGCTCATCTCTAGGCGAGCTCAGAGCTGATTGTGTCCATGGTGGCTGACCTTGATTCTGGGTTCTGACTGTTATGGAAATTCGCCAGGGACGTCTTCGCCTCCCTTCTGACCCACTGATCTAGATGTATTATAGGTATAGTATTCATGAGAACTGCAAGAGGATTCGTCCCATAAACTTAAAATGCAGAGCTTCCGCAGGCAGCCATGTTTTATTCACAAGCTCCCTTTCTCAGCAAGGGTGGCAATTCGGGGCCAACGGGCTCTTGAGGATGGCTCTTGTCCTTTTAGGAGCAGTCCTCAATTATCCACATATATTTAATTTTGCAAGCACAGACACTAATAAGTCTGTTAATGTATTTTCATGGACAGGCAGGTTTACAGATTGCCTGAAGATGAATAGATGCAGCAGGGTTTTATAATTGAATGCCCGTTCACTATGTCATATTAAACTAAATATGTCTCCCTTTGCAATGCATTTGTGTAATTTTTTTTTTCCAAACTTTTTTAGATCTTACGACATTAACCAGAGCCCACAATAATAATAATAATCCACACAGGCTAAGGAATGAGGCACAAATAAAGCAATTACCTGTGGAGAGATTTGGCCTGTCTACAGCATGTCGTTGTGACACTTCCACATAGTCAGAGTTTACCCATAACTTATGTGCACTGATAAATAATTTACATTTGAGAGCAAGTCAGCGTGACTAAAAGATCAATACTGTCCATAAATGGTTGTGCGAATCCTCTTGCATAACTGTGCAAGCAGATTAAACGAGAGGAGTTCTTCATACATCACTGGTTGCCCTTCTTTTGAAGGGTGTGAGGGCAAGAAGACAATAAAGAACAGAAGGAAGATGATTTATTCTTTTACTTCACTAAGAGGCACCTCAGTCAAGGACCCGACTATCTAAATGGTTATATAGTTAGATTTAGACGGAAGAGGCTCAGAGGGACTTCAAAGAGTCGAAGCAGCAACAAGGATTCAGCTAAAGTATTCACCAAATAATGAATATTTGAATAACTTGAAATGGCTTCATTCGCTGTATAGCCAATCGTCACAATCAGTTTATTTTTTTTGACAGTGCATATGAAACATAAGAAACTGCAGCCATTAAAGGCTCAGCTCAGTATAAAAAGTGTAATAGTGGGAAACAAGTATCCATCCATCCATCCATCCATCCATCTTCATCCGCTTTCTCCGAGGCTGGGTCGCAAGGGCAGCAGCCTAAGCAAACAGGCCCAGACCTCCCTCTCCCCAGCCACCTCCTCCAGCTTATCCGGGGGAACACCAAGGCGTTCCCAGGCCAGCCGAGAGATATAATCTCTCCAGCGTGTCCTGGGTCTGCCCCGGGGCCTCCTCCCGGTGGGACATGCCTGGAACACCTCACCCAGGAGGCGCCCAGGGGGCATCCTTGTCAGATGCCCGAACCACCTCAGCTGGCTCCTTTCGATGTGGAGCAGCAGCTGCTCTACTCTGAGCCCCTCCCGGATGGCCGAACTTCTCACCCTATCTCTAAGGGAGAGGCCAGCCACCCTTCGGAGGAAGCTCATTTCTGCCGCTTGTATCCGCGATCTCGTTCTTTCGGTCACTACCCACAGTTCGTGGCCATAGGTGAGGGTAGGGACGTAGATCGACCGGTAAATTGAGAGCTTCGCTTTTACACTCAGCTCCCTCTTCACCACGACGTGACCGGTGCAGCGTCCGCATTACTGCAGCTGCAGCCCCAATCCGTCTGTCGATCTCCGGCTCCCTTCTCCCATCACTCGCGAACAAGACCCCGAGATACTTGAACTCCTCCACTTGGGGCAGGAACTCATCCCCGACCCGGAGTGGGCACTCCACCCTTTTCCGGCTGAGAACCATGGCCTCAGATTTGGAGGTGCTGATCCTCATTCCCGCTGCTTCACACTCGGCTGCGAACCGTTCCAGTGCGAGCTGGAGGCCCTCACCCGATGAAGCCAACAGAACCACATCATCTGCAAAAATCAGAGATGAGATTCTGAGGCCACCAAAGCAAAAGCCCTCCGCCACTTGGCTGCGCCTAGAAATCCTGTCCATAAAAATTATGAACAGAACCGGAGACAAAGGGCAGCCCTGGCGGAGCCCATCACCCACCGGGAACGAGTCCGACTTATTGCCGGCAATGCGAACCAAGCTCTTGCAACGGTTGTACTCGTCCACAAAACACATGTAGACTGGTTGGGCAAACTCCCATGCACCCTCAAGTATCCTCGAGAGGATAAAGAGCTGGTCCAGTGTTCCGCGACCAGGACGAAAACCGCATTGTTCCTCCTGTATCCGAGGTTCGACTAGCGGACGAACTCTCCTTTCCAGCACCCTGGCATAGACTTTCCCAGGGAGGCTGAGGAGTGTGATCCCCCTGTAGTTGGAACACACCCTCCGGTCCCCCTTCTTAAAGATGGGGACCACCACCCCGGTCTGCCAGTCCACGGGTACTGCCCCTGATCTCCACGCAACATTGCAGAGGCGTGTCAACCAGGACAGCCCTACAACGTCCAGAGCCTTCAGGAACTCGGGGCGGACCTCATCAACACCAGGGGCTCTGCCACCAAGGAGTTGTTTAACTGCCTCAGTGACCTCGCCCCCGGAAATTGGCGGGTCATTCCCCTCATCCCCAGACTCTGCTTCCTCCTCGGAAGACGTGTCAGTGGGATTAAGGAGGTCCTCGAAGTATTCCTTCCACCGCCTGACAATTTTCTCAGTCGACGTCAGCAGCGCTCCGCCAGCACTATACACAGTGCAGGTAGAGCACCGCTTTCCCCTCCTGAGACGCCTGACGGTTTGCCAGAATCTCTTCGAGGCAGTCCGAAAGTCTTTTTCCATGGCCTCTCCGAACTCCTCCCACACCCGAGTTTTTGCTTCAGCCACTGCCCGAGCCGCATTCCGCTTGGCCTGTCGATACCTGTCGGCTGCCTCCGGAGTCCCACAGGCTAACCAAGCCCGATAGGACTCCTTCTTCAGCCTGGTGGCTCCCTTCACCTCTGGTGTCCACCATTTGGTTCGGGGATTACCACCACGGCAGGCACCAACCACCTTGCGGCCGCAGCTCAATGCAGCAGCTTCGGCAATGGAGACGCTGAACATGGTCCATTCGGACTCAATGTCCCCAGTCTCCCTCGGAATGCTGTTGAAGCTCTGCCGGAGGTGTGCGTTGAAGATCTCGCAGACTGGGGCCTCTGCTAGACGTTCCCAGCACACCCTCACTACGCGTTTAGGTGCACCAGGTCTGTCCAGCGTCCTCCCCCGCCACCTGATCCAACTCACCACCAGGTGGTGATCAGTTGACAGCTCAGCCCCTCTCTTTACCCGAGTGTCCAGAACATATGGTCGCAGGTCTGCTGATACGATTACAAAATCGATCATCGACCTACGGCCTAGAGCGTCCTGGTGCCACGTGCACTTATGGACACTCTTATGTTCGAACAGGGTGTTCGTTATGGCCAAACTGTGATTAGCACAGAAGTCCAATAACAGAGCACCGCTCGGGTTCAGATCAGGGAGGCCGTTCCTCCCAATCACGCCCCTCCAGGTCTCGCTGTCGTTACCCACGTGAGCATTGAAGTCTCCCAGCAGGACAACAGAGTCTCCAGGTGGAGCACCTTCCAGCACTCCGACCCCTATGGCGCCTCCTGCGGGTGGTGGGCCTGCGGGAGGATGGGCCCATGTCTCCTCTTCGGGCTGTGCCCGGCCGGGCCCCATGGACTAAGGCCCGGCCACCAGACGCTCGCCCTCGGGCACCCTCCCCGGGCCTGGCTCCAGGGCGGGGCCCCGGTAACCCTATCCCGGGCAGGGTAAACTGTTCCCTCGATGTTCTTTTCATAAGGGTCTTCTGAATCGCTCTTTGTCTGGTCCCTCACCCAGGAAACAAGTAGCATTATTTATTTATTTTTCGAAAATGGCCACAACAGACCAGAACTTAAGTTCTTATTTTCCTGATTTTCAGTTTTTAAATGATTAAACCAACATGCATGTAACTTGTTTTCATTGTGGTATTTGATAAATGGTAAACTTTTGCTGTAATCACTGCATACAGCACATCTTAGTTCTCCCATGATGTTGTGAAGGGGGTAGACATGGAATGGATGTACTGTATATAAGCAGAATAAAGCTGTTACCTTACCAAAGCTGCATATGAAAATGCAAAAATGCATTCAGACACCCTACTAGGTACCAGTTTTCAGCTGTATCTATGTTAGAATAGCCACGGTAAGCCTATGGAGTATTGTATTTCCACTAGTGAGAATGTACTGTTGTGTGCTACATTGTGCAGAGAGCAACAGCAGAGTGTCCTGACTCGATTCTGCCGACGTAGTTCAGAGTTCATGTGTGAAAACAGTTTAAAAGCTTAAAAACACTGGACCGTAATTTCTATATTGTACACGTGTTTGAATATTACTAGGCAGCTGCTAGAGAAACAGCTGACTAATTATGGATGTTCACAGTGATTATGAAGTACATATGAAACAGCTGATGCTAATCAGTTGCCTCTTTTCCTACCGAGGCAGTGACGGTGCATTTTAAAGGGGAAAAAAACGGCACAAAACCCAATATACACTCTTTCACGCATTGACACCTTTCATGGCTTATTTTTATTCTGTACTTTAATAGGGAAAAAAGGTACCCTTTCTTTGATGTCTCTTAATTATTGACTGAGGTATCTACAAAAGTGGCCCCCTTAACAATACATTTTATTCTGAGGTGCCAGTTCATCCATGTCCATGTCCTCATTACATCTCCTTTTAAGCTGAACAGATCAAGTATCAAAGCAGCCATCAAGTTAATCTTCTCTCTGCCAGCCACAGCCCACAGTAATGAGCAGATCAGATCTCTGACCGGCATGTACCCCAGACAGGGCACTGCTACTGAAAGGCGGTTAGATGTCTTTTAGGAGGCAGTGAGGGTTGACTGCCAAGCGGAGATGGGCCACGTACCGCAGCCACCTTTATCCCATCAGCTGGGAGGAGACAAGGAAGAGGGGGAAATGAAGGCAGGAGAGTAACCTGTTCTTACTTGGAGAAGTAAAAGTGGGATGAAAAGAGAACGACGCAAGGGAGAAAGAAAGAGAGAGAGAGAGACCCTCATTAAAAGGCACTGTGTTGGCTTCACAATCATCCCACCACTTCAATGCGCTGTCATGCAGTGATGTATCGCTCTGCATGGCGCTACCAAGGCCTTTATTCCCACTCTCCTCCATGTTTCTCTCTTCTAGCCAATTAAACGCCCACTAGAATCGAGGGGAGGAAGTGCCACATTGAGCATTGCACAATGTGGAGAGAGAACGCTGATGAAAGGACATGTCTCTTTTAGTCTGCTTAATAGCTCCAGGACACTGTCTGAGTGGCGTTTAATGTCTACAGCATATTCGCCGTTCCTGTTGTCCCATTTCAGTTTCTTCACACGTACATATACTTTATCACCAAGGGATGAAAATGTTTATCACAACTATGAATATTTCATTCATTGTAGTTAAGCTGACTATTGGCAGGCATCACGGCTGTCTTAATGCACCTGCTCTTGAAATGACATGAAAGATCATAAAGAGGCTCACATCCAATGATGAGTCGTCAGTCAAACCAAAACACTCGTAGAATTTTTCAACGCTGATGTCTTTTTCTTTCTCTTTTTTTACGTTTTTGTTTTATCTTGGCATCCTGCTGGCTTCAGGACAGCCACATTGACGTGGGGGTTGACACAAACAGGTGCACACGCTAAGCATTTACACTGTATTTACCACACTCTCCTCTGTCTGCCGCGCTATGAATAATGCAGGCCCTAAAATCCTCAACTCGACAATGTGTTTGACCTGTTCATTTGTAGCTGCAGCGCCGATGGCGGGGTCAGAATATGGATGTGTTAACGCCGGGCTGAAGCAGAAGTTAATCGCAACAGCGGGACGGGACAGGCTTTGCTGCTTCTCATGCTGCCTGTGTCACTCAGGCTGACACCATAAATCTCACTTATTTTCAGATCCAAGTGAGACACGGGCAGAAATTACGGCCCAGAGCACATTACCAGCCTCAGCAGCGTGCTGAATGCTAACAGAGAGATCCTTGATAAAGCAGACAGGCAGTTCTCCTGCACCTTATTGGACAAAAAGAATCCCATGTATTAGACTTGAGGGGCCAGACCGGCTCGTAAGTAAAGCACAAACACCGGCGTCAACAGGTGAGATGCAAACTAACATTCAATCCACATACTTAGAGGTGTCTCTAAAGGTATCGGCTAAAAATCTATATAATGCATGCACAGGTGAGGGACACCACCGTTCAAACCTGAGAACATCTTGATTGGTACAATACAGTTTCGGGCCAGTTCTCATTTTTATTGCTGCTTCGCATGAAGGAATAAAAAGTACTCCGTTTTTATTAAATGTGTGTGTCATTTTCAGATGCATGCTGCACATCACTGTTCTAAATCAATGCTCACTGGAGATGGTGTTTCAGGTGTGACTAAGCTATAGCATCTTTGCCTGGCTGTCATCATGAGGATCTGTTTTGTTAAGGGTCTTTATAAGAAAGCCTAGTATCTTTTTTTCCTCCCTGCAAGGCCTCCTAAAGAAATAATATTATCTGATAAAGATAATCCCTACTCCCCATTTAAAGGCGACATTGACACATGACATATAAACACAGAATATCCTTAACTGTACGTTTTGCTCATAAGTCAGTAGCCATGCTGCCGACGTTCGCAGTTACTGTATGTCGCATATCGTTCTCGTCATTTCTCCCGATGAAAACATTGTTTGTCACCGCTCATCTTAGGCCTTGTTATTCTTGTAACAACAGATCATAAATCATAAATAATTTAAAAGATAACATAGTGGCAATACTGCATTTTGACGTGATGTGTTAATTTGTTAGAGTTGTAATCTGCTGCATTCAGTACAAAGGAAGCTCGCTTCGTGACACGACACAGAAACCAATTATTTTATAGCGTGTCTTATCTCCTTTTCAGCCAATTTCACATTAAATGCAATACGTATTTGGTCCTATCAAAGGCTGCTGTTTTCTCCCGCTGTTTCTGATACGACGCAGAGGAGGCCTTCAGAAAAATCTTTACATGCTAAAAGTAGCACTGGTATTATAAATGGCACATTCAGAACTATCAAAATAAAGCTTGCATCTCAAAGTCCAGCCTGATCTATAGTAAGAACACGTGCATTTCTTTTAGTTTCGCAGGCCCATATTTCATTGTCTCTTCATTCACACTTTTTTAACCTGCTGATGTTCGCCACTGGTCTCTATTATGTGTTTAATTTCGCTGTCTATGTCCGAGCGTGCGGACCGCTGATGCATCACCGTGCGATCCCACTGTGGCTTATTACTGCCAGGCTTCGCTCTCTACAGCTCTCGGCCCGCTGGGTCATATCCAGCTGCTGTAATCTAACATTAGCGCCAGCTTTCACCAGGTCCCCACCATTTACCCTATCATATATTATAGATGACCCTCTGAAAATGGAGGAATCCCAGCAGACGTGGAATTAATTTACAGCATTCCTCGGTTTTAAGACGAATTGAATCAAACTCAGTGGCACAGCAAGAGAAGGGTTTATATTGCTATATAACACTGTCACAGTCTATAAAATTGTAATGAAACGCCATTTGAAGATTAAGTGGGTTTTTTTGTGATTCATCGGTATCTCTTGGCTCAGCTAATAATCATTTCACTCCAAAGCTGAATGATGCTACAAATGACCAGCCTTACAAACGACGAGCTTTCTTTCAATCAAACTTAATCCTCCTTTTCTTTTTTTTTCTTTCTCTTTGAATGAGCTCCATTGGAAAGCTCACAAACAAGTCTTTGGAAAGCGAGTGCACGGCTCTTGTGTACTTCCCCGGTGACTGTGGGATATATATGAATATGGACAGGAAGTCAGCCACTGTAGATTGGTCCTGTCTGTGCCTGTCAGGTTTAGCAATAAAACACTAAACAAATGAGACGTTTAATTCAACAGGCATCACTCAAGAGGAAGATTTCTCTGTTAAAAGGGGGGGAAAAATAGTAGGAACACATCTTCAGTGCTGGCAAAGCTTCAATACAGTGGGGACAGAAAAAAATGCCTTCGGGTTCTCGCCTATTGAAATCAAGGAAATCTGAGCTTTTGTGAGACTGTCTCTTTAGCAGAATGAAAACATCTTGAAAATAGAGACTTTTGTCATGCTTTACAATTAGCTGAAGTCCCTTAAGTTCACCAGGCGCAATATATGCGTGCTCTACACTGTAACTATTGAAAAGTACACTTTGACCTTAGTAGCGACTATTTACTGTGGCGCTCAGGGTTCTGTAGCAGTTTGTGTAATTGAAGTGCAATTTCTGTGGGCTGAATAGGCAGAAGAGACAATCCAATGTGCTTTGGTGACTTCAGAGAGAAAAAAGTTAACTCAGACTTATCTTAATTGGTTCCGATTATCTTCTGTGACAATGCTGGTGTGTGTATGTGTGACTGCGTGCGTGCGTGTGTGCGTGCGTGCGTGCGTGTGTGCGTGCGTGCGTGTGTGTGTGTCTGTAATGAAAGGTTAAGATTTCTGTTCAGAGTAATGAAGCTGTGCCAGTGGACTTAAAGGACCGGGGCTGTCTGATCACTGATGTCATTTACTGGAACGATCTCTACTGCAGTCCAGGGGCAAATTGGAGCATTTGGTTCTTCTGTTTCTTTCACAGAGCCTAGTTAAGTGTGATTGGGCAGCAAGTGCCAATTTATACATAATGGAACTGACTAGTGTTGGCAGGTTAAGTTTGACTTTTATGAAAAACATTGTAGGTAAGGTAAGGGAAAGATAAAGGATAAGATAAGATATCCATCAGTTATTAGTCTGAAGGTTTATCCACAAATGATTAACTTTCATTTCTAAGCTGTTACTTTCTAACTGTCTCTTTGCTTTGATCTCTGTCTTCTTTTTATATCTTCAGGACTCTGAGATTCTGAACACCGCTGTATTGACTGGAAAGACGGTGGCTGTTCCTGTAAAGGTGGTGACTGTTGGAACTGACGCCTCTGTTACTGACGTCTCTGAAGCAGCGACATGTCGCTCAACAGACGAAGACGTGGTCAAGGTCAGTAAGATCAACTTCTGAAAAGAGGGGGGGGTAAAAGACTCCCGCAATCTCTGCTCTCGCATAAACACCATGCCATCGCAGGCTTCAGATTAGTTTCTGTTGGTGTTTTTCAAAGAGTGACATTTTATTTATTTATTTTTACATGAGCTGCTACAGCGCAGTGCAGTACCAAGGTGATGCCCTGTGCAAATATGACTTCAGATATATAGACAGGCGCAGTACTAGTATGTAAAGGGTTTGCATTCTTAAGTAATGTTGTGTATGTGTCTACTCTTCGGTTTTAGTTCAGTTTGGTTTTATTTAGTTTCCAGAGTGGGTTTTATTGATTCAGTTTGATTTTTATTGTTTGAAAAAGTGTAGTTTTCTTTAGTTTTCATTATTTTCTGTGTTAATTTTACTATTTTAATTATTATTGTATGAAAGGCATATGTCAAGATTTAGGAAACTCTATACAGGTATAACAATAAAAACACAGAACTTGTTGAAAGCAGTTGACTCCCGGTCTTGTAGACATCCATCAAAGTCTCATTAGGCAAGCTAAACAATTTGGGCATATTTTATTTTTATTTTATTTTTGTTAGGTTTTCAACTTAACAACATCATTTTTTGTAGTTCTTTGCTTTTAAGACTAGTTTTTATTTTTATATTAGTTAACAAGATTTTGGTTTTCAAATTTTATTTTATTTTAGTTATCTATAATATAACCTTTATGTGTGGATATACCTGCAAAATATGTTTAAATGCTTAATAGTAAATCTGTTAAATGTGAACAACATGTAATCTAAAATGTCTGTAGTCCATTTAAGTTAATCAAATGCAATTTGCAATGAAAACTCAAATTGCCATTATAATTAACCCACATATGAGCCCATGTAATTATATTAAAGATTAGGTAGGTAGTGCATTTTTTATAGAAAGTGTTGAAATGATGTTTAGTACATTTAGCACACATGCACCCTGAAGAAAATGAAAACAAACACTGGAAAACAACATGAAAGAGCATGTTTGATATGCAGTGACAACTGACAACTTTTTCTTTATACGGTCCCTTTTAAACCTGCAGCATGAAACCAAAAAACAAAAAAGTGTAAAAGTGGCTTTGCTATGCAAACAAAGGAAGTCACACTGAGACGGGATCCAAGAGACTCAATGCAAACCCAAAGAAGAAACAGTCACATCAGTCAGCACCCCCACGGCTCATTTGGATGAGTGTGCAGGCCCGTGGACAGAAGGTTTGGCCCTTCCTGCAGTGTCTTGGTTAGATTCTGCCAGAGGCTCTTTGCTGCATGTCATCTCTCCTTTAATTGTCCCACTATTTTTTCTGCCTCTACTGGCTCTATCCAAAAAGCCCCACAATGAAAATGCCTGTGGTCTGTTTCCATTTCCAAATGGCTGTGATGTTAGTTTATATCAAAACAACCACCACATTGCTGGGTCATATTTCCTGTTAAATGCTGTCACGATTCACCTTGAAGGTTAACAAAAATTAAAAGCTATAGTAGACGAGAACATTTACCATAATTGATCACCTTAAATTGTCGTAAGTGTGTTCTGGAGGACGATTAAGTGAAGAAGGATGCTTCTGCTTTAAAAACAAAAAGCCCCACCTGCAGCATACTTACTGTTGCTCACTCAGGAAGGTTTTTTTTGATAATCATAGCCTGTGATCGTATACATAAAGGTGACAGATTGTGACCTGGACGATTAGGATTAAATAAACACAGAGTGACTTTAACATAGAACAGTGAATCACATCACATGAAATGGTGCTTCCACTTACTCCAGCCTCCTAAATTACAGAAATACCAGGTTACATGATTTTTCTTTAAAGCTCTTTGGGAATTTGTGCAGTTTACACAAATTTGTTCTGTGTAGGAAGAAATAAGGCTATGTCTGTGCTTATTCTGGGTTATCATGTTGACAGCTACGTGTAAGGCTCATGCAAAGCTCACCATATGAGCTGCATTTACTGTGTGTGAATCTATGGAAATGTTTTTTCAAGCTCTTCTATTGGCTGTGTTGTCAGATTGAGGCAATTTTGATATCTCATTTGTGTCATTGTCCTCTTTTTTTTTCACTTAGCTTGCCTACATCACCTTATACATGTTCACACAATCCAAAATAAGTGTTACCTCTGGCTCAGATCCAGCACTGTTCCAAAGAAAGCCACGTTTCTTTTATATTTTTGTTTTCCAGGTGCCTCCTTAGCACAGTCCAACCAAAGCCATAGGAGTGATAGCTTTTGCTGTAATGTTGATTAACAAGTTATTCTTTCTTCAGGTTGCCTCCACTGGCTGTGGTTACCCATGGTTTGCTTCATAAATCCATATCCATGTAACAGATTTAATTTTTCTCCTCCTGGGCAACTTTGACAAAAGCCTTTTAAGTGTATAGAACTTGCCTCTGTGTGAAGAAAGTACTGATACTGCAAAATAACAATTCATTCATAACATTTGCAGCATTAATAACTTGGAGCTCTGTCTTCACGCTCAGCATTAAACAATTTCTTGTTTCAGAACTGAACTGTGAATTCTAGTCAGAAAAGATGTGCGGTATTTCAGCAGCTCGCACAAATAAAAGAATCATTGAAATAACAACAGCAACACACACATTCATGAAATTGCAGGGATAATCTTCCATCTTCACATTAGCCATGAAGGTCGTGTTATGAGCGAGCTCCTGCAACTCCTGCTATCGTCGCGCAGCATAATCATTAGAAACCTTGCTATGTGCAAACCTTTTCCTTGCACTGAAGTGAGCGCTGAATCTTATGCAGAGATGTCTGAGCAGCTTAATTGCTTCTGTCAAACCGGCTCTGTGTACAAGCCAGAGACAGACTCATCCTACCTTCATACTCCCTACTCCCATCGCTCATATCTGCCTTGGATTGTGACTGTCTGGTGAGTAGTTAATTTCCTGGGCTAGATCCAGAGACAGCCTTAATGTCCTCTGTAAGTATTCTCCCGTTAGCTGCCTAATGCGCCTGATTAATGTGGCGGTGGATCCTCCTGGACGTTTACGATACTTTGTAAAGAAGAATGACGGAGAGCGTGTAACTCGCAGAGGCAGTTCCACCCTCGGCGTGGCGCGACACATACCCAGTGGTGAGGGTGGAGGAGGGGTTAAAGGGCCTGCTGATTAAGTGGCAGTGTCCCCTTATGTCGCAATATTGATTTAAGTCTATTCTGGCCAATCAGAGCGCACAGCAGGGCGGTATAAGCACGCCTGTGTAATTGGTCGGGACAGCACGATGTCAGCTGCCATGTTTTCCGTAATTGTTTCTCCCTAGATTAGTGGGGTGTTGATCAAATTCCTAGCAGGCAGTTACAGTAATTTCCTTGTCATTAAGAATACCGTAGCAGAGCTGTACATTAATAAATACCAGATGTTTACAATTTTTTTATTAATTTAAATTTTGTAGGCTTTTTTTTGTAGTTTTTTCATTTAGCTACTAGATATGGTGAGTGAGCCCTGCACGTTTTTCGGTCAGGCATCGCATAGCCTGCAATTCGCTGCTCATGCAGCTAAGTTGCTTCACACCAACTAAGTAGAGTCAGAGATGAAGAGACTGTCAAAGCACTTCAGTCTCAGCAGACTGAGTGTGGTGAGAGAAAAAGAGGCTAACAATGAGAGCTGATAAAGAGCAGGGACTCCTCTGACATCTTTATCTGTTCAAACACACTCCCGCATCGGGAGCGCTGAGTCCTATCTGCTCCATGACTGACTGTAACCAGGGGAAGGACACCGCACTCGTACAGACGTTTAAAAGCTTCTTTAAGCCGTCGGTCTGTGTTTCATTGCACTGTAATACAAGATACCACTTTGTACGTTCTCCGTATTTGGCATAATAACACAAAGGAAATATCCACTCATCCTTCATGTGTCCACTTGAAAATGCAAGGCCTGTGCAGTTCTTAACAGAAGTTCTCTGATGGTTAGATGTAGCCTTGAAGGATGCCCTACAGCGTGCGTTTCATCTTTCTCACAGGGGCTTTCAGAACTTTTTGGTCTCTGGTCATAGAGTCCACTGCTGTTGATAGCTCGCTGCTGTGCAGGAGACTTTTTAACAGTTTAAGAATGGCTGGTGTAATAACAAATGTTATAAATAGGGGGTAGCAATTCAAGTTTGTACAAAGAAAAAAACAAATAATTATACCATGAGTAATTTTAAGTAGTGTGCAATCAGTTCAGTTACAATCAGAAACTGTTCACAATGTTTGAGGATCTGCACCAAAATTGTTAAAATTACTATTGTTTATCACTTGTCCCTCCTTTTCTGTAAAATACCTATAAATGTGCATTACTTAAAGTTACTTACAGTATAATTATTTCTTCTTCTGTATTTTACTCAAGTGTATCTATTAGTAGATGTTTGTAAGTAAGTGTAACTACATTGTAATGCCAGATAAATTACACTGAAATTCCTTTTAATTCTAGCAGAATTACACCCTTAGTGACAGGCCGTATTCATACATGCCAACCCTCCCTCCCGATTTTTCCGGGAGAGTCCTGAATTTCAGTGCCCATCCCGAAAATCTCCCGGAGCCATCATTCTCCTGAATTTCTCCCGATTTTCCACCCGGACAACAAAATTGAAAAACCATATCGCAGAATTCATAGTGCGGCCCAGCCAATTCCAGTTTCCAACAATGACGGCAGCTACTTAGTTTAATATTACTCTTATTTCTCTTTCTGGGTCGCAAAATAAACTTTTAACATATTTTCAGACGAGAATGTAGCTGTGTAAACTTCAAAAATATCTGAGCTGGCGAGAACACCAAACACCCGACACATCGTTTTCAAACCCCCGCAGTCTTTCACTACTCGGGTTAAACATGATATATAAGTCACTTTGATAACTTAAAAATGTTATTGTTTGGCTTTTTCAGTGTTTTATTTGTTTGTGAGTAAAATGGTTTGGCTGAGATTAAAGTTATTAGATTAGGTTAATTTTAACTTTATTAATCCCTCGGGTGGGTTCCTCCGGGGTTTTCACACAGCTGAATAAAAGTCAAACAGAAAACTGATTAAACAGAAGTGTGAGACGGTCAAGAATTTACGCCAGCGCCCGGTTATATTTTAGATAGCAAGGAGCAGACGGCAGAGTTTCACTCCACCGAGAGAGCTCGTGACGTACTACCCGGCTTTCTTTAGACCGCGAAGGCCGGGTCCTCAGGTGGAAGCAGCCTCTGAATTTGGACACCCAGCTGTTTCTGGCCAGCCAATAATAACAGTGATATTTAACTTATTTTATCCAATAAATAAACACTGTAAAATTTATTTATCAACCCCCCAACAGCCCTTTTGAAGGTCTCAAGGTTGGCAAGTATGGCTGTATTCTAAAGTGCTACTGAAGTTCCCAATGATTTGGCTAGTTAGATTCCATCCATCCATTCGCTTCCGCTTATCCTGTTCAGGGTCGCGGGGGGCCTATCCCAGCTGTCATAGGGCGAGAGGCAGGGTACACCCTGGACAGGTCGCCAGTCTGTCGCAGGGCTAACACACAGGGACAGACAACCATTCGCACTCACACTCACTCGCACATTCACACCTAGTGGCAATTTGGATTATCCAATTAACCTATCCCCACAAGCTGCATGTCTTTGGACGGTGGGAGGAAGCCGGAGTACCCGGAGAGAACCAACGCAAACACGGGGAGAACATGCAAACTCCACACAGAAAGACCCCGGCCTGATGGTGGAATTGAACTCAGGACCTTCTTGCTGTGCGGCAACAGTGCTAACCACCGTGCCACCGTGAGTTAGATTCCATTCCTGCGTAAATTAGAGTAAAATTCAAGCATAACATAAAGCCTGATTCTTCCAACCAGTGAATTCCATAGTACGTGCTTCAGAAACACTTAAAATAAGATAAAAACTTTTTAATTTAGCTGATGTTGGCTGATGTTGTCCCCTTCAAGATCCTCTCCTTTTGCAGTTCTGGACTCTTTCCAGTGCTGTTACTCTTACAAATGTGTGAGTTTGTGATGCATGCTGAATTTCATGCACTGCATCCAAAAAGTGATTTTGAGGTGTAGGACAAAGAGAGGTGCTAAGTGACAGTTGTGTTCATACAGCCAAAATATTTTGTACACAATGCCCTGCTCCACAGTTCAGGCCATTTGTTCTGAAAATTCATAAATATAAAAACAATCATAAGTGCTTATGATGCTCACCGCATGTGCCGCCTCTTGGCTTGGTCACTGCGAGGTCTTCCACTAAAGACTGCTGTTGTAGCCGGAGACCCGGCTCACCTCTGGTCCCTGATATGAAGGTTTGGTCAGTTTGACTCTGAAGTTTTCTGCACAAATGTACAAGCAGTCAGAGGGATAAGCGGTTTACCAGTGGAGAAGGAGACAACCTTAAAGAGAAAAGCAGCTTAATTCAGATCAGATCAGATATGGGGCAACTTTGTGAAAAAGTATAAACTTGTACCATAATCACTACCATGTCGTCTGGTTGACAAAAAGAAAGAAAGAATCACCTCTCTCCACTGCCGACCTGCTGTCAAACTCGGGAAGGCAAAGAGAAAAGAAACAAAATGTGCACACGTGGACTACAGATATGTCCAAAATAGTTTTATACAAAAACTGAATAAGAAAACAAAGTACCGAAATAGTGTTGAAGGTATGTGTTTTATTGCACAAAAACACTACTATGCATTTCATTTCAAAGCAGATTTTGCATGTGCATGTTATTGCATCAAATTGTTCTTTCACTTCTTTCCTGACTTTGAAGCTGCGTGTTTATATCCATATGTCAAGATGAATGGGAGCAAAAGAAATCAGCTGGAAGGTCTCTCATGATGCTGTTTTGATGTTCTGTTGTTTTGATCAAGCGTACACCAAGTGGGGCTATTCTTGCAATCCACATACCAGATCTTGAGGAATGCCACTAGTTCAGCCTGCAAGCTCAGTGGTGCAGACAGAAAAAAAGAAATAAACAAAATTTTAAAAATCGATGCGGCAACTCTCCAAATATCTGCTTTTATTTATACAAAACAGCCACATTTACTTTCCACGGTCCCGCACAAACTCCACAGCTAGCTTCATGCTGAAGGTGAAGTGAACAGAACACATTCTGTCACACACAATTTTTTTTCCTCCTTTGGTCTCAGAGGATATCCTGCCACAGCTTCATGATAAATGGTTGTTTATGGTTTTATCTCACTGTAGAGAAATAACTTGGAAGAAGAAGAAGAAGCAAGGAAAAAAAGATTTTTTTCCCAGACCGTCGAATTCCATCTGGTACCAGCCATGGCAGTCTGTTCCAAGATGAGATTAATATGTAAGATTGAGAAAACGCCCAGAGGAATAAAAAATGTGTTCCTACATTCAAGATATACTAAATAATTACCTATTAAGTGCTTAGACTTAAAGAGGTAATTGTGTGTGTCTGTAAATCCTCATAATCAATAATCAAGGAATAACCTTCCGACGGTTACATGTTTCTAAAGCAGAAAACTGGCTCACTAATTCTTTCTATGACATAATTTACAAAACCACTAGCTTCAACTTTGGTCATTTTTATCAGCTGTCATCTTACTAGTGTCCATCTGCTGGTTCCTCTTTCAGCTGCAGGCTGAACAACAATAAAACAGCAGACCATGCTGTGCTTTCCCTCAGGTTCAAAGATGTCCTTGCTGTCCTCCCCCCTCTTCTCCTGAGAGTCGAGCAGATCGAGGACCTTTCATCTTGTTCAAAGTAGTTACAGGAATGCTATATCAGAGGAGTGCTCAGAAGTGTAAAGCCTTATAATCAACTCGCAGGGCCGGGCCCAACATGGTACTCTGTACAGTATATTGCACTGTGTAATTTGCTGTGTAGTCATCTAGTGCAGCCGTCAGAAGAGCTCAACTTAAATGCTGTCTTTTTTAATCCTCCCCCCTCCTCACATGCAGGTGTCTGACAGGTGTGACTACGTTTTTGTGAACGGCAAGGAGATGAAGGGCAAGGTGAAGATGATGGTGAACTTCACCCACGGATACCTAAGTGCTCAGCTGGAGCTCAACGTGTGGATCCCCCGTCTCCCCCTCCAGATTGAGGTGTCAGACACGGAGCTGAGCCAGATCAAAGGGTGGAGGGTGCCAATAATGGCCACCAATCAGAGGTACTGCAGCGCGTGCATCTGTTGCTAAAGGGGCTTTGCGACTGTGTGTTCTGCTCTCTTATTTTTCCAGGGAGACATTTGTTTTACTAATTGGATGGAATATAACGTGATCTTTATAATTAACGTTTAGTCATTTTCTCACTTTCGTGTCAGCTCCTGCGCAGCCATTTCCAGGCGTAATTTACAGTTATCCAAGAAAGAACACCAAGGTTACATCACAAACTTTAGTACAAGTTGTTAAGTTTAATAAAAATAAATTGGTAATTTGTTGACTTTTGCAGCCCCAGTTTCAAGAAAGTACAAGTTCAAGAATAGCCTTTCTCCTCGGTGATGTATTTGATTTCAGTAATGGCAAAGATAAGGTAATGATGTGACATGTGACGAACACCACTCCACCTGTCTCTTCCTGACTTCAGTCCTACTGACAGGTCTTGGCTGATAACAAAATGGCTGACCTGTGCATTACAGCTTGTCATTACGACTGGCTTAGGGTGGCCTGCCATTGCGCCTTGTGCCTGTCAGTTGGAAAGAACATTATTAGAGCTGTCTGGAGGTCAGACTTCTCCCCTGGGGCCTCATCACTACACAGCACCTCTGCTAACGCTGCTGCGCAGTGTTACTCTGCAACTGTTGAAATCCATCAATTGATGGAGCAGTTATCAGCCACCTACGGTAATTACTTCAGGAAAAGCGTTGAAGTTAGACTTTAAGTCATCCCACGCACCAGTGTGGCTACTCTAATTATCCCTGCTCCCCTCTTATTTTGAGTGACAGCATTCAACTAATACTGTGGCTTGTCCAGGTTGTTGCTTTTCCAGCTGTGTGCTGCTATGCCTTTATCAGCGGAGACAGCCAAGCCATGTTGTCACTGTTGACGCCAGCACCGGAGCTTTGTTTTTCCCCATCTTCGGCACGTCTTTGTTTATCGGGGGATAACAGGCGTGACCTTGCAAAGAAACACTATACCTGTTGATGAGAATAAGCTTTGGTCCACGGTCCGTAACCACACGGAGAAGTAAGCCAGCGAGCAACAATAGCAAGCGGCATGCCATTCCTCTATCGGGAAAGCTGGCAAGTTGTGGCCACGCTGGGAGGAGAGAGACAGAAATATAAAAAATAAAATAAAGACACATTAGGCCTGTTAGTGGGAGAACTGCAAATGTACTCCTCACACAGTTTTGACTGACACTGCCTGTATGGCTCACCTCTTCCCTCCCTAAGCCCTGTCAAAGCACAGACAAGATAAGCCTTTGCAGACAGCAAACCTAAGTGTAGGCGTAGCACTCGAGCATCCACCATCCTTTACCGCTTCTCTCAGGATATGTATGTTGAGATTTTACTTGTTTAATCAAGGTGATCATTTAATATTCAAAAAGAAAAGAAAAAGCGGCCCTCAGTTATCCTATAGAGTGCATACCGAGTGTTTTCTTGCTGCTGTAAAACAAATAGCTGTACTGACATGCCTGCAGCATTCAAATTCGAAAAATATCCACCAGTGTTCTTTCATATAGAAACAACATTCCTGCTATAACGACCTTCATCGTGTCACTGTAGTAGTTGAATGCCAACACAAACGCAGCACATGATCCACAGGCACAACAAAAATAAGCATGGCACACGCATTAATATGCAGCACCTCCTCTGAAGTCAGAGCTGGGCTTGAAAGCGAACGGAGCAGAAAGAAAAATTGCTTTGTGAAGCGGGTTGTTCTCAGCACTGAGTGTGATTTGTTTATTAGATTAACCTTAGATTAGATTTTGAGATGGTTGCACAAGTATTGGCATATAAGATTTATGCCGAGGCTAAAATGGTCAGACTTCACCATCAGCTTGTTTACTCCTGAATGTGTTACACCTAACTAATAATCACATTTATTAGGTGTAACAATTACATGCCGGTTCAGTCTATGTCAGCGCATGCTCTCGAACATCAGAGCTATTTGTCAATTCATTGGCTGTGAATTTCAAGCGTTTACACTCAAAATGATTCAAAAAATGCAGTTATTGATGAGAAACTTTCAATTACTGCATTGGAAAAATAATATGGCGATTGTTACTATGGGCCTGGACTTGAACAGGTAATAAAGGCAGGGATGAGGAGTCAGGCTTGTAGTATTTCAAGTTTCATTTCTACCTCTTTGTCTCTTTGAGCTGGTTTCCATCTTTGCTTTGTGTTGCTGATTTGTGATGGTGTGTGGAACAGTAGCCTAAGGTTTATATAGTCAACTGGCAATTATGTGACGGTGCATTTCAAGTCATTTCTGAAGTAACGCAAGAGTATTGTTACGAGTAGTGTAACCTCACAATGTACAAGGGACCAGTTCAGTACGTCTCTAGATGCTGAATGACTCTGAGTGTATCTCACGCTCCACTTTTCTCTCACTCTGAACACGCTAAAGCTGTTCTCCACTTGAAGCAGCAACTCATACTCAATCTGGAGCAAGCAAACCATATCTTTCGGGGACAGAACTGTGACCTCTGACTTATAAACTCATACCTGTCAGTTTGCACTTAACTGAGCACTGAGACACCAATGGTTGGTGCTGCAGTAGGCATCCAAAACCAGGTGTGCCAGGTCTACCCAGAATCCTCCCCGACCACCTGGGGGGGGCGATCGTTTGAGTGCTGAGCTACTCTGCTCACCCAGGAGTTTTAAGACTCATGCAAAGCTGACGACATGATTACAAAATCGATCCCCTAATTAGACTTAGCTGGTGCCAAGTGTAATTAAGCTTAAAAGTGTTATTCATAATGCAAAACCAGTGATTAGCACAGACATTTAATAGCAAAACTGTCACGGGTTGCTCTGAGGATCCACTCGCAGGACTCCGGAGTTGTGTTTTAACAGAGACGGTTTATTCACAAAGTCTTCACCAAGTGTATTTACAGACAGTGCGAGGACAGTGCTATATACAAGATGTGGAGGAGGGTTCCAGGGCTCCAGGGAAAACAAGGGATCACACACACGCTCACGCCAACCTCTCTCCGCTAGTGACCAGCCACCTCTTACACGCTCCACACGGGGAAACACGGGGACGGGTCCGGGGAATCTAGAACAGAGAGACAATGTTACTTTCTGAGCGGAAGGTGGGAACTAGGGCTGACGTGTACTGACAGAGTCTTCAAACAATCCAGCGTTGAACAGCTGATCTCCTCCTTCTGATATACCAGCTGGTCTGATGAGGCCCAGGTGTGCATGATCCGGGAGGGCGTGGACCGAGGGCGTGAACCCGCCATGAGTTCCGCCCCGGCAAAACAGGGGAGGGGGAGAGAGATTGCTGATCAGTGCCTTGCCGACCCCGCAGGTCGTGACAGTACCCCCCCGCCAACGGGAGCCTCCTGGCGACCCCCAGGCTTCCCAGGGTGAGCCTCATGGAACCGCTGAACCATCGCCCGGTCCAGCAGAGCCGCCCGCGGGACCCAGGAACGCTCCTCGATGCCATAGCCCTCCCAGTCCACAAGATACTGCAGGCCACGGCCCCGGCGCCTGACGTCCATAATCCAAGTCACGGAGAAAGCCGGACGGCCAGCGATGACCCGGGCGGGTCCGGAAGGAGGGCACAGAGGACTGGAACAGTGGGGCTTGAGTTGGGAAACATGAAACACATTGTGGATACGCATGGTCCTGGGAAGCTTGAGACGCACAGAAACGGGGTTAACAACGGAGTCCACGTCAAACGGTCCGATGAAGGTGGGGAAGAGCTTTTGCGATTCTGTTCTGAGAGGCACATACCGGGTCGAGAGCCAAACCTTCTGTCCAGGTGAGTAGGCCGGGGCCGGGGTCCTGTGGCGATCTGCCTGCCGTTTGTTCCGATCCGCCGCGCGAAGAAGGGCAGCTCTAGTGGCCCGCCATGCGCGCCAACACCGCCGCAGGTGCTGCTGAACAGAGGGCACAAAGTGCTCACCTTCTATTGCAGGGAACAGGGGAGGCTGGTACCCCAGGGAGGCCTCGAATGGAGAGACGCCTGTAGCCGACGAGGCAAGGCTATTGTGAGCGTACTCCACCCACGTCAGTTGCTCGCTCCAAGTGGTCTGATTAGTGGACGTCAAGCAACGGAGAGCTGCTTTGAGTTCTTGGTTGGCCCGTTCCGCTTGACCATTGGTCTGTGGATGAAAACCTGATGAGAGACTGACCTGGGCCCCTAAGGAGGTGCAGAACTCCCTCCAAACACACGACGTGAACTGTGGGCCTCGGTCCGAGACCACTTCAGCGGGGATCCCGTGGAGGTGAAATACATGAGTCGACAGAAGCCGGGCGGTCTCCAGGGCAGTGGGGAGCTTGGGGAGAGCAACAAAGTGGGCAGCTTTAGAAAAACGGTCGACAATGGTGAGGATGACTGTGTTACCTGATGACGGCGGAAGACCAGTGACAAAGTCAACCGCAATGTGGGACCAGGGGCGGCTTGGCGTAGGTAAGGGATGAAGTAGGCCAGCAGCGGGCTGGTTGACAGGTTTATTCTAGGCACAGGTTGGACAGGCGGCGATGAATTCTTGGACGTCCTTGGCCAGTGTAGGCCACCAGGCGAACCGCTTGATGAAGGTGACGGTGCGATGAATGCCCGGATGACAGGTGAGTTTTCCGCCGTGGGCCCATTGTAGCACTCATGAGCGAACGGACGTGGGAACAAAGACCAATCCCAGTGGACCAGTCCCCGGATCTGGTTCTGCCCGCTAGGCCTCCCGTATGGCGGACTCGATCTCCCACGACAGGGCTCCGATAACGCATGAGGGAGGGAGAATGGGAGCCTCACGGGTGGGGTCCTCTGAGGCGGTGAATTGGCGGGAAAGGGCATCGGGTTTCACGTTCTGGGAGCCGGACCTGTAGGTGATGGTGAAGCAGAATCTGGTAAAGAACAGAGCCCACCTGGCTTGTCGGGCATTTAGCGTTTAGCCGACCGGATGTATTCGAGGTTCTTGTGGTCAGTCCATACCACAAAGGGTTCTGTTGCGCCCTCTAGCCAGTGGCGCCACTCCTCCAGGGCGAGTTTGATTGCCAACAGCTCCCTGTCCCCGATGTCGTAGTTCTGCTCTGCAGGAGAGAGACGACGGGAGAAGTAAGCACAAGGGTGGAGCTTACCCTCTAGTTGCTGGGAGAGAACTGCTCCGACCCCTACATCCGAGGCGTCCACCTCCACGATGAACTGCCACTTGAGATCCGGTTGCCGGAGGATGGGCGCCGACGCGAAGCGTTTCTTTAGCCGGGAGAAAGCCTCCTGAGCCAGATCATCCCAGCAGAATGGTACCTTAGGGGAAGTTAAACGGGTTAGTGGCAAAGCAATCTTGCTGTAGTCACGAATGAACCTCCGATAAAAGTTTGCAAAACCGAGGAACCGTTGAAGCTGCTTACGGTTAGGCGGAGTGGGCCAGTCTAAGACTGCTTGTACCTTAGCTGGGTCGGTTCTTAAAGCGCCCTGTTCGATGATGTAGCCCAAAATGACACAGTACTCACATGAAACTCGCACTTCTCCCCTTTAACAAACAGCCGCTTCTCCAGGAGGCGTTGCAGGACTTGTCTGACGTGGTGTACATGATCCGAGAGAGAGTGGGAGAAGATGAGGATGTCGTCAAGGTACACAAACACAAAACGATCGATGAAATCTCGGAGAACATCATTGACTAGACCCTGAAAGACAGCTGGAGCATTAGTCAGTCCAAACGGCATGACCAAGTATTCAAAATGGCCCAGGTGCGTGTTGAAGGCCATTTTCCACTCATCACCCTCTCTCATCCTGACTAAGTGGTAAGCATTCTGCAGATCGAGCTTAGTAAAAACGGTCGCCCCCTGCAGGAGTTCAAAGGCAGAGGATAAGAGTGGCAGAGGGTATTTATTCTTAATAGTAATGTTATTGAGGCCCCGGAAATCAATACATGGCCGAAGGCTTTTATCCTTCTTAGTGACGAAAAAGAACCCGGCAGCCACAGGGGATGAAGAGGGGCGAATTAGTCCATCAGCCAAGGATTCATTAATATACTTCTCCATGCATTCACTTTCAGGTTGAGAGAGACTGTATAAGCGACTAGTAGGAAGAGGTGCACCCGGGAGCAAATCAATACTGCAGTCGTACGGGCGATGAGGAGGAAGAGAGCGGGCTCGGTCCTTACAAAATACTTGCTTGAGATCATGATACTCTGACGGGATAGCTGAAAGGTCAGGGGGCTCGTGTGGTAGTGGGTTAGCTGCTGTAACGGGAGTAGCTGCTGTCAAACAGGTCATGTGACACTCCTCCCCCCACCCCTGAACCCTCTCCTCCTTCCAGTCGAGCACGGGGTTATGCTGGCGTAACCATGGAAATCCTAGCACCAGGGGCGTGAGAGGGGCTTCAAAGACGTAAAACTGCAACAGTTCAGTGTGATTCCCAGACAACGTTAGGGACACGGGTTCTGTAACATTTGTTACGTCGGGAAGACGTTGACCGTTTAAAGCGGTGACCCGCAACAAGTGGGGTAATGCCCGTGTGTAAATCTTAAGTTTGAGAGCCAGGGAAGCATCCATGAAGCTCTGCTCCGCCCCAGAGTCAATCAGCGCCTGAAGAGAGTGAGAGGCAGAGTGGACAGTCACTTTAGCGGCTAGCATGAAGCATGGAGGAGAATGTGAGAAGGAGACCTCGCCCACCCGTATCCTCCTTTCTACCGGCGGGCGGGGTCTTTTGGCCGAGCAGGACAGACCTTGGCGAGATGGCCCTTGCGGCCGCAGTAAAAGCACTCACCGGACTGCCATCTGCGCGCCCTCTCCTCCGGGGAGACTTGGGAGCGTCCGATCTGCATGGGTTGCTCCAGTTCGTCGCCGCGGTCCACTTCCCGATCGCTACCTCCGCTTCCACCAGAAGTTGACTCCGCTCGCCCCAGAGGCCTCTGGGAACCATACTTGCTGGCGCGGCGACGCACCCTCAAATGTTCATCAACCTTAACACATAAGGTGATCACTTCCGACAGAGTCTTGGGCAGCTCCCTCATTAACAGTTCGCCCTTAAGTTCATCACAAACATTGTTCAATAAGGTACTTATCAGCGCAGGCTGCCCCCATCCAGTCTCCTCAGCCAGTGTCCAAAACTCCACAGAGAAGTCCGCCATACACCGTCTTCCTTGTTTTAAGTTCAGCAAACGGTGGCCCGCTGCCTCAGCTCCGGTGCCCCTTTCGAACACACTTTTGAACTTCGAGAGAAAATCAGCATAGGTAATCTCCGGGCTAGTTCGTAACACAGCTTGAGCCCAGTTCAAGGCTTGACCGCGGAGTAACTGAACGAAAAAGGCTATCTTAGCTCCATCACTCTCATACGTTCGCCGCAGCTGCCTAAACTGCAACGTAATCTGTGTTAGGAAACCAGCACACTTGTGGAACTCACCAGCGAATGGCTCCGGTGACGGTAAAGCTCGTTCCGGGGGTTCCGCGGAAGCGGGGGCTGGTGGCGTGGAGAGTTCCGGGGCTGGCGGCTGTGCGGGAGCAGACGAGGGGGGCATAGCGGGACCTGGCAGCGGAATGTGCTGAGCGAGAGCCTGAGTGAGTGCGAGCAACTGATGGTTAATGTGTTGTAGCATCTGCTCGTGTCGCTCCAACACGGCTTCTGGAGGAGGGGTGGGTTGCAGAGCTGAGTCCGCTGGATCCATAGTAACGGGACACCGGCCCTCGAGGCCTGGAGTTGCCCAACCCTGCTCTACCACAACCTTAGTTTTAAGGTGGGGCGTAGTGTTCCTGAACCAGACAATCTTTTTTTTTTCTGTCTTTCTTTTTTTTAAGTCTAGCCCATCACCTGAAACTAGTTTACCTTAGGATCAGCTGTCACTGTGCGAATGGCAGGGTGTATCCTGGACAGGTCACCAGACTTTCAGCAGTGTTGGAGACATTATTCAAATAAAAAAAAAGCCAAATCAAGTGAATTATTTATATGGCGCATTTTCAAAACAGCTGACAGTCACCCAAAGTGCTTTTTAGGCACTTATTTTGCAATCTCCAAGAACCCGTTAACAAAGCCTGGAATTCACATAAAAGACAAATATAACAACTAACTTCAAAAAATAGTAAAGACATGTAGTAATGTATTACATTTCGTTTTAAACCTCCTTGCATTACTTTTATATTACTCCATAACAAGGTCTGAAATCACTGTCACATCATTAGCAGCTGATAATACAGACCTTGAGCTTATGTCCCACACGCTGACATTTAATGAGGACACATAAGAAATCTTTGTTTTTGTGTTTGCACCCTGAGACAACTGTTTTTGTGATATGGCGCTATATAAAATTAAATTAAATTAAATTGAAGTTTTGATATGAACACAAACCTAACAACACAAAGAAATGTTTAAAATCAACCCAAATAGACTTTAAAGAGATCTCCACTGTGATTCTGCTGTAGGAACATGTACTGGTAGAAATGGAGGCTCATTACTGCCTTTGTTACCCGCTGAAGCGCAGGCCCCGGCTGCTGGGCTGGGCTCTGCATACACTCACCCTGGGTTCTTCGCTCGCTTTGTGTAAACATGCTGTCTGTGCAGATGCACGCAAAGCATCCATGTTGTGTGAGCAGTATAATGCAGTTGTTTCAGGACATACCTGACATGACAGTGAGATAACCATAACTTTAATGTGATTCTTCAAGTTAATAGAACAGAATAGAATAGAATAGAATAAACCTTTATTATCCCACGGATGAGAAATTTTGGTGTTACAGAGCTCTTACAGCAAGGGAAAATAAAATATAAAAGGAAGACACAAGGTGGTCCCATAAACATAAGCAACCGAAGTTTGTATATACAGGTAACAATGCACAGAATATGTATAGAAAAATTGAAGAATTGTACGGAGATATGTATAAAATGCAGTAAACCTTTACAATACTGTGTTAATTAAAAATGCAATGTGATTATGTGTTACCTTGTAGCACTTGTATACACAATACTTACCTACACAGGGCACATCATGTAAAAAAATTGTATTTGAAAACCAAAATGCAGTGAAATTGCAAATGTACTTTTCATAACTGTATGCTGTGACTTAGCTGGACAAATTGTTTCTTTTCAGTGTTACAATATTGACTCCACAGTAATAAAGGCGGTCTTTCACTTGCGAATATGAAATCAGTCCCTCCAGCAAAGCTTTTAAGCCCTTATCTTCAAATCTCTCTCTACCCTTGGCTTTCCTCTGGAGAATGCAGCTGACATCTTTATTCCCACAGCTTCGCATGCAGTCCGATTTCTCAGGGGATTCAGACAGAAAGAGACAAGCAGAGCGGATAATCGCAAGAAAAAGAGTTTAAGAGATTAATTTCGTTTTTTTTCTCCCCTTTATCATGATTGCAACCTTTACTAGAGTTTATGTGTGTGAGAGAGAGAAATAGCGACACAGGAACAAATGAAGATGATTAGATGAAAAGGAAGGCGCAAGTCTGTACAGTAAGATATATGATTAGTAGTTGTTTTGACAAAGTGCTTTTTTTTTTCCTTTGGAAGAA
Organism: Haplochromis burtoni; assembly: GCF_018398535.1. Classification (NCBI taxonomy): domain Eukaryota; kingdom Metazoa; phylum Chordata; class Actinopteri; order Cichliformes; family Cichlidae; genus Haplochromis; species Haplochromis burtoni. The sequence continues at coordinate 1,075,150 of NW_024582456.1, forward strand.
TCCCAACCGTGCAAGCCTGAAGAGCTGTAACAGCATTTATTTCCCCAGAATAACCATTCAAACAATGCTTTGTCAACATTCAAGGCTGATTGTTTTCTTCAAAGGTGTTTGTTAATGCAAAAATGTAAAAAAAAATACAGTTGTAAGTAAACTAATGATATTGCGGCTGTATTGTAACCATTTAAACCTAGTTTGTCACACTCAAAGCAATTTTCCTAGTGAGAGATAGTTGTGCCTCTGTTGGCTGATTTGTTACCGAAAGTAATAAAATTAGATTTTCTTGCAACAGAGCGATCTGGGAGGCTATTAAGTAAAGCCGTAAGGAGGTGTATGCACATTTACAATCCAGGCCGGGTGCTCCAAAATAGTAAAGGAGAGACATTTAGACAGAGAACTGATGGCCATTCGCTGGATTGATCCCCCTCTTACTGGTTTAATCAACAACATTGCATCATAGCTTGAGTTTTGTCAGGTGAACATCCCGGTATGAGTTACACCCGTCTGTGTGTTTGTTGTTTACTCCAATTTAAAATGCTACTCAAAATACCACAAACCATACATCAGTACAAAATGAGTGTTTTAAATTGTGCCTTTTCTAGATTGTTGATACCGATAAACACAAAGTACGCAGCAGCGTTTTGTTTTTTAACATCATTATGCATGCTACAGTTGTTATGCATGCTCATTGTGTGTTATCTTGATTAAAACATTACACAGTACAGTAAATCAAAGTTATATGACATATAACTCTGATTTACTGTACTGTGTAATGTTTTAATCAAGATAACACACAATGAGCATGCATAACAACTGTAGCATGCATATGCATAGCTCATATAATGTTAAGCACCAGATACAAAAGTAACAAATTAGCAACACATGTTGCTAAATGCACTTGTCAGTGCATTTTGGATGTAGGCAAAGTTCTGCAAGAAATCCTGTTTCAGCCTCAATTGTACCAAATTTCATGGCAGCTTATCCAATATTTTTTTCTTTTAGTCTGTAAAACAGCCAACACTGCTGTCTCTAAAGGCATGCCACTCTCACTGCTAAGAAAAGAAATTCTTTCCACTTTGCACATCAGACTGTTTTATTTTTTATTTTCTTTCTTTCTTTTTAAACAGGTCGACACGGGACAGCGAGGATGAAGACGACGAAGACAGGCGAGGGCGAAGCTGCACTCTGCAGTACCAGCATGCCATGGTCAAAGTCCTGACTCATTTTATAGCCGAGTCAGCTGATCCTCGAGGCCAGACCAGCTACATGCTGGGCACCGATTGGCAGGTGGACATTACGGAGCTTGTTTGGGACTTCCTCAAAGTAGAGAATGCACAGGTTGCACAGCTATTGGACAAGAAGATACTAGTGGGCCTTGACACAGGCATGACCACTATTCAGGTATACGAAGAATCTGTATCTGTATCAGAATTTGTTACAACAACAGATTACAGGTGCTGTCTAAAATTACATTTGCTGCAATGAGACAAAATCTGAATGTTAGTCAGGCAGTGGGGGGTTTATTAACACATAATAATCATAAAATTTTTATCTTTAGTACACATGCAACCATAACACAATTTGTACACCGGCTGTTTTGATTAAGTTTAATTTCAAAGCACAGTTAAAATCTTAGTGGGCACGACTGTAACATGCTTGGTGCAATCCCCTGAAGCTTGGCACAGTGTTATCATGATAAATAGAAAGAAAAAAAACTGTTAAAAGTGGTGGTTCCTGAAAACTAATACTCAGTAGGCTTCTTTCAAGTTGCATTTTATAATTTTTAAAAATGCAATTTTACTGTGATGCTCCACTTTGGTCAGTTTTTCCCTGATTTGAACCATATGTTCTCTGAACAATGTTGCCTCTGATTCCAAATAGGTATTTGCCATTGATTCTTGTTCTTCCCTGAATACCTGCCTTGTTAACAGCAAAAGAGATCCAGAAACTACTCGAGTGAAATGCTGTCATTCAGTGTGCAATTATTCTGCCGTTGCTAGAATCTTTCAAAACTCCAGCAATGTTTGTGTTGGAAGATCAGTGCTTCCTTTTAATCCTCTTTACTCAAGTAATTGTGCAAATCTCAAAATCTGTTGTGTAGATGCACACACACACACACACACACACACACACACACACACACACACACACACACACACACACACACAC
>NW_024582456.1:1077335-1105070 GCF_018398535.1 Haplochromis burtoni
CACACACACACACACACACACACACACACACACACACACACACACACACACACACACACACACACCACACACACACACACACACACACACAGTAGTGTAGAAGCTATTTGAGGTTGGCAAAGATTTGTTTTAATATAGAACACTATAATATTGTGGTTGTTCTAATGAGTCAAAAAAAATAAGACTGTAGTGATTTTATTAGTGATTTAACTACAACCACTTGGGAAATACAGTTCTATGCCTCTGCACTCATCACGGGCGTAGCAGTCATGGTAATTTGGGGCTTTTTATGATTTCTCTGAACTGGACTGGAATGATTTACATCCTTAATGACATTAAAAACAATCATTTGGTGCACAGCTTTGAATCAATTTAGGATTTTCTCTAAACCACACAGGGTCATAATTCTACGTACAGGTTCAAATATATACGTACACTCACTTAAATCTTCTATTAAGGTGCTGAAGGTGAGATGAGAAACCACTTTGTCGAGGTCTGGAAGAAAGAAACCCCAAACTGTCACCCTTAGATGAGAGTACCATCTACTTAGTGGTACTGGTACATTGCACAAAGTGGGTGGAGTAATGAAGAAGTATTTCTACCTCTAAATTCTTCAACTTTAGGTCAGTTCAACAGGTAGTTGGACACAACAGAGAGTATCAGCAGGACAATGATCCCAAACAACCATGGAAACTAGTTTTGGAATGAATGAAGCAGGCGAACACTAAGCTTCTAGAAAGTCCTTGACAAACCCCAAAACTGTGGACTTTCCATAAGAACTTTGTCCATGCCAGAAAACAAACGGATTTAAATGAACTCTACCAATTCTGCCAAGAAGAGTGATTAAAAATATCCAATTGGAAGCTTGTTGATGTCTACCAAAAACATCTGGCCGAGGTGCAACTTGCTAAAATACATTTAATCATATATTAGTGTGATGTGTGTATGTATTTGAGCCTGTAGGTACACTTTATCCCTTTGTTGGTTAGACAAAATCCCAATAGGCTTCAAACTTGGGCATCCAATTTGGGGTTTTTTTTAATCATTTAAGATATATTCAGTATAATCATTCCACCCTGGAAGCTGAACAGTTCTAAGAAATCATTAAAAGCCCCAAATTACCATGACATTCATTCCTGTAATGAGCTTAAACTTCTGACCACAACTGTGTGAGTTTGGGTGTAGCATTCATCCATCCCATCAGCATAAACGCAACATCTTAGGGATACTTCCTTTTATAACTTTGTGGTCAACTCTGAAGTCTCTTTGCCTGGCCAGAACTCGAGAGTTTATGCACTAATTAGGCAAAACATTGCAATAAATTTCAGAATAAATGTTCAATTTGTAACCTTTTATATTTAACAAGTCAATGGTGAAATTTGGTGCCATAACTCAGGAACTGGTGAGCATGGGTGGTGCTTTGGTGGTTCTGTCAATCTGCCAGGCTAAAAATGTGCTTGAAGCATTCATGTTTTAACATTTTTGCTTCTCTGTAGCAACAGCCATGACTGCTGTCATGGTTACAGCTCTGTACTCTGTCAGAATCTTTAAACATAATTACATTTATTATGTTGTACTACAAATGCTTGGATGTGAATGTGTTCACAGCCAGACAACAACATCGTTGTAATTCTAGGTATATCTAGGAATATCTTAAACTCTAATTAGAGTTTACCTAGCTTAACATTACATTATTCTCTCTAGAGAAAAACATGTCAGAATAACATGCTGTGAAAACATGTTGCTTATCCCGGGGACAGTAGCAATTGTGAATGTTGCTGTTGCAGTTTGACTAGTACCTCCCTTTGACCAGAGCAGACAGGTGATTACTGGTGTGTCACAGCCTGTACTTCAGGCTCTCTGTAGTGAGTGGGTCTTCTCCCCTCAGCCCTATGCTTTGTCAAGCTCTTCACACTAACTGGATGAATATCAGCCTCCTAATGACATCTGTGAGAGTGGGATCTGTTTCCTGGCTCAGAGTACTCATCCGTCTGTTTCTGTGCAGAGATGTGTTCAATCCCCAAACACCACAAACCTGAAAATATAAGCACCAACCGGAAAACACGGCAAGTATGAGGGTCTGACAGCTGACTGCCTGTGCCATGCATCATGCTGATGAAAGATACGGCACACGGATGAGGATAAGCATGCGGAGGAAGTCTTCCTCTGCATGCTTCGTTCTTCTGTTTTGGGGTTAAAGTGTGCCTCTTTTTTAGATTACCAGTATTAGTCAAAGGGAACGGATTCATACCTACATGAGGTACGAGGGTTGGATGGCATCCAAGTTGAGTTGTTTTTTGATCCACCCAGCCTGAGTAGCGACAGATAAAATTTAAAAAAAAGTGTGTTTTGTGTATCGTTTTGCATATTGCGGAGGAGCATGCAAGTCTTTTATGTTAGATGAAAACCCTTGGAAAGACATTTTCTCAGCTTCACCTATAACTCACAGTAATCCCTCCCTTTTTTTTCTAAAATCAGCGGCATCTTCACAGCCAAATGCTCATTGATGTGTTGTTTTTGCATTTCACTTGCCAGAAATCACTTGTCTGTCAAACAATGTGACCAGTGTGTATTTTCCATTAATGAAGTTTTTTGCTGTTTTCTTTCCGCTCCATTCGTTTCTGTTTGCTGTTGCTGCTGATTTCTCTTGGGAAAGACCTCCAAGGCCTCAGTGTTTAGAGCAGGAAATCATAAAGCCTTCATCAACAGGCTATACACTAGGTTGAGTCACTGCTGTTGAGTAGCATCTATAATTGTTCGTACCAAATGTGACAGGTTACTGCGTGTATTCGTGAGGAATACCGTCAAAGAAAATTTTAATTATTTGCCTTTTTTACTTTCATCTCTCTCCTTGTTTTTCTTCACTTTTTCAGGTGTTGTCTCCTTTATCAGACTCAATCCTGGCAGAGAAGACTATCACAGTGGTGGATGACAAAGTGACCATCACAGAGTTGGGAGTCCAGTTGGTGACAGGCCTTTCCATGAGCCTGCAGCTCAGTCCGGGAAGTAACCGGGCCATCCTGGCTACTACAACCACACAGGAAGTCTTGCAGAGCTCCAAACAGGTCAGGATGCTTTAAGAAATTAAAAACCACAAAACTACATTAAATATGCGTAAGGGTTAGTGGCTCACAAGTTTGAAAACATATTGTCTAATTGAATGAGCAAATTCATCTAAATTTATACAATCACCTGCCATTTTATTAGGTATATCTTGTTAATACTGGGCTGGACCTCCTTTTTGCCTTTGGAACTGCACAATTTTTCATGGCATGAATTCAGTAAGGTGCTAGGAAACATTCCTCTGAGATTGTGGTCCATATTAACATGACAGCATCACACAGTCGCTGCAGATTTGTCAGCTGCACATCCTTGATCCAAATCTGCCGTTCCACCAAATCCCAAAAAAGCTCTCTTAGATTGAGATCTGGAGACTGTGAAGAGCATGAGAGTACAGTGAACTCGCCGTCATGTTCAAGAACCAGTTTGGATTTATTTGACTTTTGGTGTGTTATTCTGAGGGAAGCAGCCAGATGGACACGTTGTGGTCATAAATGGACATGGTCAGCAGCAATACTCAAGTAGGCTGCTGTGTTTAAGTGATGCTCAGTTGGTACTAAGGAGCCCAAAATGTGCCCAGAAAATATCCCCCATTCGAATATAACACCGGCAGGCTGAATTGTTAACAAAAGGCATGATGGATTAATTCGCTCATATTGTTTATTCAAATTCTGACACTAACAGCAGAAATTGAGACTCATCAGTACAGGCAACATTTTTTCCACTTTTGGCAAGCCAGAGTGAATTATGTGAAAAATGTTCAGATGGCTCTACAGGGAAAGGAGAAAAAACAGACAAGTGCTTCAAAGATTGTGGTTGGGGTGGGGTTATCCTAATGTTGTGGTTTTTAAGGTAGTCGACCAGTGTAGTTTCTCATGATTTGGTTTTTTTTTGTTTTGTTTTCTAAGAAAATAATTAGGCAAATTTACCAATTGGGTTCTTCTTCAAGCATCTCTCATGTGCGGTGAATTAGAGATCCAAGAAGACTGTTTCAGTAGCTTAACCTGAGTTAAGTTTCTGAGTTTCTGTGGCAGCTCAGACAGTGTGAAATAGATTGCATAATGTCAACAGGTATGGAAAGAGTCCAGTTTAAAAATCATTGTTCCTTGGCACAAAATATTATATGCAGTTACAATTATATTCATTTAAACTGTTTAAATACCCTACTATTCAACTTAGACGTAATGTAGTTACTGGAAGTGATTCAGTTTTGACACTTACAGTGCCTTTGTTGCATACAGAAAGTGGAGGTGTTTTAATAAGATAAAAAGTAAAACCAACAAATAATCGTTAATCAACTGTGATTTTCTATTAATCATGTTATCAGTTATCCATCAAAATCAAATATTTGATAGTCGATGCTCCTCAAATCTAATTTTCTTTGTCATACCTAATATCTTATTATCATCTTTCCATTTCCTTAAGCTGCAGAAAATTATAGTCAACACTTTCATGTGTTTTAATAGATAAAATGATTAATGGATAAAATGAGTGGATAATTAGCAGGTTAGCAGAAAAAGAAGATAATAATTTGGTGCAGACACACGTATAAGAGACTTCTATGTGATTTTACTTAACAGCTCATTTCTCCTCAGAGCCTCCTTTACAAAAGTGAGCGCTGATTCTTCTCTACTAGATGAAAATTATTCACAGACCATTTAGACAGATCTGATTAAGGCAGATAATTATGTTCATTTGTTTTACATTGGCAATTATTATCACCTAGAATATTAAATCACTCTTAATTAGATGAAATAATTTTTTTATATAAATATCAGCTGAAGCCAAAAGTGCTCAATCGCCAACTCAAATACTTTTAGGGTCTCTATAAAGTTATTTTTTGTTTGCATTACACTATCCCTAACTGTCTAAATGTGCAAAAGAAAAAGAAAATAAGTGTGAGATTATAAAAAGTTATCTACATGAGGAGCGCTGCTTTGAGACAAGCTGGATGTCTTAGGACAGCAGCCCCAACCTTTTTTGGGCCACGGACCGGTTTATGTCCAACAATATTTTCACAGAACGGCCTTGTGTCGTGGATAAATAAACCAAAAAAAAAAAACACTACCCGTACCAAAAAAACAGAAGATTTATTCTTAACACAAGAGAAAAGACCCTGGGAAACCAAGTTAATGATCAAAACAATTAAAAAATAACAATAAAAACCTATAAAACCCCTGAAAACCATACATTTCACACCCGAGCCTCAACTCTCGCGGCCTGGTACCAAACGACTTGGCCGTGAGAGTTGGGGACCGCTGTTTTAGGATTATCAGAAACTTCAGCAGAGTCTTATTGTCATGGCTTCCAAAGCTTGTGAGCATAGTGCAGCCTGAGGGCTGGCAGTCCATTGGCATAGCCTCTCTTAACATTTAAGCTGGTGGGCAAGCCCATAGCTTCAGCCTGGCAGCTTGATTCTTTAATGAATAGCAAAAACAATACAAAAATAGAAAAATGCTAAGCTTTTTCATTTACTTCTATTTGTAGTTCCTCTTTTTTAATTAATTTTGTTATATTATTTACTTTCCTGAATAGATGTACAAGACATAGAAGAAAAAACTTCTATGTCTTGGCTAGTCTGTTCTTTTTACGGCACTCATATATTAACTCAAAGGTTTGAAAGCATGTAACGCAGCGCTTCTCTTTGGTTATCTAATGGAAACAGAAGTTTAATTTCAGAGCAAGCTCAAGCAACACCACAGTACTGTACAAAATTTCGACTTAAAATCTAAACTTTGCAATTCTGTCATGTTTGCTTTTCTTTATAATTTGCTGCAGCTACTCTCGCTGTGGCTTCTTTGATCAAGCTCTCCAGTGAGCTCTCCGAGCTGCCCCGAACTATTCCACTTCACCCTTTTTTCTGACTGAGGGCATGAAGGCTATTTATCAGCTCTATCTTCTTACATAGAGTGTGGGGATAAGCAGACAGCACTGCGCTTGCAAGACCTCTGGTGTTACTAATATAAGGAGCATTGACAGACCACTGTGGGAATCTATGTACTTGTGCGCCTTTGGGGATTTGTCTCTTGGTGATATTAAAATGCAAATTGTGAAACTGCAGTAGTAGGCGGCTTCACGACACCCATGTATGGCGAAGCCTCAGTGGCATGAACAATATTTAAAGTAACTGTTTGATCTTTTCTGCCCCTTGGCTGAGAGAAAATAGCTGCTGAGGTAGCTTAACCACAACTTAGTGAGCTTGACTAAAGGAACACTGAATCCAAATAATCATTATGCAGCTCATTTGAACAATTCACTATACTCCCATAAGTTAAAGCCGGCGGAACAAGCAAGGGGAGTTTCAGAGCTAACCTGTTGAAAATGATCCGTTTCCATGAAATTATGCTCTATGCAGTATTTTTACAGCATCATTTCAATCCTTTGTAATGTCTGACAATCCTGCCTCTCTCTCTCTACCTCTTTTATAGGAGGCCTTGATTAGTGCCTGGCTACAGTTCAGTGACGGCTCTGTGGCTCCACTAGACCTCTACAATCCGGACTTTTTTGTCCTGACAGCCACTTCACTAGACGAGGAAGTCGTGACAGTGCAGCAGGACCCTTCCTGGAAATGGCCTGTCATTGTGACGGAGGCAGAGGGTCAAGGCCTGCTGGTCAGGATGGAAATGACTGTTAGTGAAGTGTGCCAGAAGTTCAAGCGACGCAGCATTATAGCGGCGGGGAACTGCAACATCAGGGTGAAGTTTGGCCATAGTGACAGCTCAAGGGGAGGGAGCAGCGACTATGGTCCTGATGGAGATGATATGGAGAACAGGGGCAGGCTCTCCTCCCAGGACAGGACCGGCCTTGACACACACTATTACGGTAGTTCGATCTCTGACATGGAGGATGGCGTGCTGAAGAGAGCCACCACAACGAGAAGCGCAATAATCCGCAGACCCAATGGGGATAAGCTTTCAGTGGATGGTAGCCAGAGCATACCAATTGACTTTGCTGACTTCCCCGCACAAGTAGATCTACCCCGTGGTCGCAATGTGGACGACGAACTCATTCAGACTGCCCGAGGGCTCACAGACCTAGAAATTGGCATGTACGCCTTGCTCGGGGTCTTCTGCCTCGCCATCCTAGTCTTTCTTATTAACTGCATTTCCTATACGCTCAAATACCGTCACAAGGAGCTCTCCATCGAGGGCCAGGAAAACATGAACCATGCTCACGACTGGGTGTGGCTGGGGAATGAGGCCGAGCTGCTGGAGAGCCAAATCAGCCTTTCGCCTCAGCAGGAAGAACAGACCTCCATGATAGACTCAAGCAGCGGCCTTGAGGAGGGCAGCCACTTACTGAACGGAGGCTCTTCCCAGAAGAGCGTGCCGAGCCTAGTGCATCGGGCGGCGGACACAGGCTGCATAGCCAAGGACAGCAAAGGAGACTCCCCCACCACCAAGAGAAAGCGAGTTAAGTTTACCACGTTCACCACTATCCCCTCGGACAATAGCTACCCCACTGTTAGCACACTGACTGGAAGCCACAGCCATGACATTAAGTGGGTGTGTCAAGACGTGCAGCTTGGAGACTCCAAGGAGTTGCGCAGTTACATGGAAAGGTTAAATGACAGTGCTTTAAAAGAGGTGGCATAATGTACTGTGTGCACTTGTGACAAACTCACCCATATGCCTTCCAGCCAGCGGAGAGTGGGTCTCAACAGAAACCAGATCCACAGTTGGTGATCGAGGAGTAAATTTACTTCAGAATCAACCCAAACTGCCAAAGGGTCATTAAACTTTGCGAGAAATGTCATGATTCCACATATGACTGATGATAAATCACTGACAAAAAACATGAGGTGGTTCTTTTGTTTGTCAGATGGTTGCCACTTAAACATTGTTTTATTATTACACGATTTAGAATCGTGCAAGGATCCCAGAACTGATCTGCAGCAAAGCATATAGAGTTTAAAACGAACAGTGACGTGACTAGATAGATATTCCGAGTGTGTGTGTGTGCACATTAAATGGCTTTGGAAGTTCTGTATCAATTTTGGATTTCTTACATGAGAGTTCTGGAAAGGCCAAAGCAAGTCAAGACAAATGTGCATGTTGTTCGGGGGGGAAAAGAAAAGAAAAACAAGAATGGCACAACTTTCCAGTTCATTGTCATCCTCCTTAGCAAGGCATACGACCTGTTATGTATATACTGAACAATCTCCAAAGCATTGTACTGTTGCTCTGTATATTGTATTTTCATAACATTTAAGGAATACACAGTAATGTCAAGAGTGTGCATCAGCTTTTATTGACTGCAGCATTGTGAGGCATTGAGTCTTTAGATTGGAGAAGGTGAAGCCAATTACACACTGATCTTTGTATCAAAGACTATTTATAAGATGTAATTTACCTACAAGCAACAACACAATCTAATCTCGTTTAATGCTGGCCATGAAGAAAAGCATCAATACTCTCATCTTGTCCATTACAATCCAGTACCCTGACACCACAGCCAGTATATGTGAAGGAGCTTTTAAACCAAATGGCTGACCATCATGATAATGTGACATTTCCCAATACCGCCCTCTCAGTTAAAAGTTTTTCAAGGTTTGAAGAAAATACCAATTAACACCTCTGTCCCATAATTACACGCAAGGTAGGAAATATTACCTTTTTTTGGAAGTGGATCTTTTATTATTCAGATAATTGCACAAATAATAATCTTCTCTGAAAACTTCCTAAACAAGGGCAGTCGGCTGAAAAATTGCATTTTGCTCAGTGAACGTTATTATCATCACAGTGGTGTTGGGGAATTGTGTGTGCGTAAGTGTGTTATTATTTTCCATCAAGCAGAGAAATGTTCACATTATGTTAACTGTTGCCGCAGTATGAATCAGGTTGTTAATCAGGGGCATTGTCAATATTATTCGTTTCAGCAAATAGTGGCGCTACCTTGAGTAGAATTGGGGATGTCGTATAGAATAGCTTACTTCTGTCAGCATTCGGCACTAAATGGAGCCCCACCAGATACCTACACAGAGGTTTAGCAGCTTTTCTGGCTATTTTTCTGCCTATTTCCCTTATCGTGTGTCAGCTGAGAAGGTTTATACCATTTTCATGTCCGCACATTAGTTTAAACATCACACTACAGAGGCCCCAGTCACAGAAGACCCCCAAGCAATCTTTAGTTGCTAAGGGAAATGTGTTTCCCCCAACTGGTTGGCCAGTCATTGCTGACTGTTGGACCGAAAACCTATTCATGATTACTTTGGTCGCTAGCAAATTGCCCCAATCAACTGTAGTTTGCACGGAAGACACCAGTTTGTCTGTAAAGACTTGCTAACTTCTACAGGAGCGGTATTAGACTTAGGTTGTGCCTGCTGCATCTGACACATTTCAAAAGGTCAAATTTTTACTTTGAAGACTAACACTCTCTGTTTCACTACCATTTAGCGAGTAGTTGGTGAGCGTTAGCAGACAAGTTAGCCTCTTTCATGCAAACTATAAGCAATAGTAGCAATCTGCTAGCAAAAAAGTTTTTGTTGCGGCTAACTGGCAGTAAATGCTACTACAAAAACATACAGGTAACATAATTTTCTTAGCTAACCCATATCAATGAAGAATATGTAATAATATGCGTTATTTTTTAAATGTATAACTAATGTTTTCTGGTGTTGCAGTGTTTTAAGTGCTGATATTTCTAAACTGGGGTAATTCAAGTAGAAAAAAATTAAGACATCTAAGAGCAATGTAACACGCACACACACCGTGATACACACAAACAATTATGTTCTGTCACCATGTCGTGATCCGCTTCATTTTGTGGGGTTTTCCCGCTTCTGTGGCTTTAGCGTTATCTCCAGGGGACTGAAGCGGGGGTCACAGCTGCTGCGCTCAGTCGGTGGACCGTGAAGGGCGAGGAATGCCTGTGTAGATATGGGAGGGATTTAACTGCCAGCCACAAGGGTAATGATTGATGGAGGGCCCCGGTTAATTAAAACACCACTGCAACTCTCTTTCTGCAACCACTGTTGGTGGCTTTAGCCTCTTCAAGTAAAAGCAATACAACCCATTAAAGGCACACCACAGTCACCCCCTTGGGCTCCAGTTGTGGATGTGCTCATACCTGCTGGGATGTAGCACACGAAATATAATGGCTGTATTCACTTCGGTTCATGGAGCATGTTAACTCAAGTCTCATTTTTGTTGGCCTTGAAGTCTTGACTTCATGAAAAGGGAAAGGAGAAAAAAAAAGCTTCCCCAGGCCTCCATCTTAAATGGATTTTTAATTAAATTGATGATGTGAGACCAACAAACTCTCACTAATGGTTGGCTGTGCTCCCTGTGGTCCTAATGTGCCGAGCCCGTATTTGCAATTTCCAAATGATTATTCGCTGTTTGATTTATGTTGCTTCATCTGAATTCATTTTACCGTCAGTTCACAGCAGGTTCACGACAGCTAAATGTACACAACCACCCCGCTGGAGAGGAGCGAAGAAACAGCCGACGAGGTCGGCTTGACATTCCGGTCCGACCGATTCTTACAGATGGAGTCGCAGGGAACTAGAGGCAACATTGTTTACAACGCCCCTGTGCCAAATCTGTCTCCTGTAAACACAATCTCCCACCTGACCAGCAGACCACATTGGGAAGATAAACACCACAGCACACATGAACAAATGTTCCCTTGTCTTACCATCTTTGTAAGGTCTCTCAGGCAAAGTCCCTACCCACAAGATGTAAAGCTCTAAAAGAAAAAAAAAAGGTCACAAATATGTTTTTTCCAAATAAAAGTAAGTAAATTGTACTGATTCAACTGCACACTTAGTAAACGAATGAGTGAGTACATCATGAAATAATTTGTGTCGGAGTGCTTCAAAACAACCAAGAGTGCGCGTGTTTCTTATAATGAAGACATCACCCAGTGCAGCAGCGCGTGTTTATCCTTTTGGACAAAAGAGGGTCTCTGTGGCACAGAAAAAATGTGCTAGTGTGTTAGGTTGTGGAGATTATTCATTTGTAGTCAGTTAATTAGTTTTTGTCTTTTTTATGGGATTTCTTGAAAGTAAGAAATAAACAACCCTGTGCAGGTATTTTTGGCCTCCAGAACAAACAAAGTAATCTCAGCACAAGCTCACAGGTACAGAGTATCAGCGATAACTCAGAACTCCAGCAGCTATAAACAACTACAGTAGCTGGCGAAAGGCTCAGCAGCATGACTCGAGCACCCAGCCATGTCATTTAGATGTATTGGCCCACTAGTAAGGGCAACATGCACAGGGGAGCGACATATCAGGCAGTGCTCTCAGGCAGGCTGAGGAATTTTTCTTCCTGCTGAAGAACAACAGAAGGTCAGAGGGCTACCAAGATACACCTGGCACAAATGGTACTCCTCAGACTGGCTAAAAAGATTTATCTTGATACCTGTACTGTTTTATGGGAGTCAAGTCCCATTCTGCACAAATAGGATACTCTAAACCACGGGGCATGCACATAATAACTAAGGCTGATGCCGTAAATCCAGATGGATGTACGCTGTTAAAGCGTTTTTACGGTTGCTTATTTCACACATCATCTGTCTGAATGAACATCCTCACCTGCCGCCTCGCTCGGTCCTACAGAAATCAGTCTTACAAGCGACAAGACAAGCACATTTTCTGGAACAAGAGATTGGGAGAGGTTATGTTATCCTCAGCACGACTTCTTCGTTGGTGTGGCATTTCAGAAACATATCAGACACGAGTTTAACAACCCGCCCCTTGTCCCACTTAGATTCCCCGGACTCCAGGATGCCGCGTGATTAGTTCGAGGTAAATGCTGATGATGAGTACTTAGAGATGAGTGATTTGTCTGCTTGGCTGTTTTCTTAAACGTTGTGTGTGCATTAGCTTATCCTAATTAACATGCAGCGATACCTCCTAATCCTCCAATTACTGGAGCAACATCTTAGGGAGCATCTGACGGCCGCTCATTACACAGGTAAGACTCAGTAATACAATTAAAAGCAGCTTAACATTCTGTAGATTAGCCCGCCTCGCGCCCCTGAAAAATCATTGACATACAGCACGCACAGAGGTCTTAATTGAGAAGTATGGAGACGCACAGACCAGAATTCACAAATGAAAACTCTTTATGGGATTAAACTTTTTTTCATTTTGTTCGCAAGGAAATACTGTTTGATACATGTCTGCTTAGTACTAAAGATACTTGGAGTAATAGTGCCTCTAATTAAAACTTACAGTCATAATTTAATCTTCAGTTTCTGGAAGTCTTTCGTCTTTTACTTGATCTTTTATCACAACTGTGTCGCACAGACTGCAGACAGAACAGGGATTCAGCTACATCCATATTGTTTGTAAAGTCCTGTTTTAAAGCCTTCATTTTAGTGTCTTGGCCAACTGTTGCCAGCAAGCAGTTTTTTTGGGGCCACATATTATCATTTGGTGTTGTTGTAAGCTAGCGCTAACTTTTGTCCTTTAATTCAAAGGGGTGAGTTCAAAGGAAATCTAATCCCATGGAGCCGTCCTACAGGTGGAGAGAGATGGCAGAGATCAACACTCCACTTTGTCCCAGAACATATAGTAAAGTGAGGCATTGCATCACATCTCAAATCAGAACATTTTCTGGACAACCATCTCTAAGATACATAAACATTTTATGGTCCAAAGTTTGAACACTTATTATGGTTACTGTGAGATTTTAGCTTGAGATATAGAGTACTTTTCAAAATATATACATCTATTGAGCCACATTCAGACCATTTTTTGGGACATTGAAATCTGAAGCAAGGTTGGATCCTGAATATCTCATTAACTATTAAAGATGATGATACTGAATGAAAACGTGGATGAAAGAAAATGGATCAACGCATCATTTTCAAAAAACTGTATCTTGCAAAGTATTTAATATATGAAGCTAGAATTTCAAGGAATCATTATATATTTCCAAACTTTGTACCATGTATTTTTTATGCAAATCAGATCCAGTCGAGCAGAAGGCCCGCACTGATTTTAAATGGAATGACCCATATGGGAGTCTGACTCTAACATTTGGACCCAGTCTCAAGTGTACCCCAAAGGGTTTTGGCGCTTCTGTTTGGTAGTTTCAAAACCAAGACAGAGTTTAAAAAAAAGACTACACCTAGAACTAAGTACTCATCCAATCATGTAATACAGCAATGACTTGTGAGCAGGTAAAGTATTTTTGTATTAGCTGTATCTGATGTGAAACCATTGCAAGACTCTCACTTTAACATAATGATCGCTAAAGGCAGAAAACAAATGAAGTTTCCATTATAGACTGCATATAAAAGATGGTTGTAGCCAAGCTGCAATTTGTGACACCACCCCAGAGAAAAAAGAGAGGCCTTAAATATTTATTATGTTACTGCTGTGAATGTAATGTAATGTTAAGAAAATATTCTGAACTTGAACATATAACCAGAACATTTACAAGAATAGTGGTGGTTTTTTTGTTGTTGTTGTTGTTGTTTTTTAATGACTTGAATATGTTCAGTCTTCTTGGTCTAAAGTGATCCATCCACCTACTATCAGAGACAATACAAATGGTTTACGATGCCAGAATTAAATGCCCCTGCCCTTCCCAGCAACCTGGACATAGGCTCACTCTCGGTCCACTTATGAAGCCTCAATCTCAGCATTTTGGTCGTTGCCATTTTGATAGTTTGCAACCACAAGTGAGCAGCTGACTGAAAACAGAGACACTGAACGCTCACGTGACAGAAAATTGTCAGTCACAAAGAAGCATTTGATTTGCAGGAAGAACTACTGACTTAGGAATTGTATAAATGCTGGAGGCTATGAATTCAATGAAAGATAAAGAGCATTCAGAAGGTTCTCCGAGGAACTGTTGTTTACTCGCACCATCATCTTAAAATACGAGGAGGCCAGCGTCAAAACTACATCTATGTGTTTTTTTCCCCAGTTCTGCTTCCACAACCGCTATGATGTGTCAGAAATTCCTCTGTACATGTGAAACAAGCCACCACGCTAGAATTATGACCTCAAGGCATTGTGTTGGTTTTGAAACATCAAGCTGTCTGCTCAGTCACTGCTTCGTGGGCGCTCTGACCAAATTAAACAGGAAACGGCCCTCCCCGAGCCTCACGGCTGGCAGGCCTTACCATTAAAAACTGATCTGTGATGACGCTGATTTCAATGATGAAACTAAGAAGAAATATGGTGCTTCCACCGCCAACAGGAATGCAAAATGAGGCTTTACACCTCTGTGTTAGCAACCTTTTCCCCCTACAGGAAGCTACAGGGCGTGTTTTTTGTAATATAAATAATTCAGGCTTTCCACTTTGAGTTTGCCTTAGGACCAACAAACCATGACCCTAATCATGAAAGCAGGCTGTTAAAAGCACCATCCGTGATTCACATGTCAACAACGATGTCGCCATGCTGCCTGAATTTAAAACACAGGATTGAAACATGTCCTTCCTGTCTTATCAATAAAACATTTGTGTCTCGTGTAATAAACTTACAGATCTGGAAGTTGTGCAACAAAGCTGTGCTTGCATGAGTGGAAACTAACCAGTAGAGTGATGTGACAGACAACTTTGTTAGCTTCAAAAGTTCTTCTTTATTTAGGCACTGGCTGAAAATGACAAAGAAAAGTCACAAAATAATACACTGTATTAATGGGAACACATAACACTACAAAACATTATCACAGTTCTGTACCATACTGAAATGTAACAGGACTTTTTTTTTGATGTGACTGAGATGACAACATAATTACACATACAGTAAGCAATAGAACAAGAACACATAATTATCTGATCAAATAAACGCAAACAGAAAAAAATAATCACTTGAAGAGGTGTTTCATACTGTCAGTGAGATAGAATCTAGCTTTTTTTTCTTCTTTTAAATATACAACAACGCAAACGTAACTTCATTTAGTTCGGATCATAAATGACGACGACTGTTCTGAGCTCCCGAAGACAGGTTAACATTTCCAGGAGCTTTATGTCACATGACACGATTCCTAGAGAGCCCTGAGTTTTCTTCCTTCATGTGTTCGGCTTAATTCTGAGGATTGAAAACGCACAGACGATGGTGCACACACACACACTTAATAGTATAAAAGTAAAACAAATGAATCACAGTCTTATAAATATAACAAAACAAAACAGAATTTCTGGTAAAGCTGCAAAGCTGTGATAACACCGTAAACGTTTCTGACAGCAAATGATTCGAAATAATGTAAATAATGTCACAAATGTTATGAATTTCTCAGTACTGAGATGGCATCACTGTGAATGCGTTACATTTTTTAACTGTTATGCATCCATTTCACTGTGATCCGAGCATTAATGCCACAAGTCTAAATACAGATAGATTTTTTTGTTGGGTTCTGTTAATCTAACATTGAAGATATTCGATTTTGCAGCTTGACCAGAAATGTAAAACCGAAGCATCACAGGAGTTGTGGAGTATTTCTGACATGAGGAGGTATGTATGTATTTATGTATGTATGTATGTATGAGTCATGTAGAGTGCTATCTGAGCATTTACAGGGTAGATTAAAGTGGCTTTACAGTGACTGATCAAACAAAAAATGTGTTTGTTTGAAATCTTCTCCAACAATCGGCATCTTGAACAGCAATAATTTAAGAGACTGTTTCAAAATTACCATCAAAACCAATTCCCCTTTTGGTGCGATCTCTTCCAAGATACTGCGTGAGTGGGAATGAAATAGTGCTGATTCTCGAGAACATTTAATGCACGAATACCCGAGATTAAGGTTAAGGACCTAAATGATTTAAATACTGATGTGTCGTACCAGAATAAGTGAAATGAACTGTCTCTGTTAGATAACACAAACACAAATATCTGTAAAACAACTTTGAAAATATTCAAAGGGATCACATTTTATGGCACCGTTTCCTAAGTGCAAATGATCAAAGAAAGGCAACAGGGGCAGACACGCGCACAGAAGTAAGCAAGTACAGTATGAATAGTTAATCTCTGTACTGTAAGTGGTATTGCTGCAGTCACCCAGTGATTTCAAACCCATTACCAGGAAATCTGGAAATTACTGGATATCCAAAGCACTTTAAAACTAAATCTTACATAAAAAAGTGTGTAGTTATGACAGTTACAACTTCTTCGCTCAAACTGCTGTATTATAATTAATAAGGGGTTCTTAGAGCACTGAGTGATCTGACGAGGGGGTGACCTTAGTGGGCTGCAAGTTTATGAATGTGCAGCCGTGTTGGGTCAAGAGGAAGCGCGTCTCTGCTGCTGAAGCCCTGCTCTGGCTTTCTGCTTGTCGTACTTGACCGAGATAATAAGGAACACCAGCAATGTGACGCCCTGGATCCCCGCCAAGAGGAAGAAGTAGTAATGCAGAGAGCAGTCATTGATATTACCTGCAAGAGAACAAAATAAGGACATGTTATTAATAGAATATGTGAGAGTTTAGCTGAGAATGTGCACGATGAAACTGGCATTCATGTAACTCTTAAAAAGTTGGGAGCTGCATGAAGGGAAAAAAAAAAAGAAGACAAATATGGAAATCTGGAGAACAAAAGCATTGCAACATATTCGGAGGGTGACAGCAGGAGGGTTCTTTGTCACAAAGTACTTCTCCACGTTAAAAGAATACCAAAGGCAAAGGTAAATGGCCACGAGCTTGCAACTGTGTCAGGTTGCTGTGTGTTCAGCAGACATAAAAGGGGTGCTTGAAGTGAGCATGTTAAGGAAACACGATTCTGTCAGGAATTAGGATGGAGCGGGTGAGTGGGGGGGCTGAGGGCTTGTTACTTCTCATTTCACCATTGTGAAATCTTGTGAAAGTGAAGACAATTGACCTCACACTTCAGCGCTGATAAAGGAAAGCGGTATTGAAGCAACAGAGCAATGCAAGCCCTCAGCTATGATTCCAGCCCAGGAGTCTTTCATCGGCATTAAAGCGATTTTTGTTCCTGGTGGGACTGGGATGTGATTAAAGAAAAGAGAAAAAAAAGAAAGGTGGAAAAAATAAACTGATGCTTCCACTGTGATCTGTGGGACTTTCTTTTCTATTTTGGAGCCAGGAAGAGAAGACAAAAAGACAAAGCAGAGGGTTGCAGAAGACAAAGAGGAAGCAGTGATGGTATTTGCCGACATTCCCTGCCCATTTATTCCTAATGGATTTGGCAAATCCAGCCCGACATCGGCCAACTTTGACTGTCTTAGCATTTGCTACACTGTTGGCTGAAGTGGCCATTCTCATTCAGCGACAAAGCTCGAGAGGACAGCTTAAAACAAATCCTGTTTTGGTCATGCTAGGGGTTTACATGAAGGGCAAAGCCGATACAGTTGGTTTCGCTGGTCAAGTATGGTGACAATTGGATTGGCATTAAAGCAGCTTTTTGTACAAATGACCGTGCGAGACAGATCAATTGACTTTCAGCCAACAGCATGAGACGATGCTGTGAACTACTCTGCTGGACACGGAGGGATTTTTAGGCTATTATTATTATTATTATCTATAAATGTGGAAATGTGAAGCCCAGAGTAATCTGACGGAGAAGCAGGCTTGATTTTAATTAGATAAGCGTCTGAATTAAGTCAAGTTCTGTGTACTCACGTGGAGTCTAATTATATCTGTCAGTTTAAAGTTAACAGGCTCCTAGGTTAAGGTAGTATATGGTATACAGCATATGGTCTAAGATTTTTCATTTATTTCACTCTTTTACTTTTCTAAAGATTTCACTGAGCGATTAAGAAACATGAACAGTGTGCTGCAGGCATGCACTCACTTACTGAATCACTGAGATTACGTTTAAAGTCAGCAGTTCTAACACACGGTGAGGTTGAGCCTTTAGTCTAAACACAAAACACAAACATACACAGAGAATACAGAATGTGTAGTTCACGGTATGTTGCTTTAAACTGTCTTTTTTGTACAATATTAGGATGATGACTGAAAATAAGAAGAAATATAACAAGGACCTTTAATCACATGAGGTTCATTAGAATATTAAACACAGACATATTAAACAAAATCAGGTAAATCTAATTTTAATACCACAAAAATATTTGACTTTTTAATCAATTATTGAAGATGTCATTCTCCTTCTCTACCTTAGCTATCATAAATGTTAGGGACTTTGGCCATAACCACTTGCATGTGTGCTCTGGGATATTACCACAGACCTCAAATATCAACGTGTGTCAAACGGACCAGACCTCTGTATTGAAAATCATATGAGAGCTGGGTTTAAGACTGTGACCCAGACACCAAACCAGAGTTTTCACTTGAAGAGTTAACAATTTCCACGGCTGTCACAGTCAGAGCCTTTTCCTTTTCTCTATCACTCATATCGTTGCCCCATGAATTCAGCCGCCACGTTGAGGTTGACGTACTGTGGCATCTGAGGGAAGATATTAAGTGGAAAGAAACCTAACTGTGGTGCATGCCAATGTAAGACAGCTCACAATGCTTTGTTTACCCATTCTACTTGCTAGATTCACAGACTCCCTGTGACTCCACTCCACAAACTGAAATTCAAGTTGAAGGTTGCACTGGAGGAGATCCAGCGCACGTTACCAAGGCACAAGTGCAAGACGACAGAACAGAACTTACAGTGATCTCCAAAGAACAGCTACACTGAAGGCAGTCCAGAGACACTCGGCGAGTGAGCTGCCAAATTTAAATCAGGTGAGGTTTTAAGGGTGGATCACACAGTGCGTTCCAGGCGACTGAGTGACTGCTGAATGTTCTGCACCAACTAAAATGCTGTCGTGCTTACACAGCCAGTTAAATGGCTGTGTAACTTAACTTTTCTAGAAATCATTGAAAATTAGCACTCTTCCTTTAAGGATGTTCATTGATTTCAGCCTGGCCTCAAGTCTTAGATCAACTGCCGTCGGTCCTTACTGCTCACTAAAAATATAAAAAAAAAATAGAAATAAATCAAAGAAGGGATTATGGAGGACAGGCAGTCAAACATATGGGTGCTTTGAGAATACTGGAGGGCATGATGACTTAACAAATGCATACATAAATCTGTCCATCTGACCCGCCATAATTTATAAATAATAATGAACAAATGAACAGCTGTGACTTACAAAAAAAATGCCAGTTTTACATAAAAAGGTTTTTACAGAAAAGCCACAACTCACTGCAGAGGTGCGATCCACAGCTTCAAGTTCCTTCTAATCAAAGAGCAGAATTTGTGGCAGAGCTCATCAGATAACACCGTGCACATTGTGCAAATACAGATGGCCATATTCCCACTCGCTGTGCTGTATGCACGTTCTTGTGGATAATTAGACATTAAGGCGAACAAAGCAGCGCTGCTACGATAGGATACATCCCTCAGGAGCGACTCCTCGTCAATGCCCTGTGCACTGGGCTGTTTCTATAGCTTGAAACCTTTGATCAAGGAACAAAGACGCAGCTGATAGCTGATGACTTTGACCCGGGCTGAAGTTTTAGCTTATTTTGTGATGTCATCTTAATCTGGTCAAGGGTGTAAATTGTGAGAAATAGATCAAAAACCAAGACAGTGTTTAAATAATTCATGAAGATGAAAAAACAATGTGTTTGACAGCAGGGCATGAAAGGAGAGGGGTTAGCGCGGTGAAGGTACTTAGATTTTCAATCGATAATTCACAGATGGTAAACAAAGAAGAGTCTGCTGCGGTAGTCTTAATTCACAAAGCAGTATTGCATAAAGTAATATAGCATACAAATGATGTATGGGAACACATATACATGCTCAATAGTAATAACAAGAGTGTTTACTAAAATATGACCCATTTAATGTAGGATATAGACCATAGAAAAATAAGTGCAAGGTCTACAGAAACATATTCAACAACCTCTGAGTTTGCTCCCGGGTGCTCGGCCTGCAACAAACCAAGATTTTACTAAAGTTTCCTTCAATTTAAAGTAAAAAAAAAAAATCAAAAAACCAAACCCTTAAAGTAGCTTTAATAATATTCTAACAGATGACTGGATCACAAACTTTGTTCTAGTTTTGCAAATCTACCAGAATGAAAACTGCTGCTGGTAAAAAAGTAACATCCAATTTTTTGGAGCAGTACTGAAAACAGTGCAAGGTTTTGATGCAACCTATTGTTTTCGAACATATGTTTACGGTTTTCAAAGTATTTAATCAATTGTTGGGAGAAAAAATATGCCCAAAAGTTCTCCCATTGAAATGGATGGGAGGGCTAGAATGTGCCAACTGAATGACAGCTTGGAAGAAGCTGCAAAATTCTTAAAATGTGCTTTAACCATCAATTTATCCCCAAATTGAGGTGAACTCAGTTTTCTTTTAAATGATATCTTCTTTATACCCAATACAGTATTTTTATCTGTAGGCATCTAAGAGGATTGCCATCTACTTGCCCACTAAAGGTCAATCATAATTTTTCATCTTTTGTCTCACTCCTCTGAGCACATTTTTAACACTAATCAAAAAATCAAGCACAACTTCGTCCAAGGAGATTGCTATCCTATTTTTACCCTAGTGTGACTGAACCAAAGCACGAGGGCACAGGTGTGTGTTGGCTTTTAAAATTAAAGCCCTTGGATTATTACTGGAAATGCAGTATGCTTTAAAATCTGCTAAGTTTTCAATATAAAAGCA
This sequence comes from Haplochromis burtoni, assembly GCF_018398535.1. Classification (NCBI taxonomy): domain Eukaryota; kingdom Metazoa; phylum Chordata; class Actinopteri; order Cichliformes; family Cichlidae; genus Haplochromis; species Haplochromis burtoni. The sequence goes on from NW_024582456.1 coordinate 1,097,952, forward strand.
CTCACTGGCCAACAAGCACTTTGCTACTGGGATTTTTTCATGTTTACTTCAACAAATTTCACTTGCTGACTCCAAATCTGAAAAATGCTTTGATCTCAAACATCACATTTTTTAAGTTATAGTATTCCAAATGTTGGACAAATAAGATGAACGGACAGAAACAGCGATGCATTTCAGCATTTAAGAACAAACTCTGATCTCCCGAAAAGTGAAGCCAAAATTAAGGAAGGTGTTTTTGTTGGTCCTGAAATCCCTGAACTTATAATTGACAATAACTTCCAAAGGACACTGACGCTAACTGAAGCAGCACATTGGGAATCATTCACACAGGTTATCCAGAGTTTTCTTGGAAATCAAAGAGCAGAAAATTATGCTGAGGTTGTGGAAACATGCTGAAAGTACACCAGCTAAAAAAAATGTCACTGAAGATGCACTTTTCACATTCTCATCTCAACTTTTTTCACCACAAAATCTGGGAGATGTCAGCGATGAAAACAGGGAAAGATTTTATCAAGATATAAAAAGTGACGGAAAATTGGTATCAAGGAAAATTGAATCTAAGCATCACGTGTCACCACTGTTGTTTCTTGGATGTGCAGTACAAGTGCAAAAGCAAGTGCCTCAAACACTTTTGAGCTGGTCTTGTTTTATTTGAGCTGCCAGAAATATGCTTAGACACAGATCTCATATAATATCAGTGTAATAAATAAATAAACTGGTATAAAGTTCCTAGTAGCAAACAAAAAATGTGTTATGTAGTATTTATAGCCTGAGTTTCAAAAGTCTTATGGTAATTATAGGCATAAAAACATCCAATTACTTACTGGCAAATGCTTTGACCCTTCAGCTTTTTTTTGCCAATCTTTTAAGCTACAAGCAACAATCAGCAAAATCCAACAGCCAGCAACACTAAAGACTCTAGAGGCGTCTAACGGGAACCATCAGTTTCTTAATGGAGGAAGGAAAAAAAAAAACCTTAAACCCTAACCTGCACCACACAATGCAACAGAACAGGCAGGAGCAACAACCCCACTTCATAAAAATCCCATCGTTTAGCTAAATCTTAAATTACATTCAAGCTCCACCCCTCTCCAGGGCCCACTTGGCTGCAAAGCACTTTTGAAAAATATAAAAAACTAATTACAGCAGCACAAGACCAAACAAGGACATACTTAGAAAAAGCACGCATTAATAAAGCTGATAAACATTTGACAGATGTATGAAAATTAAATTCAAAGCGAGGTAGTGAGGGGAGAAAAAGAGTAGTACTGCTGATACACTTGTTACTAAAATGTTGCCATGTTTAGAGGATCTGTTTGGCAGCTCTGAGTTAGTAAATTTCAAGGTTGTGATTAGACTGAATGCCGCAAACAGGAGGGGTCACCCATCCAATACTGGAGCGTTGTAAACTTGTGGGATAATTTACCTGCAAGTGGGCTTGAGGAGACCATGTGAGTCGAAATGAAATGGGTCAATATCAATTTAATGTTTGAAAATGGATCAATTGATCCAGACCTTCGGTATTATAACCCAACATTTTAATGCTCCAGTGACTTCAATGCCATCTTCAGCCTGAGAATGAAATCGGGGGAAAGAATCGATGCATGTTTGCTTCAGCAATAAATATTATTTTCTGCAGCTCTCTGCCAGCTTGGAAGACTTCATGATTGATCCTGAGGTTTTTAAATTGCTACAACAGGCTAACCATATGTATGTGCCCCCTATTACTTCTGGCGTGTATACAGACCTGCACAGTCCTTTCAGACAGAGTTTATGTTAAATTCTACAGATCTGACACTAGAGGCTTCTATTAACACCCTGACATTTCACGAAGCCCGGCCCAACAGGATGTGCGAACGTCAGCTCGCTGTGAATATCAGAACATGTGCCAGACATCTGACATAACATCAGCCAGGACTTGAATGCTGGTAAAAGAAAAGGCCATTTCCTGTCACGTGACTACAGAAATTCACAAAACCATTCACTAACAGTGAATAAAACCTACACAAAAGGGAAGGGGAATTAAATGCAAGCGCCATTATCTAAAGACAAAAGCCTTCTCTTGTGTAAAGGATAATATTGCATAGAGCGTAAAGGCTGATGCTTGACTGACTTAGCCTGAGAATAAAAGTAGCTGCAGTGTTTTTATACCAGACCTATAAAAATACCAATGAGAGAATGTGATGGATGACTACTCAACCAGATGTAACTACGGTGGAATACAATTTGTTGTGAGATTTAAGGGATCAATAATTTCAACACGAGCTTGAAAGGTTTCAAGTTTGAGAGCTAAAATGTTGCATAAAGCACTCTGCGGACCACTGCCGTGTCCTTCAGTTGCACACACACAGGGTCATTCACCCCAAGAACAAGAGCAGGTTTTGTACCCATCTAAATATACCAGACATAAGGATTATCACACACAGAAAACAAACAAAGAAGAACATCTAAAAACTAAAGACTCATCTGCAGTGGCATTGACGTTTGAGCTGCACAAGTGAAGAGAAGCTCACTCAGCAAAATAGGTCATAACTGGGCAGAAAATTAAAAAGATAATAGAAAATTTTCAATGACTGGCTCTTTGCTGACTCTGTCCAAATGAAGCAGGCTCCGTGAGGAAAAATGTTGCCCATCCCAGGGTTGGAGCATGCACGAGATTGCAGATTCCTTCTTAAGATGAGCAATAGAATGACTTGCATATCATTTAAGCCATTTAAATCTTGGACGAGTGCTATTACTATCTCTGTGATGCAGAAAATTACTGGAAATAAAAAGGGAACTACACTACTATTCAAAAAACAAATATAATTTAAAATTTTAAAACCAAACGCTTACAGTGTTGTCAGAAAGTCCTTTGTAAACACATTTTACTTGCTAATTGTATTTTAGTGATGAAAAAGAGGCTTATGTGCTCCCTTAGTTTCTAAGACTTTTAAACAATAACTGACCAGTAAATGGACTGGTTTATATATAGTGCCTTTCTACTCAAGTTGTCCCCTTCCCACTACAAATCTTATTTACCCTTAAACATTTATTCATACAGTGCTATGGCGAGGTGCACTGTTCCATCATTCACACTCAGGCATCAGGTGCAAGTTGGGGGTCAATATCTTGCCTGAGAATATTCCGATCGGTGAGTGGTAGTCAACCCCTTCTAACATCTGAGCCACGGGCACCTCTGGTAACGCTAGTAGCTGGGCTAAACACACTCTGGCCTGATGACCACCATCCATGTTCAGTGCAATTACCGCTTAAACAAAACATTTTCGGGATCACAGCTTACACACATTTACTTTGTAGCACACTGCCAAATCATAAGAAGTCCCTGATGAGATAAAGAAGGGACATAAAAGACAATCATCTGGAAAGGGTTACAAAGCTATTTAGGAGGCTCTCAAACTCCACAGCTCAACGACCCACAGCAACAAAGATTACTGGAACAAGAGCGAACAGCAGGAATTGCCAAACCTCTTAAAACTTCCCAAGAGCAAGTCTCAACAGATGCAAGAAATGACAAGTCTCTGTCACCTCAACACATGTCTATTTTTGACTCCACTAACCAAAACACACTGGGCAAAAATGATGCTCTTGCGCTTGCAGAAATATTGTGATGGCGCATCACAACCAAAAGCAATAATTGGATTTCACAAGTTCTTCTATAATATGTTTCAAACCTATTTCAATGTGAGAATTAAGGAGTTGCAAATAGATATATCCTTTAATCACAGTTACAAGTAATATTCTGAGTACCACAGTCTTTCTGTTTCAGTCTGCTGATGGTAACAGGGGTGCACAATGAGATTTAGGTGCAAGTTTGCGAACCTTTTGTCACAATGCAAATGTGTCCACACATTCATACTGGATACACTATTTTTCTGGCATGCTTTCTCACATAAGAAGCTGTGTTTACGCAGGTTTAACCTTGAGTTTTTAAAAAAAATACGTGACACAGTTTAGTTTAGGGGGAAAAAAGAAGTAAATATGAGGTTGAATACTTTGTTATGCTACTGCCGTGTGCAGTTATATTACAGCCACTGTACCTTCTTAGTTAAACCTTTAAGTGTCTAATTAATGGTCATCTAAGGTTTTGGTACCTTCTTTGATCTTGTCTCTTAAAAATATGAAAACACAAATCAGCCATGATCTTCCCTGACTTCTTTACCAAACCGAAAGTTTGAATCTGGAAAACAAGGAGAAAGCTGAATTCTCTCTGTGACATTTTACCTACACTGACTAACAGAGGCTTGTGCAGAGAAGGGGGATGATAGAGCTACAGCATGACAGGAGGGCTGAGCATCTACCAGTGTGATGCCAAACTAGCAGCGCCATCTCCATGTAATGCTCGAGGGACAGCTTTACTTAAGAGGAACAGGCCTATGTAATCAGACCCCCAGCCTGTGATTAATGCTGCTGTCTGTCTTCAGGCCTGTGCAGGTCAGTACAGCTCGGCACAGCTCACCCAAGACGCTGTTTACCGCACGCCATGTTGCCCGCAGCCATGGAAATAAGCTGAATCTTTTCCACGTAGAGAGCCAGGAGATATGGAAAAAAGCTAGCATCCAACAAAATGTGAAAAACAGCCACAATAACAAACAGCATAAACCCTGACTGTACGTAATGCCTAAGCTTTGTGCCGTATGTCTTTAATCAGTGGCCAGGAGGGTGTTTTGTTCCATTTCTGCAGTTCACCTTCTTTTTTTGGAAAGCAAAGGGAGTCTTACGGGCAGAACAACTTTAGCTTACCTTCCCCTCAAGTTATGCACGGCTGAGCAAAGGATGGATATATGAGGCATGCAAAGCATTTTCTAGTGCTAACATCATCAGAAGTACCACCCTACCTGTCGGTACACTGTATTAATGAGCTATTAGGTGTTTGTGGATAAACAATTTACAGTGTTGGCTTATTTACTGAATGCTCAGGGAAAAGTGCATCTGGGTGGGGAGCCTCTACTCACTGGGAGTCCATCCATCTGCTGCCACCACCACGCTATTCATTCTAGCACTCGGACAGATTTACACAAACCTTTTGTCGTTAGTCTGACATGTCTATTTATAATGTGAAACACTTTTAAAACAAGAGACCTGTGCAGGGTGTTGCCCCCCTCCTTTCTGTGTATAATTTACAAAGTCTTTAAGTGGATTTTAAATTAGCTCAAGCTTTTGAACATTCTTAAGCTATGTTCCTGGAAGATTAATTTCAGGCAGTCTGAATCGATGCCTCTCTTGTGGTTTTATACCTAAAGTCGATGTGGGAATACAATAGTATGTGGTCTAGCACTGGGTACCTAACAGGATGCTTGGCAAAAGAGGTGACAGGTGACTTACAGATAGCGCTGAGAATCACGTCACTACTGTGTGTTTTGATAATGATGAAGTGATGAGAACAGGTTGAAAAGAAAACCAGCTTTTATTTCAAGTTTAAGCACAAGTGCTTGAAGTCTTCGCCTTTGTGGTAGCTTCACCTACACCAAATGGTTCCAGGACCACATTTTTCAATAATACAAAAACACGCACAGACATATGTGTGCGCTTACACTTCCACAAACATACAGGTGCACGCACACACGTGCTATCTGCTTCAGTCGAGTTCTCTACCTCTTGATCACGGTACATGTGACGTACCTGCCAAATTGGAATTATCATGAGCTAAAATATCTCTTACCAAAGTCTCTATGTGATGACATCCAGCCAATTGACTTGAGGGAGACAATAGCCAGCAATCCGGAGCCCACAAAGGATCCAATCCCAGAAAAGAAAAAGAAAAGCCCCATGATGGCACTCTGCATGGACTTGGGGGCTGCAGAATAGGCAAACTCCAGGCCTGCAATAAAGATCAAAACACATATGTAGAAATATATATGATTAAATGTTAATGTAACGCAGCTTTATAGTTTATATGGTACAACATGTAATGAAATATGACAAACGCTGCCACTGATGATGTAATGTAACTTGGAATTCAGTGCTAATTAGACACAGGATTTAACCTAAACACGTTCTGAATAAATCCAAGTCTGAGATACTGGAGCAACAAGGTAACATAATTTACTTGGATACAAGCGGTGTGATAAATAATAATATGTGGAAATCTAAGTCTTTCCCGACTAAGATTAATGCTTCTTCACTTTCAATGTCATCTTCCGATGCATCTCTGGACCACTTTAAATTACATTTGGGGAAATGGGCAAACTTGCACGGAAGCAAATATGGCAAGCAGGATTGGTAGAGAAAACAATATTGTGTTGGTATGTCTAACAAAAAACTGTTCTTTTTAAAAAATAGTCCCCAGATTTCAGATCATTTCAATTGAATGTCCTTCCTCAGAGACCCCAGAATATTGCACAGTTTGTGCAAAACCCAGAGACAGCCTCTTGGTTTTAGACATACGGTTTTCTGGATTGTAAACTGTGGTAACGCCACTGATATAACAGCTTATCTGACTCATGATCTATTACAATTTACATGTTATTGCCCATAAAAGTAACCAGTACCCACTAGGTGATCAATGCGTTTAGGTTTAATCAAAGATCAATACTGTAGGAAGAGTAGTGATTTTTGTTACTTCTAGTGGACAGACAGACAACTAAAAACATCAGGCATGCTGGTGTACATTTTATGGACAGAGTAACATTTCAATCCCAACTCTTCGCGTATTTATCCATCTGTGTAAAATAATTTTGTTTTTGTTTTTTGGGTGGGTTTTGTTGACTGTTCACTTGTTAATTGCAAAAGAATTCCTTGGCAGCTCATTTCCTATTGTGGCACTGGACTGTGGTGTTTGTAAGTACTAAATAATTTGTGGAAGACAAATTATTCAGTATTTACTGTGTGATGGAAAAAAACAGACTGGAGGGGGGAAAAAAAAGAGCAAGAAACTTTCGAGAAAGAGAGAGTATGGGGAGAAATCTGTGTGTCCTCTGCCTAAAACATTCTGTCTTGCTGCAAGCTGACATTGATAATTTCATGGCACCTCAAACATAGGAGCCCCTATAGCTACATCTGTCAGAAGAGATTAGGGACTTGTGCTTATGTGTGCCTTTTAACATCCTTGGAGGGTAACATTGTGCAAATTAACGTGATGAACAGTTTCTTGACAGATACCTGCGATAGTTCTGAGAA
>NW_024582456.1:1105090-1146030 GCF_018398535.1 Haplochromis burtoni
AGAAAGAAAGAAAGAAAGAAAGAAAGAAAGAAAGAAAGAAAGAAAGAAAGAAAGAAAGAAAGAAAGAAAGAAAGAAAGAAAGAAAGAAAGAAAGAAAGACTGCAGAGGGATCCTTTTAGAATAAAAAGGCACAGATAGATGTGGCAAACATTATCACTGGGTATGCATGAAAATAACCTATATAACCTAAATGCCTCACCTGCTTTCAGGGAGTGTTGAATGACAAGTTTAATTTTAATAAGGAACACAAAAACACTCAGAAGGGGAATACATATGTACATATCTGATGTATATATTGTTTTCTATTCCCAAGGTCAGAGGTTTTTTTATGGTTTAGAAAGTAACATAAGCCTTCTACTTTTTTCATAAGAAAAAAAAACATGTTTAAAAATACTGCGGGCACTATTTTCTTTTCTTTTACGAGAGGGTTTTGCATTTTCTTGCCACCTTAAAGCAGACAAACTTGAGTGGCATATGTGGAAAGCATTACCCATTGCCGTACAAGACTGGGGACTGCAGTCAGAAAGTTTGATAGCACCAGAGGTTTTACACAGATTTATTCAAACAGAAGATGACTAAGGGGAAATATTCCTCTTTACCAGACACATGCCACAATTCTGTCAGACATTTTGTCTTGAACTAAGCCCTGTGGGATGGAGAGAGAGAGGGGAGAGCAAGTTTATTTTAAGGATCCCTATAGCTTTGTCAAATCCCGGATTTGACTTTCATAGGGACTCTCTTTACGCAAGTTCCAGTGTTTTATAGAAGCCTTATGCATTTCCGCTCAAGGGTTGTATAATACCCAAGCTCATTAAACAGATTTCAGTTTCCAGAGATTTTTAAAGATGACAAATGTTTTCTGAGGGAACTGGACTGACCAGATATTCCTTCAAGTCCTAAATATTAATGGTCTCATTTTCACTCTTAAGTAAGAAATAAAGAATGTACTACACCGAGACCACACAATATGTTGTAGGACATTTCATAGTAGTAGGAGAATGACTCAATCATGCCTAGAGGGATTAACAAAGTTGAATCACTAAGATAATTTGATGCCCGAGGCAATGACTGCAAGAGAAAGTAAGCAAAAAAATACAGATTCCAATTAGATAGATAAGCAGAATGCGAGGTATATTGCCCTATTTTGTATGTCTGCATGCTAAAGGATAAAAATGGCCCACAGCTGCTACTCCGTTCAACGCAAAACAACTTCATAAAGAATTTCACATTTAGTGCATTTCTTACAAACACAAACAGCATTAAAGCAAATCCCCACATTATTGTATTACTGGGGCAATATGCTCTCCCCAAAGCTGTTAATGAAAAGGCATTTACTCTTCACACCAGGGCTCGCAAGAAATGAAATGACTCTGATTTCTTGCGAGTTTCTTACCGAGCAGTTTTGAGCCGATACCTGGAAAATGATCACGAACAAGACTGTAGCTGTTGTTTGAACCAAGAGCTACTCTGACCCGCCTTGATCCAATGCAATTCTTTTCTTTTTCATTGCTTTTGCAAACATAAATGACAGGAAATGTATTTCTCTGAGAAAAATAAATAAATAAATAAATGAAACACTTGAAATTTGAAGCAAAAAAATTTTGCGGGGAGAAAAAAATACGGTTGAATTGTTTCCTTAGTCTTGTCTCGACTAAATAATGTTCACAAACAATCTCAGCCATTGTAACATTTTCTACGCTGACAAAGAGGAATGTAATTACAAAGCCTTACCAGTATTAGTTTAACGTATTTGCTGCTTCTTACTGGACAAATGATAGAGATGGATGAAAAATTATGAGCCTATTTAAAATATTACAAATTAGAGGTGCAAATAACCTGTTATACTATGTCATCTTAAATGTAAATGAATGTACAATCCTTTTAAAAGTGCAATTTGATAAGAAGAAATCTTAGGATGTTTAAGAGCCGTTTTCTGCTTCTTTGGTGTATGTACGCAGATGTAAATGTCAGATCTATCAAACTGCTGGACTGATAATTAAACTTTCATTTTCTATGGTGTAACACGTCCTTATTAACAGCGTGTCAGCTGTGAAAGCTAACTAAGTGAATATGTGTCAGTGCAATTTGTTAGTATTATCTCTGAGCCGTCCCTTGTTTGTAGAAGGAAAAAGGCCCAATGTAAGAGTCATTGCATATGATGGCGCATATCTAAAAATGTCAGCTTACCACACTATTAAACATTAAAGGTGAAAGCTTTATATCACGCTCCACCTTGCACTGCAATTACAAATATAACCTATATATAACCTATCTGTACCTTTATGCATCTCACCATCTCCTCTATCTGTTTCAAGAGCACTGGACGTAAAATGAAAGCTTTGCTTTTTCCTCCCTGTTTGTTAAAAAACAGTTACTGTAACGGAGCATTTTCCTTATTTGGAAAATGCTCCGTTACTTAACAATGTCTTGCAGTAGTGTGATAAAATCAGGATAATCAATTATCAATTGATGTTGTGGGCTATTTACTCTGGAGTATGGACTGCAACCCACAAACACATTAAGCTGGTGCCGGATGGCAATAAATCAAACAAATTGTTCAAAAAGGATTTACACATTAGTCTTCACTGCATTGTGCTTACAGGCAGAATAGGCACAATGGGCTTTAGCCCCCAATCTATTCTGAATGTTCAAAGGGAAAAGCTGATCAACTCAAAGTACAAGTCTCTTACTCTGGAGAAGGATGTGACATTTTACCATTTGTCTGAGTCATCATGTTTACCTGATGGCACTATTAAATGAAAGTGTTTAGCATTTATTTGAAAACTTCACAGAGGATGTCAACTGGCTGTACCTGCAATGCTGGCAAATATTTCGCTGATTCCAATCAGCACGTACTGAGGGATCTGCCACCATATGGCCAAATCTGCCGCGTGGTAGATGACGCTCCCAAGCATCTGGTCAATGGTACCATTGGATTTGACGATCTCCAGGCGCTTTGTCTCCAAAATACCTGATGGGGTGGACCCAGAAAACAGTGCAAGGAAGAACAATTAACTAAGGGGAAAGCAAAAAAAAAAAGACCTAAAATTTATTACACACACACCAATTACCCATGCTATATTTAGCATGGGTCATTTGAAAAAGCTTATATATTTTGGAAAGGATACTTTAAAGTTCGTGACACCAACATACAGCAAGAAGCTGCCAGACTTAGAGTTTTCAACACTGAACAGTCCATTAAGGATTTAGCTAATTTTAAGGCTAGCCTACACTTCATTAAGATTACATCTGCATGCTTCTATATTCTGGCAGCTGGTAATGGGACGGTGCAGATGATTCAATAATAAGAACCAGGCAGTTGTCATCAACTGCCGCTGCTTCCTAAAAGCTTTATTCGATAGCTATTATCATGTAACCAGCGGCTATTTCCAGATAACTCCCAGAGACAGCCTCCTATCATAACTGCACTTAATGCTATATTTGAGAGGAGTTGTAGCCTTGTAATCCGGATATCCTATAATACCAGCTGTCCATCTCGAACAGCACGGCCACTGAGCTGCCCCGAGCAAGTCGCACTCTATAAACGCACACATCTTTGCTCCCCCCCACCCACCCTAACTAAATATCACACAACAGACAACCCAGCGTGATCCCTGGAAACTCTGCTCCAGCTTTTCTGGAAAAAAAAAAAAAAAAAGGAGAAAGAGGGCGAGAAAGAGTGAGAGAGAGAAATGCTTTGGGTGCAATAGCCATTGAGCTTTAACCAAATGAGATCAGACATAAAGTGAGAAAAGCGAGACAGCATGCTAAAAAACAAACAAACAAAAAACCAACAGAAAAAACAATGTCAGCATAGTTTTTGAGAGCTGGTCAGCATGTGGCCAAACTCTGGGAGCGTTGTACATAAATGATCAGAAACAGTCCACTGTCTACTTAGCAGCATGCCTTCAGTAGTCCCTTTTCACTGCATGGGTAGTCCACCTGTCCTTGTACCATGTGTGTCAGCACATACAGCTTCACTGTGTAAAATACTGCTGCACCAATCCAGACAAATACACAACAAGATGAAAGAGATGCTACCGCCGAGGAGCAGCGGTGTGGCGTGCCGGCAGTGTCATGTGTGACAACTATCTAGTCTGTGGATAAAAGGTGCCACACTTGGACATTCACAGCTATCCATCTGTCAGTCTTTGAACTTCATGATTTTAGCTTTTGGACCGCTACAGATAAGCACCGAGTAAAGTCAACTTAGAATGCAGCTTGAAATGTAATAACAGTGTAAGGCAGCTCCCAGGGGTCAGTGTGCGTAACTGAACAAATGTGAATCGAGTCAGTTCTGGGGATAAGCGGTGCACAGGCTCTGCAAATTACTGCTGTCTGAATAATTATTCAAATAAGCTGCAGATGCAATATCATTATACTGCATCTCAGTAATTTACTTTACAAAGCATATTACTGTAAAACTTTGACAGAGTCCTCCGATTTGTCTCCTGGAATCCAGGTCAGAAATTTGTCGCACACGAGTTGTGTACTCATCTGTCCAATTCCCACACCATAAACACATTCTCTCCACTCCCAGAACTCAAAACAGCCTTCTGCAATATTCTGAGTTTCTTTTGCCTGAATTTAAATGCAAGTGCTGCACTTTATTTCAGTGAGTCGAATGGAAAAGCAAACAGCTAACCAGCTTTGGAACATGAAAATGAAAATATTAGAAGGACCTTTACTTGTCAGAAACCTCACATCCTCTGATATTTAAACTGAAAAATAAACACTACAGATTTGGTTAATAATCATTCTACCGCATCAGGTTGATTGAAAAAGATTTGTTTGATGGTCTTACTCTGCCAATCAACACTAGAACATTTGAGGACTCTACAGTCTTCTTTTTACACTCACTGTTTTGATGAGGTGAGCTTTAATTTACTAAGTTGCTGAGTTTTGGGGGTTTGTTGTGTTTTTTTACACATTCTGCTATCAGATGACCATAAAGGAGCAAGAATGAACAAGTTTATCATATACGTGGAGATAAGACCAGTTTGTAAAAACAGACGTAAAACATACCATAAAATAATCGTGAGCTAATGTTATGACACTTCGGTTGTGTTTTGTTGAAAACTGTAGAATCGGCTTGCTTGTGCTATATAAGGATACAAAGCATGCTTGTCGTGGAAACTGTTGTTAAGACATTTGACTACAAACTCAAAAATGAAATGAAATGAGATGAAAGAACGGCCAGTTCTACAGAGATTCCCTCACAATTATCCCCAACAACTGCTGTTTATTTTCATTAAGTGCATTATTCCCCATCTATAAAACCACACTAGTCAATATCTAAGGACCACTAATAGTAAAATATGTTCATTTTGCACATTTGCATTTCTGTGTAAGAAAAAGTGGAGCGTTTGTGGAATACAATGTAGACTGATTGGCTTTTCTTCCTGCCTTCATGCTCGAAACATTTTAGCCTGGATGCATCAGTGCAGCAGCAACCACTGACAGGCCTGGCTGAAGCTTTCGAAAACAATCTACAGACTGGAAAAGAACACGACTGAGCACGGCTGGTGCAGTCACACAGGACTAAAAAGTTAGATGCCACAGCGCTCTCTATAAGCTACTGAGTGAGGGGGGACAATATCTGCTGCTTTTCCTTTGCCAGATGGAAAGTCATGGGATTCTGGAATAGACTATAAATCTGTGACAAACCATCTTTCGAGTCCCACATAAAGCAACACCAGAATAGCAATAAAAAAATTTTTAAAAAAAAGTTCAGTGACCATATTCAAGTCATGTCAGTGAAGCGGCTTTGTATTAAAGCCATGTTACCAAAAGTAATGAAAATATAGATGAAGTAGATGTGGCACTGGAACTGCTGATTGTATGTTCCAACTGCCACAGAAAATAACACCCAACTTTGCCTTTTTACTTTGTTGTGTTTGTACTATTTAAGTGACATGTTCAGAGAACTCGGCTGCGGGTGCACTCACCCGCTGCCACGGCCGAGCACATGACAAAGAACATCCCTACTGCGATCCTTTTCAGGGAGGAGGGCAGCAGGCCGCGCCGTTTCAGGATTGGGTCCACCACTTTGTCCTTCAGAGGAATCAGCATGATAATGAGCACTGCGTCAAACATGGTGAGCCAAGCAGGCGGGAAGCGGAACGTCATCTGGGGAATCCAGGGGGAGAAACATGGGATGAAAGAGAACAAAAGGCAAAAAAGTATGAAAACTACACAGTTCGCCAAAAGTTTGCATTCACTGGAGTCTGTGCATCCTTCAGACTTGATACTGCTCTGGCACCCCCAGGTGGTCAAAAGCAAAACATGAAGCAATTTAAAAAACAAAACATAAATAGCATGTATAGTAATGGAAGCAGGCAGTCAATACCGAATAAATATTCAGCTTATTATTCACAGCCGTAGCAGCAGCAGCACTAGTATTAATAGGATTCATAAGTTCTCTTTTTTACATTCCAATCTATTAAAGCTTAAATGTGAAACAAAATTGACAAAACTGATTCTGAATTATCACGATAAAGCGTAATCTTTGGAAGGAATAATTGCACTGTGTAAACAGACTGGATGACATATCAATCAAACAGAAATTCCACTATAAGCATACAAAGTATTTACAAGTTGAGGCAATATCTCACTGACTGAGCAGTGTAACAGTGCAGACTGCTGGAGCAGAGTTTTTTTTGTTTGTTTTGTTTTGTGCAATTCAAATTCCAAGTGCCATCTGAGCTCCTGATGTGTCTCTGGTTTAACACTTCTGATAGGATCATTTATTCTCAAATTGAATTTCCATTTCTTAGAGCGACCGCTGGCAATCTGTACGCAGCTCCTTAGAGAGTGTTTTTCTCTCTTGTTTGTACATTATCATATTCAAAATGATAGGAAGTGCTAAATGAGACTTCTTCTTTGCCAAGGCAAGGCTGGCATGAATGACTGAGGTGTCTCAGCAGGCCCAAATCTCACAAATCTCCGTGTGTGTGTTTTTTTTTGTTTTCTTCCCCACTTCCCCAAAACAAAACCACACATACATACTGTATACTGATTTAGCAATTTGGGAAATGATGAAGACTTATTGCAAGATTTATATTTTCTGCTGCTCTTTATCTTGAGAAAATTGGATAGTGCCACCATTTAGGGATCAAAAAGTATCCCATAAAAATATGGTTGCACATGGCAGGTTGTGAGCATTTTAGCCATTATTTCCCTAGACCACCCTTTAGATCAGCATGAAACAAGATTTATTGAAGCATGCTTTTAATATATGCAATAATATTACATTTGAAATATGTATTCATTTTTGTCTGTTAAAAGGTAAAAGTTGGCTTGGGGTTAATGTGGGAGTCACGAAAGCAGTAAAATTACACTATTAGGTGTTTGGAAACACATTACATGCAATTATAATTTCAATAAGAATGCTCTGTTTTTCAGCTACAAGTACTGTTACATTTAAGGAGAGGAAGAGCCTTTAATCTTTCATAAATGATAGTATAGGATTCTTTTATCACATGCTGTCATGAGGCACAGTACAGGGAGTGCAGAATTATTAGGCAAGTTGTATTTTTGAGGAATAATGTTATTATTGAACAACAACCATGTTCTCAATGAACCCAAAAACTCATTAATATCAAAGCTGAATGTTTTTGGAAGTAGTTTTTAGTTTGTTTTTAGTTTTAGCTATTTTAGGGGGATATCTGTGTGTGCAGGTGACTATTACTGTGCATAATTATTAGGCAACTTAACAAAAAACAAATATATACCCATTTCAATTATTTATTTTTACCAGTGAAACCAATATAACATCTCCACATTCACAAATATACATTTCTGACATTCAAAAACAAAACAAAAACAAATCAGCGACCAATATAGCCACCTTTCTTTGCAAGGACACTCAAAAGCCTGCCATCCATGGATTCTGTCAGTGTTTTGATCTGTTCACCATCAACATTGCGTGCAGCAGCAACCACAGCCTCCCAGACACTGTTCAGAGAGGTGTACTGTTTTCCCTCCTTGTAAATCTCACATTTGATGATGGACCACAGGTTCTCAATGGGGTTCAGATCAGGTGAACAAGGAGGCCATGTCATTAGTTTTTCTTCTTTTATACCCTTTCTTGCCAGCCACGCTGTGGAGTACTTGGACGCGTGTGATGGAGCATTGTCCTGCATGAAAATCATGTTTTTCTTGAAGGATGCAGACTTCTTCCTGTACCACTGCTTGAAGAAGGTGTCTTCCAGAAACTGGCAGTAGGACTGGGAGTTGAGCTTGACTCCATCCTCAACCCGAAAAGGCCCCACAAGCTCATCTTTGATGATACCAGCCCAAACCAGTACTCCACCTCCACCTTGCTGGCGTCTGAGTCGGACTGGAGCTCTCTGCCCTTTACCAATCCAGCCACGGGCCCATCCATCTGGCCCATCAAGACTCACTCTCATTTCATCAGTCCATAAAACCTTAGAAAAACCAGTCTTGAGATATTTCTTGGCCCAGTCTTGACGTTTCAGCTTGTGTGTCTTGTTCAGTGGTGGTCGTCTTTCAGCCTTTCTTACCTTGGCCATGTCTCGGAGTATTGCACACCTTGTGCTTTTGGGCACTCCAGTGATGTTGCAGCTCTGAAATATGGCCAAACTGGTGGCAAGTGGCATCTTGGCAGCTGCACGCTTGACTTTTCTCAGTTCATGGGCAGTTATTTTGCGCCTTGGTTTTTCCACACGCTTCTTGCGACCCTGTTGACTATTTTGAATGAAACGCTTGATTGTTCGATGATCACGCTTCAGAAGCTTTGCAATTTTGAGACTGCTGCATCCCTCTGCAAGATATCTCACTATTTTTGACTTTTCTGAGCCTGTCAAGTCCTTCTTTTGACCCATTTTGCCAAAGGAAAGGAGTTGCCTAATAATTATGCACACCTGATATAGGGTGTTGATGTCATTAGACCACACCCCTTCTCATTACAGAGATGCACATCACCTAATATGCTTAATTGGTAGTAGGCTTTCGAGCCTATACAGCTTGGAGTAAGACAACATGCATGAAGAGGATGATGTGGACAAAATACTCATTTGCCGAATAATTCTGCACTCCCTGTAGATATACAACGTGGCTGTTTCTGAGAGCGCACAACTGTGTGAATTGCAATGGCCATTCAGTTTGGGAGAAGCCACCACATGCTTCCAGCAAATGTCTGCAGCCTCTTTTGTGTACTCTACGCAGTTCTGCATTTTCAAACATTAGTAGTAGCAGTAGTAACCCAGTGTTTTTGTTTACATTTGGACTGTGAATTGACAAAATAAATAAATAAAATAAAAATCTATTTGCTGTAAAACATCATGCATGGCTGATCATTATCACATTTCGGGCTTCAACTGGCTTTCACATGAATCCAATTTTGAGATTCAAGTTTTCAGACTTGCAACAATGATCCTGTGCGCATAAGCTCAAGGGACACATGTTAATGTGTGACTCAAATTTCAGCATCTAAGCATTACAATCGTTTGCAAATATCACAGAATTTTCTTTACACCTTAAGATCAGAGTGAGGTTTGTACATACGCCTAACTTAATACTGAGATATTGAGAGATTTTAAAAACAAGTTTTTAAGAAATTAAAAAAAACAAATTTAAAGACAGAAGAACAATGGAACAAATAATTTTAGATCACTGCAAAGCATTTCTGAGATAACTGCAGAAACATATACTTGATTACTATGTCCAAGTTGGTGTGAGACGTTGGGGGGATTTCTAAACCATGTAATGAAGTTTCCTGCAGCTTCACTGCTCTAACCCTTATAATCTATTGTAACAGATTAGAAAAAAAAAGCTTATAGAAATATGTAATCTCTGCAGACGAATAATACATTGTTTATCCTCTGAACGAGTAACAGGGCATGAAGTATTGAATTTATTGTGGGTTACCATGAAAACAGTTTTAATTTTAAAATGTGATTTTCAAATTCACATAGTTTTGTTTTCAAATTGCCAATCAAACCCAAAAATAAAGCAACTAGTCAAAAAATTACTCTAAATTCATAAATTGTAACCTCAGAGTAGTAGTTATAGTAGTATGGGTGCCATTTCTCCAAAGAGACAGTTTTTGTTCAGGTTGGCCACTGAAATGTGTCAGGTGAGACGAGACATCTATTCTCACTTCCCTTTTGATAATGACAAATGTCGAGGCCGGTAGCAGGAAGGGCCTAGTTCCATTTTTTCCTACCAGATAAACGGTGCACTTAGGAAAACTTTGTAGAAATGTAGTTCTTAAACACAGTTGTAAACATGTTACACAAGTAAACAAAGCCATGTAACATAGTTTCACGATGTTCCAAGTCGAGTATTTTTGTGGCTTTTCAAGAGCACTAACTCAGACTGCGAGGTTTACCGACAAGTGTTTCACTTCACAATTCTGTGAAGTCGGTACACTTCACAATCACCTCAAGCATGCCTGTTCAGAAATATGAACAGACTTACTGCACTACATAAGCTGCTGTTACTACTCAAGTTAATTTCATTGCTTTTGAACCTTTTGATTTTCAGTCATCAAAGCACCGCAGCGCTCAACATCTAATCTACTACAGTTGTCCTGATAGACAAGTATTGGGCGTGTATCACATAGGCACAAATGCCTGAGCACTGGTTCCTCAATTTCTTGCTGGACCATTTACTGAATGTCACTCCACTGGTCCTTCCCTGCTACCCAATTTTCTCTATTTTCTAGTGCCACTATAAAACGAAAACTTAAATTTGCCAAAATGAAAATAGAATCAGGCAAAGTGAGAGACAGGTATACCAGCAAAATTTGCCAAACAGAAACAGGTGGAGGCGCTGCTGTGGTGAGATACAATGCCAGCCAGTTGCTAATCTGTGAGGTATTAGTCTATGAAGTTCTCACTTAATCCCCGTTGCATTATCAGCCTTTGCTGCTGCCTCCAGCTGTTGTGTGTCAGTGGCCTACTGACTCCTTTAGTTTCAGCAGTAAAAAATATAGATCAAAACCACTTGTGAGAAAGCAGGCTAGAGCTCCACGCTGTTATGTTTAACTACAGAGAATTAGAGAACAGTTAAGAGTGCCACAGCACAAATCAAGTCAGAGCACACTGGCACTAAAATTGTTAATTAAACAGGAAAGAGGTGCAGGAGAGTGTCTCCACTTCAGTTTACCTTAGAGAAGTCAGAAGTGCTGTTTGGGGTTGTATCAGGAATCTTCAGATGGAGGCTCTGCAGGATGTACGTTGTCTGCATCTGTAATGCGAAAAGGAGATTAAAGTCTCAGCGTGAAGTCGTTCTCCACTTTGTGATCACCAGGGTGTCTGGTGCACACCATTCTTCTCCAGTTTTGACACAAACAATGTTTTACCTGATAATGTGTGCACATTATCTCTTGTGTTCTCACTTTGCATTTCTCATCATGCGCAATACTGTTTTAATGTTTGGATCTAACTTTATATCGGCTGATCTTACCTGAAAGTATACAGTCCAGTACGGAATAAGAGCAAAGAAAACCGGAAGGACCTTCACCAGTGCTTTGACTTCCTCTACTTTCTCTTCAGGAAATTTCCCTCCGTAAGTCACTTTGGCACTGTCCAGTAGTGCCGGTTTGCTGTTTCACAGGAAAAATTTAATAAACATAAACCTGATTGAAATAGTTTAAAAATACAGTGTAATTAATGGCATAAAGCAAAAATAAATCCAGAATAAACTAGAATTGGTCTGTGCTCTTTAAGTGGGAAATTAACCAGCCTTTTATGTGAATCTCTCGGCCTTTAACAACAGCACTTCTAGAGATATGAAAGAAACTTTTTTTCTAAAGCCTATAATCCCCATCTCTGGAGAAAATGTCTTAATAAGAAATTCTTGAAAGGCAGCAGGACTGCCCAACTTAAAATATTCAATGTCAAGTTTATGAGCTAATAGTGCTACTTTGGTTCAAAGTCAAGTATCCGCACTTCAGAATAACTTAACCACATGGAACGAAGATGAATGCCTGAACCAATGGGGAAAAAAAAAAGAATTATACAGGTGGATCAAAGGAGGTTTTAACATAAAGCTCTACCAATAAAATAGAGCCATTTTATTCCACTGGTTCACAGTCACCATCCAACTAACGTCACTACACTACTTTAGGAAGCTGTCCCACTGAGACTGATCTGGGTGTGCTTTGTTTGTATATGTATTTAATTACTGTATGAAATGTCACTCTTACCGGAGCAGGTTTGGCTCCACCGGTTTCTGTGAACAGCAGGCAAAAGCCAGGATCTTGAACATGTCAGTAAAGGCACTTCCATCTGCGGGCTTGTTGATGAAAACCATACGCCCCAGGAGAAAGACCAGGAAAGAGATCCCAAGGCACACAGTAGGAAGGATGTAGCCAACCTCAAAGCTAACGTTTTGCTGGATGTAGGCCACACCTCCCAGTGACAGGATGGCACCCAAGTTAATAGACCAGTAGAACCAGTTGAAAAATCTGCGAGTGGCCTCTGGTCCTCTGTCTTTGACCTGCGAGCACACAAAGCACAGGGTGACGTTTTTTCTTTTCTTTAATCCAAACAAAAAGAGCGTGTAAGAAGAGTAAGTGTACTCTGAACTTTGCAACAGTGGTTTGTCATGAGTTTGTAAGTTAACTACCAGCATCTGATTGTTATAAAAAAATAAGTGAAGTCACAAGTCGTCTGATATAAAAGATTAGGTTTCAAAGCCAAGAAACAGGGTTTAAATTGATTTAAACTATGGCTGCATGACTCAAAGCTATAACATATAGTACAAAGTACAGTTTGTAAAAACCTAAAATGATCAAAACACAACCGTGAACTGTCAATAACAAAGAGAAACAGTGATCACAAGCTGAATACCAATTTGCATGAGTCAACACGTTTGCCACATTTATAGTAAAATATACATAGCAATACTGTGCAAACTTTATAATAACTTTATCATTTTATCATCTCAGCTGAGTGAAATGAGCAGAACAATAGAAGCAACGTTTTCTTTATTCTTTATCTGCTTATTGTAGTTTTTAGCATTCTTTAAAAGGTTACAATTAAAGGTTATAATATTGGCTTAGTAACGCTTCAATAGCTGTCTATGCCAACACATAATATTATCATCCGATCCATCCCACATACAGTTATTCTTTTGAGTGAAAAGATTTTCTCAATTCCTGATGGATATGTCGCTTATATACAAGCACAAAAGATGCTGGTACAGCTAAAACATGCTGAACATAAGGTCAATATATTCAGCATAAATTTTTCTGGGGTTCATCAGTGCATTTGTGCAGAGTCAGTTATGAAAGTAATTCCCTCATGGCATAGCTGGAAAAATAAATTCTTGTCAGTTGTCTGAAATTACTGGGATTTCTGCAATGATTAATCATAAAATGTTGTCCAGGCTTCATATAGGTCACAATTATAGTAAACACAACTTAACTAAACTCGCAACTCTGTGTGAACCTCAGTGGTATCCAATTAAGAAAATGAGGCTGGGTGGTTGTTGGGGTGCCCCCCATATAAAAAAGGCATAAAAGTCTGACTTTTGATTGTTAACATAAATGATGAACACCTCCCTCTTGATTGTAAAAGCATTTAGAGATATATGAAGCTACAAAAGGCTATAAAAGCTTTTTTCTAAAGACCTGGAGCAAGACTATAGTTACAAAAACATTTAAGTTACCTGAAATAAAAACTAAACTTAACGCAAAAAGTAGGAAACTACAAGAGGAAATATGTTTTAGTCTTTGTCAGAGCAACACACATTAGAATGTTTTGGTGTAGTGTGAATACATGACACAGAAATTGTGTTTTTATAGTGATACTTCTTCTAAATTTCTTGAATATTTCCCTGACTAATACCCCTACATAATGAAAATTCAACTAAATATGAATAAACTCTCAACACAAATTAAAACTAATGAAATATTTACAATTAAAATAAATCTGTCTCCGAGTGGTAACACCTGTAGATATTTCCACAACTGGATAACAGGGTTCAAGGGAAAACACACTACTAGCAAAACAACCAGACCCGGCCATTAGTTGGAAAGCTTAGAAGATCTACAAATTTTTAATGACATTTCTAGATCAGTGATGCATGAAGAGATTTATCAAAAGGTGGACAACACCATCATCCCAACTTTAAAGTCTGGTGGAACCAACATCATTGTTTGGATAGCTTGTTATCACTGAATTAAAGAGCAGCTGTCTGTGTTTTAAAGGAAAGGTTGGGTGAACTAGCAAACAAACATTAAATCGTCTTATGAGCAGCCACCGGAAACAGCCCCCATGTGAAAGCTGTAGCTGCTAAAGGAGGTTCAACAACGAGTTGCTACAAACAATAAAATAATATAAATCCAACTTTTTGTGCTATATGTTCAGTCAGATTGTGTTTCTTTACAATTGTCACTGAAGATCAGACCAAGTATCATGACTGACAAAACTGCAAGTCCAGGTTTGGTAATTCCAAAGAGGTCATAAACCTTTTTTTTTCATGCAAATGCACTGTATTTAAAAGGGGAAATCACAACAATCAGTATGATAATTTTTTTACGCTGTGAGAGGGTGTCGTTATTAGGAATGAGGCCAATTTTAACAGGGACTCTTCTGTTTCTCTTAAATATTCAAATCTCCCACGCACCAAGGACTTTCAGTTGGAGGATCACTAATGGGAAAATTTTGTCTGTATGAGGTAAAACTTTCAGTTTCAGTACGCAGGAAAAAGTAACCTCATGGTGCATTGCGTTTGCTTTAAGGTTAGTGGACTTTTACCAAAAAAAAAAAAGCGGTGTCTTTTGTGTGTTGTGTATTTGAACAAAACATTGCACTAATCATATTCAGTCTGCCAGCTCCCCTTGAAACATTTTATCCTTTCCTGATTAGATAACTCTGAGAAACAATGACCCCATTGATGAACTTTCCCACTTCCATGATTGCATGTTGTGGAGGGCCCTCTAGATAATTTTGATACTAAACTGACAGATGTGTGTTTCACTTCTTATTACCAACTAAGAACAATTGAAGAAGTGTTTATAAATGTCTCCGTTTGTGCATGTGTTCCAGAGAGATGTGTTGTCTATTCTACAAGATGCTTCAAAATGTTTCGTTTTTAATGGTGACAGCCATGAGTAGCCATGATAATCAAGAGCATGTCTCAGAGAAATGTCAGCTAAAGTCCCATCACATGTCTGACTTCATTGATGTCCCCACTACATATTTTATACAAGCCAATTCCAGAAAGCTAATGGTTCAGGTTATAGCCTTCTGGTAACAGGAAATTCCAGGTATTAACTAATTAATACAAACTGTAATATCTCATAGTAGTGCTGTTTATACTCTACCTGATCTGCCCCAAATGGAGTGATGTTAGACTTCACAGTACCCACACCTAAGGCAATTAAGAAAAGTCCACCATAGACTGCTGGGCCACAATATGGGGCACGAATGGGGCAGGTAACGTTTTTTGGAGTGGTAACGTTTGTGTTCAGACACTCAGCAGGCTGCACAGGAAATGCCATTTCTTCCCCGCACAGGTGTATCCTGGTGCCCTCGTTTGAAATAAAAGGGAAAAACAGCATGCCAAAAATGTACAGAACCAAACTTGCAGCAATGGTCAAGAATTTTCCGAGGTATGCATCGGCCAACCAGCCTCCAAATGGTGAAATCAGGTAAGTTACTCCCATGAACATGAGTGGTGCCTGGCTCGCCTGAGTGCCCTCCCAATAAAAAGGACTACCATTCAGAAAAAGAACCAGGTTGGACGTTATGCCATAGAAAGCAATCCTCTCTAGTGACTCGGCCAGCAGGATGGCCGCACATGCCAGTCTTCTTCCCTCGAAGACTGACGGTGGTGAAGGTCTGCTCTCAGTGTCTGAGTCCAAAAGAGGGGTGCTCTCATTGGCGTCCCTGTTGTTAGCCATTCTCGCCCAACTTAATGGAATGGAGTTTCTTCCTTATTTTTAAGAGTTCAAACCTGAAGATAAAACACAAATATAAACCAAACGGTGACACCGCAGCACAAACACAAACAACTGTACCGGATTCACAACATCTAAATTTTCAAAGAGCCCATTTTCTTGTCATATAGGTTTTTAGCTTATTACAAACCTGAAGTAAGCTAGCTTAAACACCACATCAGCTTGTTAAAGTTTCTCATTACCTTACCTTTAATGACAGAAACACGTCCCAGAGGTCTTCGGTTGTCTCCATCAATCTAGATCATACTAACCGCTCAAATGTTTCGTTTGTACTGTCTAAAAGCTGAACTTTATGAAAAGAGAACTGGGTGTCAACAGAAAAACAATGTCACAGTTCTGTCGCGTGACACATAGCTCAGTCAAAAGCTGTCACTCTTGCGTTGCTGTGGAGACGATCTGAAAATGAAACTTACGCGACGGGTACTGCAAATCGAGGCGCGCAACACCATCCATGTGATATAGGGATTTGTTCCGCTTACGCAGAGCTAAGCAAGGGGAGAAGGAAGTGGCACTGCAGTGCAATTTAATCTTTTTTTTTGGCTACGGCTGATTCTGTTATTATATAACATGAACCAACAGGGTTTGGGGTTTGGGGATGGGCATAACAAAAAAAAGGAAGAAGAAAAAGAAGTGAAATTGGCTGGCAGCACTTCGCCGCTTACAGTCATGTTTCCAGGGGGCCGTATAGAAGACGGACTTGTAAACATTACAAGCATGGTGCACTACAGTAGACGGTCTGTGTGCAACCCTAACATGAACCAGCCTTGCCCTTAGGTGCTGCTACGTGTTACGGACAAGGAAATGTAATTGGAGCTCGGCTAAGCGAGTTCATTGAAACGTAGATGTCCCGATCGGTGCCGTCAGCTTTTCGCGAATATTTCGCGTTAAGTAGCTAATTAGCACGTCAGCCCTGCTTTCATAGGAGATATGAAATTACTTTTCCTTGCCTGTCTCAACCCCAAAACTGGGAACCATACTACAGCTGAGAGAATAAGGTAACAAACATAGTTGCTAAGTGTAGCTGGTTCTTATAGCTGGTATGATTCATTAATTAGCGCGTGACACTATGACGCAATAACGGAGTATTTAACTTCATCAGGGCAAGAGTTGTTGGTAAAATCGCCTACTTCACTGTGAAATAAGTGTAACAAGTTGGCTCCAAATACAAACCTTATCGTGTAATGAGACACCTTAAGATGAGTAGCAGTAAATACGGGTGTTGCCGGTGACCTTGGCTTCTGTTCTTAACAGGAACTGAGCTTAATTTAATGTGATTGGTAACACTTGTCCGTCTACAGTTTCATGTTAAAATAGCTAAAATAGCGGAAGACGTTTCCTGGCTTTAACCATTATGAATTTGCTCAACCGCTCAGTCTTCCTTCCTACCTTCCATAAGCAAATGTTAATTTTATGTTTTAGGTCCTACATTGAGTCAGCAGGACACACTTGCGAGCTCAGAGACGCACGAGAGTTTCAGTCTCCTGCTGATGTGGTAAATCTGGTCTCTGAACATCCCAAGTTTGAAGCTGCACTGGCTATTCATCTTTTCAAAGCGGGCAGACTTCTCATGGGTAAACAGACTTGCTGTTATATCATCTACTTATCAGCTGTATACTTTAAATCCGTTTTCTTTTTTGCTGTCAGATAATGGGTCTTCAAATGTACAGCTTTCAGTCCCACATTGCCTTTTTGTTTTATGTCTGTTCTTTACAATAGATATTGAAATACCCTTTGGCGTAATCTTTGGCGGCACAGACATAAATGAAGATGTGAAAGTGGAGCAGAAGCGTGTGGTTATGGAACAGGTGCTACTGAAAGCCAGGTGATGTTGTACTGTTACAAATTCCTATTTTAAAACTTCCGGATGGCTCCAAACTTAGTACATGAACTTTAGTCCTTCATATCATACATATTCCATACCATTTATAAAATGATTTTGGAAAAGTTTCATTTAAAATAACGGAAAAGTCACAATTTGCAAAAGAGTCTACATTATAAATAATGTGATATCAGCATCATCTGTTGGCTTTGTTAATTAGACTAGGAGGCTGCATCTACAGCACATTTGTTAGCATCTTACGATAGGACAAGGAGCACAGATGCATTAGAGGTGGGAATGGAAAATCAGTTCTAGCTAAGAAATTCAAATTGTCCAATTTAGCAGAAGCTTATCACTTCTTGCGTTTATTACATTTGTGCATTGCAAAGCACTGAGGTCAAACTCAATGCAGGGAAGCTTTTCCACAACCAAGTCGGATGCAGGCCTTTCTTTCTGCTCTGTTTCTACAGTGCGTTACGTCACTGAGAAGGTTTTTAAAAGTGCATTGCAATCAATAAAATCTCATCAATATTCATTCCTACACATGCCGTTAATCATGTATGCATTATATTTTTGGAGTGTCATTTCAAGAGGACTGCTCATTACAGGAAATCCCCTGTAACATGTCTCCCATGAGAAGGACCTGCTGATTATATCAAATTTGACAGTTATCATTAATCATGACTTTATCCATGTTTAATATCTAGTATGTTAGTAATGTGTCATATCATATTTTTGCCAACTTCCTTTTTATAAAGGTTTGATTCAGATGTCTCCAACCTGAAGTGCGAGCAGGAAGTAAATGTCACCACTTTCATATCTTTTATTAAAATTATTCACATGAAATGAGAAAGCTTCTAATCCACTAATCATGTGATTTTTATGTATTTTATTCAGTCTTTGATATAACAACAAATCACAAGTAACACTGCTGTCTGAATATAAGCTTAAAATATTTTTTTCCTTCAATACATAAATTCCAGGTTTTCACTGGGGGTAAAAAAAAAAAAAAAACAACACAAAAACTCTGGCTCTGTACAAGATCTTCTGGCCTCTGGGGCATGAAGAATCATAGACTGTATTTAAAGGATGGACATAGCTTCAAGTCAGAATTCTTTCTAATGATCAGGAGGGGACGAGACAGCTGTTTGCATGGATTAGCGATGTGTAGATCGATACTTAAACATTGATTCCACCAATAACAGATATTTATATTCTGGAATTGATTTTCATTCTGTCTTTCTTTTTGCAATTTGGAGTGAATTTGTAGATTATGATTCACAAGAACAAAATGGAAAGTAATGATATTATTGGGATCGCCTAAATTGTCGCCTGCGTGTAGCACTTTGCTAAATTTTGGAAAGTGACTTACATCTAGGCTTAGGCTTTGTGTTGATGTATAAGTGGTGGGAATTCTCTGCATCCTTAAAACTATGAAATCCCATTTATTAGAATTGTAGAGCATTTAAAATGATTATATTGGGTAGGTGTCATTAAATATACAGCCTACTTGCAGTAAAACAGACATTGTAGGCTTTAAAAAATAACAAATTCAACTTAAAATATTTTATATGTAAGATAGATAATAACATGTATTAATAAAATGTTCCTCAGCTTTATTATTATTATTATTATTGTTAATCATTCATATTAATTTTTGATTGTTAATTGAATATTTTAAACTGTAGGTGTTGAGTTTTCAGGGGTTTTTTTGTTTTGTTTGTTCTTCATAATTAAACAATAAGAACAAGTAGTCTGATGTCTTGTATTCATTATAAAGGTATAATTGGAAATACACTACTTTTTGTTTTGATTTTCCAAACACATTAAGTTTATTATCCTTATTTAGTACCAGAATTTTATTTGGTATCGAAAAGAAAATCAGTGGCATTGCACATCATTAGCATAGACCCTCGAACCTCTTGATCCAAATCTTTTTATTTGGGTTTTGTTTTTTTTAAATAAATCAATGTAAAACAATTTAATAAATACAATTAAAAGTAAAAATAATTAAAAGGTAAACAGTTTGCTGATTATAGACTCAGTTGCTAATTTAAAATCTTACTGGAAACTACATGACGTTGATTTTGCAAATTTTTCCCAATCAAAGTCAAACAAGAGGATAAAGCAGCGTGTGCTCTGCTGACATAGCTACCTTATGGCTGAGAGGTTCCTCCTGAATCGTTGTGCAGCGTCCTTTAGTTTATCAGTCAGGTCCACGCCTCCCTCATCATGTCCAGGTTCAAAATACCAAAATGGCTTCAAAGCACGACCTCGCAAACTACTGAGACTACGTCCATCTTTAATAAACAATCTATGGAAAGAATAAGACTGAAAGAATTCAAGCTAACCACTAGTTTAGCAGGCTAATGGCTAATCTGGCTAATCTAAATTTTATGCTCTAATCCAAGCCGACATCACACTGAAGTGTCTCAGTTTTCTAGCTGATTAAAGTAGATGGCAGTAAATCTAGAAAAAGACCTCTGGAGCAGGGGTGGGCAACTCCAGGCCTCGAGGGCCGGTGTCCTGCAGATTTTAGATGTGTCCTTGATCCAACACAGTTGATTCAAATGGCTAAACCTCCTCAACATGTCTTGCAGTTCTCCAGAGGCCCGGTAATGAACTAATCATTGGATTCAGGTGTGCTGACCCAGAGTGATATCTAAAACCTGCAGGACACCGGCCCTCGGGGCCTGGAGTTGCCCATCCCTGTTCTAGAGGAATGTGCGAGAGCCTGTTTTCCAAAGCTTTAAACATCTCAATCCACCCGCCTCCCACTATTAGTGCCATCTCATCCCAACCTTGATCATAAAGTCCCATCACTGCCCAGGGCTTGTTTGCCCATTTAATAATGCACACTTACAAATGAAAATTAGTATCTTCTTTCAGTTTTTTTGTTTCGTTTTTGTTTCTTTGCTCTACATTCCCTTCATTTTCCAGCTTGTATTCTTTCTCTTTTTGTACTGAAATCCTTTCGCTTCGAGCTACAAGCAGTTTTTCTGCTCTCATACTGCTCTGCCTGCAGATTTCTGTGTTTTAGTGTTGTTAGCACAGCTTTTTCCCCCCTTTTATTGTTGTCAAAATCATTATGACTTGTAAAAGGCTATAATTTACTGCCTATAGTGAAAATTCTTGTTTTGCTGAAATGCCTCGCACAGCAGTGATAATGAAGTGTTTCTTTGTTCCCAATCAGGTTTGCTGTTGCATTTACTGACAAACTGAAAGAAGAGGCAGAGTTATTTTTGGTATGATTATGCGCTTATGTTTTTTGATACACTGACTGAAGTAATTCGTGGTTCAGTTGAGTCGAGCACATTATAGGCTATCTCTCTGAGGATCGCTGATAGTGTTGCATTGGGTTGAACACATGAAATTTAGTGACAAAAGGGAGAAAAGAAGAATTACTATTTTCCCTCATCTCTGCACATCTAACCAGAAGTTGTAAATTCTGGATTGATAGTTGCAGAAAGTTACAAAAAATGCCCCCTCCCCCAGTGGGAGGAGGGATGGGCTTTCAGGTGGGGCTGTCCAGCCATTTGACATGCAGTTTAAACTTTGACGCATGATGGTTACACATGCAGATATCACTTTTTTCACACATGCTCTATGTTTGGCCACAGTTCATGTATTTCAATTCCCCCAGATTCTTACTCTGTCTGCTTAATTGCAGCTTATAATAAGAGAGAAAGTTTTTGTTTACATTTTTACAGCACATCTGCAGACGGCAGGAGAATGACAGCGTCAATAAATACAGCAGAAGGGCTCTGACTATACAAACACAATATCCTGCCCTGTCCCGTAATAGTCTGGCATTAAAACAATATTACAGTGTTTTATTTTCAGATTAGATTCCAGCCATAGGCTGCAGATTGAGGCAAGTGGAGTGCTTTATCTCTGCCATTTAGTGCTGACAGCTGGTAGACAGGACAGGCACTGAGAGGCATCGCCAAGCTTTTTATTGCGACAGAAAACACACATAGCGGATGGATCTGGTGTGATAACATCCAGTCAATTTCTTTCCCATCCCCTCTGATTTATTTTGCGGCACCCGCATTATCTTAGCGACTGCTTTCCTGAGTCTCTTTTTAAAGTTAGTACTCTGTTTAAATATGCTTAGAACACAAAGAGCTTTAAATGGCTGTCCCTATTGTCGGACATAAAAAAGAGAGAGAAGCACAGTTGGTGATAATCAAATGTAATTTCTATAAACAAACGCTGCCAATAATTGCTGATTGCGTTCTGTTAGCTGTTTTAACCACTTCTTTTTTATTTTTTTCCTCTGAAGGTGTCCCAAAGCAGCAAAATCTACATCCAGCCTCAAGGTAAGTTCTGCAGGATGGACATCCTCGCCTGATGCTGTGCATCCTTGACTCACCATTGAAGTGTTGCACTAATCAGCTTTGACATTTTCCCTCCATTATCATACTGTCTGCAGTACAGAGTTGTGTTTGCTCTTGCCATTGGCCACCGTACCATGTAGGACAGCCCAAATCTCTCTTCCATGTTGTTTACCACTGGTATCCTTGTTTGGCAAATAGTGTCCCTTCATAGATTAGACAAGAGCCCCCGGGCCAGCTGCATGGCTGAGCCCCAACTAGTGAAAGCTTAATTTTCAGGCTTGTCCCCAGAGAGTGATCATGCTGAAGTGCTTTTTACACAGAACACAAAAATTGTATTTTGGATCACTGATCATTTGGAGCACTTTGCACTATTTTTTATGAAGTTCACTATGGCTGTCTCTGTGTTTATATTACAGGCATCCAGACAGACGTTACTGAGAAATTCTGCTGGACTGAATTCCTGAGGAGCTCAGGTACTATTAGTGCTTCAGGTTGTCATCATCCAGGTACACTTTGCAAAATGTGTAATTGACAGTGGAAAATTTCTTTTTAGACTGTCTTTTTTATATATATTTTGTTTGATGATGGTGGAAAATCAGTTATTTATCCAAAGTGGTAAAAAATATTATTATTTCTTGTACTGACCCTTAACTCATTCACTGCCATTGACGTCTATAGCCGTCAATGGCAGTGAATGAGTCAATGGGTTTAACTCATTCACTGCCAATGGCTGGCAGTGAATGAGTCAATGGAAGGCCTTAAAGAAAATATTGAAATTATGTTCACAGTAGTGTGCAGAAGTTTGAGCTACCCCTCATTTCTTTAGGGAAATGTGAAGTAGGTGTAGCAATTTATTGAAACGTGTGCATATATGGAAATATTGTAATATACAGTAAAGTATAAAGCAATTACAGAGTTCATACAATTCTTATAAGCTTGAAAGTCAACGTTTGGTGTCACTACCTTAATTCTTCAAGTCTGAACTCTTTCAAGCAATCTTGGAATTTCTGTAAGTATCCTTTGGCTTCTTGAAGGACATTCAAAGCTTTTCTTTGGATGTTTCTGCTTTTTCTTTTGTTTGTTACAAATATGATTCCAAACTGCTTCAATAATGTTTGGGGTCGAAGCTCTGGGGAGCCCAATCCAGTGAGTTTTCCTTATCCAGGTATGCTTTTAATGCATTGGCAGTGCTTTCCAGATGGTGTCGTGTGGCATGACTGATCAAAATCTGTGCTTATAATTCCATCGATTTTAAGGAGATCCCCAACACCTCTGGGTGAAATGCAGCCACAAACCATGACAGAGCCTCCACTGTGTTTTACAGATGGCTGTAGACACGCACTGTTGTACGCTGCCTCTCTCCTACCTCCTCTAAATGTATTGACAGTAATTAATCAAAAATGTCATATTTGGGTTTATCATTCCAATAGACCCTTTGCCATTGATTTTCAGTTGCGTTCTTGTGTAATTTTCTCCTTATTTCCATTCCGTATAAATGGCTTCTTGACAGCCAGCCTTCAACTGACACCATTTCTGATGAGGCTTCAATGAACAGTAAATTACCAGATGCATCTCTGGTAGGTATGACCTCTCTCAGGTCATACCTCCAGTCTTTACTGGATTTTTTAAAAATGTCTTTTTGAAAGCTAAACATCTGCTGAAGATGGTTTTTTAGTTCTGCTACTTGTTCTTTTGTCTTCCACTTGTCCAGTTTCCTCAAATTGTTTAAGGACACACTGCAAACCATACTGAGATATGCCGAGTTGTCAGCTAACAGCACATTGTTGGTGCAAAAATAGTATTTTATGCCTGTCAAACTGTGTTATCTTTGACATGTAGATTCAACTAAAGATAAGTTAGCAAATTATATGTTTTTGCGTCAGTTTGCTGTAAACAGAAAGGTTAAAGATTCAATTTCAAATTTGTCTAAGCTAAGTTATCTGTTAACAACACTGTTTTATCCCTTGAGTTGGGGACCTTTTTTATCCTTGAGTGATTCATAAGTTGGGGTTATGTGGCTTAACAACTTAACAACAACTTCAGAAAGCCTGGAGAGCTATTGCGGAAAAGCACTTTAAAAAATTACAAATCTGGCTTCTTGGAAGCAAAATATAAAGGACTGAGGGATAACGAATAGTTATGTCTATAACTTCTGTTCCCTGAAGGAGAGGAACGAGGTACAACACATAAGTATGGGATATCACACCCTCGCGTGTCGTGGTTGAAGAAACCTTTATTCACGGCTTTAAGGCAGATGACGTATGATGACACGCGCACGGCCCTGCCTGTACATATAGCCCCTGTCATCACAGTCATCCCTCAGTTCGATAGCCGCTCTTCATCGAGCCAAACTGCTCAGTGGGGCCACCTTGTGTTGTACCTCGTTCCTCTCCTTCAGTGAACAGAAGTTATAGACATAACTATTCGTTCCCTTTCAGTCGATTCACTCGGTACAACACATAAGTATGGGACATATATACACGCCCCACAGAGCAGCCACCGAACCGGAATCGGACCACCACATCCTTAGTGAGTGGTAGACCCAGCAGAAAGGACAGCATGAGCCACCGAAGGGGCTGTAACGTCCAACCGATAAAACAGCACAAAAGTGTGCGGTGATGCCCAACTAGCTGCCGCACAAATATCAGCTACAGGTAGGGCTGCTCGATTATGGCAAAAATTATAATCACGATTATTTTCACTGAAATTGAGATCTCGATTATTTGACGATATTTATTTAACCCTTTAAGACCTACCATAGAACCAAGTCTGCCAGAGCTTATATTATTTTTTTACATGTTGTAGTGCCATTTGTGGGAGCATTTCAAGTTGCTATACATCAATACAACTGTTATAGCCCATATTTTAATAATATGCATGCATTAAGTCCATAGTAACTACATTAATTGCAAAAAAGTGCAATAAACTGCAAAAAAATAGAAAACCGTTTTTGTTTTTTTTACATATATTTCTACTTGGAGAAATTTAAGAGGTTTATCCCTCAAAACTTTAAATACAAAAAAGTTGCAAAAAATAGTTTACAACAACAGGAAATTTATTTTGAGTGTCTTCATAGTTTTATTTTGGAGATACACTGCAGGAAAAACAAAAAAACAATCCTATGATGCAAATTTGCAAAGAAAACAGCATGTGCATCAAAATAAACTATTTCCAGCAGTGCAATTCGAGTTCTAAGCATCCCAGAAACTATTCAGAAAAGTCAAACATGACTTATAAAAACACCAGTATAGGCTTTTAAGGCCTACAAGTAAAAAACTACATTTTCCGCGAAAATGACGTCACTTCCGGTTTCGGGCAGGAAATGGCGGACATGCGATAGTTCGCGCTGACGTCTGTTTCACTGTGGGAAGTGTTACGAACAGCTGATCGGATCGGCAAAGCGTGTTTCTGGAATATTATGTTTTTGTTCCTGCAAGCGCTTTTTATGCAATTTTTGCAAAGCTTTATGTGGAAGGAAACCGTGACCGAGGACAAGCTGATGGCATAAGATGTAAGTACAACTCCTCTGGTTTCATATGCAAAAATTATTGCGCTAGCTTACACGGTTCAGGTTCTACAGGGATTTAAAAATAGTTACACAAAACGGAGCGTGCTGCTCTGACCGGCTTTAAAGGGTTAACAATAACAATGTATTGAATAATGACTTTAAAAAATAATATAAAATAGTGTGCAAATACTGATAACAGTGCAAATGTTTGCAATATAAAAATAAATGAAAAATGTAAACATCTATGTTTAGTGAACTTTGCAGTGTTGCTCTGTGGTGCAGCTACACACTGTAGCAAAGTTTACACACTATGTCTACTTGATCCACGTCTGACTCCGCGAACCCATAATGTTTCCACACCACTGAAGTTTTTTTTACCTCTCTTTTCAACCAACGGCAGTCACTCTCCTCTCCAAATAACTTCTGCTTAGCTTTCCGAGCTTCCCTCGGGTCCTCTTAATTGTTGTGACCGTGTTCGAAATGCAGAGAGGTGCGCTCGATTTGCCACACGGAGCAGCGCGAGAGTAAAGCAGAGGGAGGGGCTAATAATCGGCTCAGTCATTTTTAATGATCGTTGAAAGCCCAGATCGTAATCGTGATTAAAATTCGATTAATTGAGCAGTCCTAGCTACAGGCACCCCTTTAAAAAGAGCCCATGAGGTTGCCATCCCCTGGTGGAATGAGCTCTCACCCGCGTGGGGCAAAGCAAGACCTCTGGTGCCGTATGCCAGTGAGATAGCTTCTATATCCAGTGGGACAGCCTCTGTTTGGACAGAGCTCTACCTCTATTTGGATTAGCGAAGCAGACAAACAGCTGGTCACATAAACGCACATTCTGAGTGCGCTCAATGTAGGTGCGTAGCACACGCACTGGACAAAGAGAATGCATCCTCCTCTGCTCCTCAGATGCAAAAGGAGGGGAGCAAAAGCTCAGCAACTCAAACTCCATTGAGCTATAAGATGCAGGCATGATCTTGGGAAAATAGGCAGCATTTGGACGCAATACGACCTTGTGGCCATCAGGAGAGAACTGTGTGCAGGAGGGATGCACAGACAGCGCATGAAGGTCACCCACTCGCTTTGCCGAAGCCAAAGCGAGAAGTAATGCAGTCTTATATGAAAGAAATTTCATATCCACAGACTCAATGGGTTCAAACGGGGGGCTACAAAGGGCCTCCAGCACCAAAGACAAGTCCCAAGCAGGGACACTGGACTTAAGCACGGGCCTCAGCCGGCGAACTCCTTTCAGAAAACGTATGGCGAGGGGATGTGCACCTAGTGTCACCCCGTCAAAGCCAATATGACAAGCAGATATAGCTGCTAAATAAACCTTAATTGTCGAAAATGAAAGGCCCTTATCCAGCAGCTCCTGCAGGAATGTCAAAACATCCACAATAGAGCACTGAAATGGGAGAGTGTGGCGGTCCTGGCACCATTGCTCGAAGGCTCGCCATTTGTAAGCGTACAAGCCTCTAGTAGATGAGGCCCTAGCGCTCTGAATTGTCGCTATCACACTAGGTGGCAAACCCTTAGCAATCAAGTTTAACCTCTCAGCAGGTAAGCATGAAGGCGCCACAGATCTGGGCGCGGATGAAACACTTCTCCTCCCCCTGAGAGAGGAGATCCCTGCGGAGAGGAAGCTGCCAAGGACTCGCTGCTAGCAGGCTGATTATCTCTGCATACCACGACCTTGTGGGCCACCAAGGGGCCACTAGAATCAGAGAGAGGGAATGCCGACGCACTCTCTCTACAACTGGAGATATCATTTCCTCTGGGGGAAATGCATACAGGAGCACGTCTGGCCATTGGTGCGCTAGCACGTCCAAGCCCAAGGGTGCATCGTGGTGAAGAACAGGGGGCAGTGAGTATTTACCCTGGAAGCAAAAAGATCTATTTGTGCCTTGCCAAATAGATCCAAAATCTGAGCCACTATTAAAGGGTGTAACCTCCATTCTCTCACCAGAGGACCCCCCCTGGAGAGAAGGTCCGGCCCCAGGTTCAGGTGGCCCAGAACATGGGTGGCTCTTAGAGACAGAAAATGAACACTGCACCATAACAGCAGAAAGCGAGACAGCTTCAACAGGGGGAGAGAGCGTGTTTCTCCCTGCCTGTTTATGTAAGACACCACTGTTGAATTGTCCGTCCTGACTAAGACATGCTGGCCCTCCAGGACTGGACGGAAATGTTTTAGAGCTAAGAACACTGCTAACAGCTCTAAGTGGTTGATATGCAACTGGCGCTGGGCTGCGGACCAGATCCCTCTCACTGATGCACCCTCGCACAGCGCTCCCCACCCTCTTAGGGAAGCATCTGTGGACACCACCTTGCGAAACAACACCCTCCCAATCCGAGAGCCCTGATGCAGCAGCCTGGGCTCCCTCCAAGGACGGTGAGCTAGCATGCAAGACGCAGTTACCGGCAGCCTCCTCCGGAGGTGACGGGATGCACACAAACAGTGAGAGAGAGTCCAGCGTTGAAACGCTCTCATTTTTAACAGTTCAAGTGGCACTATGGTGATCATAGATTAAATCATGCCCAACAAGCTTAATATCATCTGGAAACGCAGTCTGCGTCCCAGCTGAAACTGAGCAAGGCAGCATAGGCTAAGATGCGGATGCCTCTCTCTCTGAGGGGCGCTAGCGCTGCCTCGGCACATTTTGTAAAGGTGCGAGGAGCGAGCAACAGCCCGAACGGCAGCACTAGGTATTCGTAGGCTACGCCCTCGAATGCAAACCTCAGAAACTGCCTGTGTTTCGGGTGTATAGCCACATGAAAATAAGCATCTGTTAGATCGATTGTTGCAAACCAATCTCCCGGGCTGACTGCATTCAAGAGCTGTCTGAGTGTTAACATCTTGAACCTGTGCGTTCGTAGATACGTGTTCAAGACTCGCAGGTCGAGGATGTGACAAAGCCCTCCCTCTTTTTTTGGCACAACAAAACAACAGCTGTACCAACCTTTGTCTGTCTCCGAAGTGGGGACCACTCATATTGCTCTTTTCTGCAATAGCGCCTTTATTTCCTCTCTCAGTATCATGGACTGCATCACCTGCCTGACCTGGCTCATTCTGTCTGCAGGCTGAGCATTTGTGATTGTTTGAGAATAAACAACACTCTTTATTGATTGTAACATGGAAACATTACATTCATTCATACATTCTGTTGGAGGCACCTTTTCTGGGGCACAACAATGAAAAACAGCGGGAACACTCGATGTGGTCACCTGAACATTTAACACACCTGAACAGGGAGTTACCTGAGGCATTTTGTGTGCAGGGGTTTTGTGCTTGGGAGACAGTGTTAGGAAAGTGCAGCGCCTTCTGGGGCTGACAACCTGAACAGAACTTAAGCGGCACCTCTTGTGCGGCAACAGAGGGGTAAAAGCAGCGTCTCCCTGCTGCTGGACCCCTTCTCCACTCGAAACCACAGCTAGGAGGGCTGAGGCTTCTTCCTCCTGGGCGTCGGGTCCTGGGCCCAAGGGTGGGCCTTTGCTCCAGGCCGAATGGCGTGGGCCGACAATGAGCTCTCCTGCTCATCCTCCGACAAACCATGGATGTCCAGGCCGATGTCCAGCACGTCATCGTCTTCCTGGGGAGCGCTGGCGGGCTTCAACCCAGGCTGAAGCCCGTCAGCGCTCCTGCATGGTTCCGGCTCGTCATCGGCTAACCCGTCAACATATTCCATGTGGTCAGCCCAGCTAATTGCGGGGACATCGACCGGAAAATCCTCGTCTTCGGACTCGGACGAAGCCGGGGCTCCAGACTCGGAAAGGAAGAGGGTCATGCCGTGCGACAGCCGAGCGTCCCAGCACTTCTTTCCACAAACGTCACCCGTCTTTCCAGGGTCGAGCGCCGGAGCTGGCGACAAAACGCACAAGCTTCGGGCTCCGTCAACGCTCTCCTAGCGTGGACGATCCCCAGGCAGACAGGGCAGGCATCGTGCTGGTCGCTGTCGTGCAAAGAGAAACCGCATCCCTGAGGACAGGGGCGAACAGAAGATTTCTGCTTTGCTCGCTTCGGTTTGGAGTCCATTCCAAAACGCAAAGCGAAACGCTGCACAAGAAAAACTTGAAATTAGCGCTCCGCGGGCAGCCTACACACCAACTGCGCGGTGGAGGCTAACACCAACAGGGGCAGTTAAGCTAAGTTCAAGTCGGCAGACAACGGAGCTAACTAGCAGCAGCTAGCTAGCCCAACTCAGCAGAGGTGTTCTCAGCGAGGTGAAGAGCGTAAGAACTGAGGGATGACTGTGATGACAGCGGCTATATGTGCAGGCGGGGCCGTGCGCGTGTCATCACACGTCATCTGCCTTAAAGGCGTGAATAAAGGTTTCTTCAGCCAGGACACGTGAGGGCGCGATATCCCATACCTATGTGTTGTACTAAGTGAATCAACTGAAAGGGAACTTGCGACTTTTCCACAGTACTGTGTTTTTCTGCTGTGCTTAACTTTCTATTGTATTATTTATTATTTTTTTGTTGGTGTTTTTATATTGGATACTTATTCACAAAAGTGTTAATATGCCTGCTTTATAAACCCGCTTTAGTGGTGTTGTTTTCACCATCTATACATAAGCATGTAATATTTTGCAAGCATTTGCAACATTGTATACAAGCGATAGCCTGCATTATTTTTTTCTCACTCCAGTTGAGCAACTGCACAGACCACGATAGGACCAAAATGACATACATGCACCCAGACCTGAAATAGGAGTGCATAAAAGTACTACTGGTGGTTTCTCAGAAGCCAGAGTCTGTCATTGAATATTTTCCTTTTTCTTTCTTTCCACCAGCCTTCCAACTCCCATTTCAATTGCTCAATAACTATGTACTGTTACTCAGAGCCTCATCCAGACTTTAAATTGCACATTGTAACATGATGTCCATCCCAAGTACATTAGTGCTCAGGGAGAACCCCATTGAGTACAGAGAGGAACAGTTGATTAATAGCATTCAAGCCCAGGGCCATTTATCACCACGTTTCCCATCCATACCAAGTAATACACATTTTCCACAGTCGTTTTTCCATTTATTATACTTGAAATGAGAGTCGGCTCGAGTGTGCCTTTTCAGAAGCGATGAAAGCACTGTAATCTGACTCATAGTTGTTTTTAGATATGTAAACAATTTAGCAGTTTCTTCCTCCTTGTTATTTCCTCATGGGGATTTGTTAGTATTTTATTTATTCATAAATTTTTGTTTGTTTGTCTGCGGTGGATGTGGGACGGCTACATTTCAAATGATTAAGAATCATTTTTTAAAATTATAATTTTTTTTTGCCAATTGTCTTAGTCTCATGATTGCTTTGATAAAATAAATCACACACACTGGGTTTTAACTTGTGTTTGATCAGGACTAGAACATCATATCAAGGCGGAGAATGTCATTCAGACAAACTGACCCTGTAGTCTTTGCTCTATTAGAAATGTGCCTTTGTGAGGCTAACATTGCTTAAGGGAGTCATTAGGCATTGTTTTTGTAGTTATCACTGGGTGTGCTCGGCTTTCTGCTGTCTAAAAGACTAGATTTTCCATATCCTGCTTTTGAACAATGATTTTTAAAAGGAAATTATTTTTTTTATCCTTAAACAGAAGTCTGACAGAAGTAACTCCTGCAGCAACCTGTTTTCTCTCCTGCCAGTTTTCATCCTACCGTTGTCCTCACATACACTCCCAGCACTGCAGAGGGCACCATCCCATGTGTTCATTCACTCCTGCCAGATCCTGCTGCATATTGATTTACTTATTCATTCCCTCCATCTTGTCTGACATGAATTAATTCTTATTAAATTGTGAAATCTACAGTAATTTATATATAGGCAAGCTCAACACGAATGGAAGTTTGGGCATGGCCGTATTCTTTGTGGCCACGTACTGCAGTGTAGAAAAAAAACCTTCGACTAGTGGACATAAAAGAGCCAAAGCATCCCTCCTGTCTGATTGAAGATAGACAACTAGTCTGTATGTGCCTCTGTTTTACCCTTTGGATGTCATAGCCTCCAAAGAAACAGGCTTGAGTACTGAATTTCAGAGTCTTTCTCTCGATGAAAGTCACTTTGTGTGTGTGTGTACATGTCTGTGTAGGTTGTTTTGGGCCCATGCTGTGTGCCTGGCGAGATGGGGTTAAGGGATAGATGAAGTCCAGCACTGTAGAGTGATATTTTCAGTAACTAAAGGATGATGGGAAACAAGCAGGAGTTTGCTGTTTTGCAGTTACAGGGCTCTCAAAGTGCACAATTATTAAACAGGTTAAACAGGAAGCGGATCAGAGGATAAACAATAATTAACAGTAGTTAATATAGTCATAGTGATGTTTTTACCTCCTTTCTCTCCTCTTTGTTACTCTGATGGCATATGAATGCATCCGTTTCATGTGTGAATGTGTAACCTGGCACACTGCAGCATCAGTGTAACATTTAGGCATTGCTACAAAAAATGCACAGATGAGTAGTAAAATGGCCACTCTGAGTGCCTGTTGGCACATAATGTACGTGATCTCATTGCTTAAACAGCAATAAAATGAGGAACAAAATCTTTGAGTGATCAGCCCAGTCTCATGTCATGAGCAGTGTTGGTCAAGTTACTTGAAAAAACTAATCAGTAACTAATTACTGATTACTTCCCCAAAAAAGTAATCCAGTTACTTTACTGATTACTTATTTTCAAAAGTAATTAATTACTTAGTTACTTTTTAAAAACACAATTTACAACCTGAATAGGTGATAAAGTGATAGATCTTTCAGCCCAATTCTACTTTTTCTACATAATCCATCATACAAAATGTAATCAAATGGAAAAGTCTCTCTTTTTAAAACTTGTTTTATTAGTTTAAATCTTTTAACTTTATGCATCAAGCAAAAATGTAATTATATGCAACATTCTCTGACTGGAAGAAATTTGTTTAATATTTAAACCTATTTTCTGCACATTCCAGCACATAAAATAATTTTTTTGTGTGTGTTTACACTCACTCTTTCAAATAGATGCAAGTAAAACACAGCAGAAAATAAATAAAGTCAAAGACTAGCGGTCCTTTTGCTCTATTTTCACCTGTATAGCAGGAGTAGGGTAGGTGGAGGTTTACCCTGGTGCAGGTGTGCCGCAGCGGTCAGTGGAAGAATCCGCGAGTTTCTCTGTGAGTTTCCCATTACGTGGTAGCACACTCGATGCTTGCTTGGAAGTTTAGGGGGTTTTTTCGCTGTAAAAAGAAGTTTTCTTCCCACGCACAATGGACACTAATGTTTTTGTCACTTTTTATGGAATCAAACTCAAAGTAAGGTCAGTACTTCCAAGCTTTAAACGCTGCATGCTCATACTCTCTCCCGCACTCGATATATTGTCCGTTGTTGATCTGCACACAGCTGTTGTCACCAACGTCGCACTTGCTTAAGTCACTGTCATGAGACATTCTCGCAAAAAATTACGGTTTTAGTAACGCAGTAACGCAGCGTTCCTACGGGAAAGTAACGGTAATCTAATTACCGTTTTTGCAATAGTAATCCCTCACTTTACTCGTTACTTGAAAAAAGTAATCGGATTACAGTAACGCGTTACTGCCCATCTCTGGTCATGAGTCATGAAAAAAAACCCAAAATCAGTTTCCATCCACACAAATAGTTGTTTATATTTTATAATATATTTTCCTGCTACTTTCATAAAACATAGCATGTATTTTGTGTAGAGAAAGCATGAACTGGTCACCATGGTAACAGAAGTTTTTTGGGGGTTTTTAGGACATGTCAGCTGTTGTATTTTAACCCGACCCATTGTCCTTCTCCAAACCTAACCCAGGAGTTTGTAGTGCCTCGACCTAACCAAGCAACACATTTTATAATAAATGGTTGATTTAAAAATGATACAAGTGATTTATGAAAATCTGTGACCTGCATGACTCTGGCGTGAGGGGCAACATGAATTTGTCCACTGCCACAAATAGTTTTAAAAAGTCATGTTCAAGAACCAAAAAATAATGTAGAGAATTTCATGTTGGGAAATATATATGTATTAAGTAACGTAAAGTTAAGGTTGAGCAACACAAATCAACAGATTAAGTCAGGGGTGTCAAACTCAAATACACAGTGGGCCAAAATTCAAAACTGGAACAAAGTCGCGGGCTAACGTTAATATTTATTGAAATATATTTATTCCTCCAGATATAAGAATGAATCTTTTCTTATGGACACGTTTTGCTGAAAAACTGAATATGGAACAAGTAAAGCTTAATACTAAACAATATATATATTAGCTGTATAATACCAGTAGGCCATCTCTAATAGTAATTTGGTATGGCTTAGCAGGCCAAATGTAATTAGGCTGCGGGCCAAATTTGGCCCACGGGCCAGAGTTTGACACCGATGGATTAAGTCTTGATTATTCATCAAACTCCCATAACAGCAGATTTGTGAGACACTCGCCATCAGTCGCTTTTCGCTGAACTCTCTAATCTACTCTGTGATGTTTAAGATAGTTTAAAAATAAGGATTTTTATTTTTTTTATTTTTTAAATTTCAGCACTAACAGTGGTTTATTTACAGTTATATAGAGCAATGAGAGTTTTTATATAGAGTGTATTTTTTTTCTTTTCATTAATTGCTATGAGTCCTTCAGAGAGGCCTCTTACTATTTCTGGCATCATAGTAAGAGGTACAGAGCCTGGCCAAGGAGTTGTTAGTTCACCTTTTTGTTTGTATACAAATGACTGTGCTCACTCCCAGCATAACCAGTATGTTATAAAAGTTTGAGGTGTCACTGTTGTTTTTACCTAATCTAGCTACACCCCTGAAGAATTTACTGTAGAGCCCAGATCAGTTGGATGTCGTCCTTCGAGTATCCCACTTTTCCCAGACATTAGACAGGTCCCTGCAGGGTCCACGTTGA
Source organism: Haplochromis burtoni (assembly GCF_018398535.1). Classification (NCBI taxonomy): domain Eukaryota; kingdom Metazoa; phylum Chordata; class Actinopteri; order Cichliformes; family Cichlidae; genus Haplochromis; species Haplochromis burtoni. Next base: position 1,139,568 of record NW_024582456.1, read on the forward strand.
TATGGGGTCACTCACTTGACACAGACATGTGGAAAATGTTTGTGTGAAAATTCATCAACATTTACATTTTTGCTTATTTCTTTTTATTATTATTTTTTTGCTTGAACAAAACAGCATGCGGAACAGATAGCGTCTCTGTACGTGAGCTCAATATTTTCAAAAATTAGAGGGGAAAAAAGATTGGAGCTGGCAGGGGTCTGAGTATATTATCAAGATGAGGCAATCTGTTTTAAGTCTGTCGTTTATCAAACATGAAATGAAATAAACTCCAAAATTATGTATCCAAGTAAGCATAATAAAGTAGATTAAAATAAAATAGCTGGACCAAAATGTGAACAAGTTAAGTGAGCTAATCTACAGACATGGTTGGTAAAGTATTTAAAATAGTCAATAAAGAATTGAACTTTTGAAAAATAAATCAGAGCTCCCTTGAGTGTTTGGTGTCTGCAGTAATATTACCGTATTTTTCGGACCATTTCACTGTTGATGAACGGGTCTGTTTTCATACATAAGGCGCATTAAGCAAAATAAAACAGTCAGATAAGTCAAACTTTACTCAACTCATTCTTCTTGCTTCCACTTCCATACCATTAGCGTTCATCCTCCAGCTTCACTGTGTTTATGTTATGCTAACATAGCTGTGTCGCTAGCGATCACATAGCACATCATTATATACCAGCTAGTCCAACTTCAGTAACCCTACAAACGTCACTGCTGTTTAGTTTTCTGTCTTCATTTATGTTTGAAGTGATAGCAGAGCTGTACGTTTGAATTTGTTCACAAATCTCTCAGTCAGAACATGCTATATCATGTTTAGGTGGAAACTAGCAAGCTAACTTCCTGCTAACTTCTAACTTTGTTAAATTTAATTAATTCTGTTTTCATGTATCCCTGGATGTTAAACTTAATTGTTACACCTGGTAAAGCAGCAACGCTGATCAATTTATTAAAGACCAAAGAATTTAGACAGTTTTTAACTCTCAGTGATGCCGCAGTGTTCGTTTGACTTTGGGACCTGAAGCAGACGAAGTTTTGGAACCAGATTACTCCGCAAGGCTCCTGACTACAGTAGCCGTAATCCTCCGACAATCCATCAAGCTGTGCGGCGTCGTAGTTTACCAAAGTTGTACTAAAACATTTTTGACAGATTTTTCATCATGGGAACAGAAACAATCACCGTTCACCAAGACATTTTTGAAGACTGTTTGCATGCATGAATCTCTGGCAGTAGATTTACAGAATTCCCGTGTGTATGCAGAAGCAACATAAACATTTATTTGCCCCTCTGTCTGTTAGCGGATAAATGAACAGCTCATCTTGGACACAAAGAAAAGTAGAGAGGCTTTGATGAGGCGTTATTAATTAGTCATCTGTTTGTATATTTACTTTAAGGCCTGCCTTTCCTAAAATTTGCCCATTTAAGGTTTTATTGCAATGTTTGTTGTTTTTTGATCAAGCAGCTGCCTAATCCTGGACGACTTTCTCCTGTGGGTAACAATAAAGGGATCTTATCTATCTTATCTTTACATCTATTATAGATTGAAATGTTTACAAGTATAATTTGACAGTAAAGTCTTTACCACTATGAAGACAAGTCTTTGACAGGTCAGATTAACGAGGCTCACAGGTAAAGACTCTAATCCAGGAGCGATAGAGTCGCTCGCATTCAAACACGTGCCACAACGGCAGTGACCTCATTACTTATAATAAATGATCTGCCATATTTAGACTGTATCGATCAGGATGTGACAGCAGATGACATTGGGCACTTCAGATAACTAAGCTGTCACACAGTGTCACAGTTTGAGTGATACAGTAATGGCCTGAGTCATTCAGGTTTTTCAAAGTGTATACGGATGCCTTCTCATAACCACACAAAGGATGTGGCCTCTTTAATTATGAAATTAACTATTAAAGTATTGGCACTAGATTAAGAAAACAATATCTTAATGAGCAAAATGTACTGTCAGAGCCTTTGATTAGTATTTTATAATGAGAGAATATAATGTGGCTTGCTGTATTAAAATAATCAACACTGAGCTTCAGTATAATTATATCATGTTTATTGGTTTAAGAATTACCGGATAAAACATTTTTTTAAAGTGCATTTTGTGTAAACTTCCGAGGGGAAAGGTGGGATTGGGGGTTGATCAAAACAAGTTACAGCATATGAACAAAGATCATTTTGCCTGCATTTTCCTAATCTGCCAAGCTGGTAAAAAAAAACAGGTGATTCTGTAAGGAGGTCAGGTGGGAAGCCTTAATTGATTTTTTTGATGTTGTTTGATTTTTACAGTTTTTGTGTTTTTTGTCTGTACTCTCATAACTAGTTTTCAGACCGATGTTTTGGTATTGAAAGAACAGAGATGGACACAAATGGTTCATGACATACCTTTTGCTCCTTCGTTTTAAACACATTTGTACAGAATAATAATTATTAAAACAAAAAAAGTGATTTTTAGAATTGCTGCAAATGCTGTTTGAGAGTTCAGGTTATTTATAGATTTGTAGCAATGTTCCCACATTTATAGTCCCAGTCTTAAGCCAGATCAGTTGCTCCATGGTTGGATTGACTCTAGCATGTTATAAGAAGTCAAGTATAATTAATTTTAACTGATCAAAATGTGTGCGGTTCTCATGTGGTGTGCGAAATTGCTTATCACACACTCGTCACATTTCATATGTAGTTTGGTCAAAAACCTTTCAGCTACCTCAAAGCATAATATGTACAGTGGAAGTGCTAATTATTGGAATTTTTCAAATTAAAAGTTTTTTTTTCATACTTGAGTTTTTCGGTTATGTCATTTTTTGTCTAGTCCAAAAAAAAACATACCGTGCCGCTCAACAGATGAAAGCAGAGCTGTTCAGATAGATATGTTCTCTTCCAGCAATGCTGAGACATACGCATGCACACATGCTGATTAAAGCATTACAGGGGTTGTTACCCTTCTGAAATCAAAGGCAAACAAACAAAAACTATGATTTGCATAGATCTCACAGAACTACACAGACAGAGAAAGAATATTGCTTCTGGCACGTCATATGATTTGTACAATTTGTTTAGTTTTATTCTCAGAGGGAAAATGAATTTTGTCTTGGATTCCCAAAAATATATATTTTTTCCTCACTGGGTTTTTTTCATTTTGACATGTCTGTGCTAAGACGTGATTCCAGCTCCTGTAGTATTTTCCTGCAGCTTGTTTGGAGGAACTGACAGGATGTTTAGCTTAGCTGGCACGTTTTCAGATCATGTGAATCAATGCAAGGAAGTTTGATACATCCCACAGATGTAAAAGCTTTTTTTTTTCTCCTAGGATCGGGGTCAGTGCCCAGTCTCCAGGCTGTCATTTTAAGATGCTCTTTAATAGCATTAAAGAGCTGCTTCAGCCTTCTGATCTGGACTTATCTGGCAGCAGGGGATTTCACTCGAGTGTCACTGTACTGCAACCACAGGCTTGGTGCTCTGTGGTTTGATTTCTTTCACTTTTTTTGTTTTGTTTCTTTAAACTTGGGCAGAGTTTGTAAAAAAATTTTTAAAGATTTGGCTTGAATTGGTAACACCATTGCCAAAATGGTTTTCGCAGCAGCAGTGATTTTGCATTTTGGGTTGTTTCAATAAGGATTAAAGGATTAAAAATGATTTTTCTGTCAATTTTCTGTGGCCAACTATACCATTATTTACCACTGATGGCAGAAAGTAATGTAATTTTATTTATTCTTTCAAATTCAGCCTTAAAGTGTTGCTATTGTACCAGCTTTGCTTTAAAGTTGCATAAAACCACAGTCTTCTCTGACATAAAGGCTCAAAAATCAATGTCGATAAAGTCTAAATCTTCTTTTCACGAGACTTTCTGCTCTGCATTTGGCAGTCCACCCAGCTTTTGGATAGATTTCCCCGCAGCTGTTTGTATATAGTCATGGTCCCCAGAGCATCAAACCTACTTTAATAATCTATGAATTCTTTTTGTGTAACCAGCAGGTCAAAATTTGCACTTTCTGCTGGAAAATATGCCAACGTCTATTTGATGGATTGGTAAAAAATGCAGACATTCAGGGTTCTCTTACTCATCCTAATGATTTTGGCAGACTTCTGACTCCCCCTCTATCCTCTAAAGTAGAGAATGTATTCAAAGCCACAAACGTCAATAAGGTTGACACAGATGTTAGCATTCCTCTCAGGATAAACTGTAATTTTTTACGAATGCTTAACATTAAATTTGTTGCAACCGTCAGTTAAAAATTTGACATTGTCCAACACTTTTTTTTTTTAAGATCAAATGCGTGATGAACAAATACTCCTCGAAGGGTCATCTCCCTGGTTGAAGCTAGTCGCAGTCAGGGCTGGACTGGGACAAAAAATTGGCCCGGGCATTTTGACTAGAGACCGGCCCACCAAAAATGTGACGTCATTCAGGGGTAAAACCGCAAAGGATTCTGGGAACTTGTGGCAAGAGGTACTAGCGCATGCAGGCTTTCAATTGAACTCAGTTACACAGCGATAAAAAGAAACACAAAAAATGGCAAGAAGCTGTTGTATTATTAACTGCATTAGCCGGTGTTGTGCCAAAAAGTGATTGTCTGCCAAAAACTGATTGCTCGTATTTAAATTGCTATAAGTAACTTGTTGGGCTATAATATGTGAAACATATGTCAAATGCATCCCTCATGGATGATATAAAGTCATCTCTCCATCTCCACCTCTCTCTCCTGCTCTTTTATTTCTCTCTCTCGCTCCATCTCTCTCTGCTGCTCTTCTGTCTCCTCTGTCACAGACTTCTCCACTTTTGATGATAAATCAGCTGGTGCAACATGTAAGGATTGGCACAATTTGTTAAGATTTTGAAGAGTTTGAGAAACTAACCTTAAGCTAAAATAAAATTTACTATCAGTAACTTCATAGCACCTGCCCAGCAGTATATAAACTCCGTCATGCTAGCTAGTACGCAGTACCAGTTATTCTAAGCGACTGTAAAAAGTCAGCACAACGAAAACAAACTACAACTAAACTTGGTTTATATCTGACACAGATAGACAGCAGGTCATAACTTCTTACCTGAAGTTCAGTTCCTCTGCCACTATGACCGGCGGCCGCCTCGGGTCTCTCCTCCTCTTGCCTCCCCTTTCCCTTATCCACCTGCTGGCCTCCACCACTTGCTGATGATGCTAAATCTGTGGAAGCTATGCCATAGCTACCGCCAAACAATTCAGTTATTTTTACACATTTGGCAGCGTCTGCCTGAAGGGCTTGTTTCTTTTTGGCCCTAATTTTTTCTGCACCTCCTTTCCTTTTTTTGTTCTCCATTTTCTTTAGTTCGTCTATGAGATTGCTAAACAAGGGGGAGGATGCATCCGACCTCCTCGGCTATAATTGGTCCAGCCCAGAGTCGATCATGACCAATTGGCCAATCCAACACCTTTCATTATTTATACCCTTCCAAAAAAAAAAAAAAATCGATCGGCCCATAAAAACAAAAAATCGCAAGCGGCCCACCGGGCAAATGCCCGGTATGCTCGATAGCCAGTCCAGCTATGGTCGCAGTGCACACACGGAGCCATAGATGGATGGATGTTTCTGCAGTCAGATCATTGCTTACAAAGGGAGCTTTGTTGTATTTTAAACAGTAATCTGCTTAGTATGTGGCTGTGACGAACACTTCTCCTCACAGACTAGAATTGGATATGGATGCCAGAAATCTGATTCTGTTCATCTGGATGTTTTGTTTTCAGTGGGTTCATCACTCACTCACTCATCCAAGTGACATCTACAGTCTCAGCTGACTGCAGGTTTCCCCAAACTTATAAACGGTGCATAGTGACTGAAACTAGCTCCACAGACTAACAATGGGCTTTTTTATAATCATTTACTTGGCGTTATCGTGACAATTGATCAGTACCATTAACATAGAGTTAGGAAAAGCAACAATCACAGCATTGTGACATGGTGAAAGATATATCGGTAAGCCCTCTCCTCAGTTCAGAGGAGGACGGACCTCCCTGCCTGTCTTATAGTTGGGGAAACTGCAGTTAGCTGAAGTCACTGAAGAAGTCATTTGTGTGAGTGATGAAATGTACTGAAAGCGTTACGTGCAGATGAGCAGAATCAACTTTCTGGGATTTAGTAACCTGCATGCTTGAGCATGCATCGAGACAACTGAGTGTGACGTCAGTTACCTCAGTAAGCTAAAAAATGATTTGAAAGTGTAAACTCACGAGTTTGAGTCGTCCTTGAGCTCCATTTTGTTCTGTCAAGAATGTTGTTCATTTTGTTTTATTCTAGTCAATAAACAGACTAAAACAGGAAACAATCCTTGAACACAATACAAAGTCTAGCAAGGACATCCAAGAAGTACCTAGCACTGATGGAAACACTGAGGAAAAGTCCATAATGTTAGTTCAGGTTTAATTTTGGAACAGCTTTGTTCCAACTGTTACCACTGCTTCCTGGGTTTGACTATATATACAG
>NW_024582456.1:1147040-1149931 GCF_018398535.1 Haplochromis burtoni
TTCTTGGCCTTAAGACAACAATTCTGATGGCTAAAGATCCAAACGGGACACACAAAAAAAGAAGTAGGTACATCCTAGTGCTATCGCTTAAATCATTGCAAAATCTAGCTGTATTACTTTAATTTTGCACAAGGGCAAACATTTTCAGCATTTTGTATTTCTAACTTTGATTTTTATGACAAATACTCAATTCTCAAACTTATTTGAGTTTTTTGTGTGTGTTCAGCTTTTTTAATTTTTTTTCCGAGGGGATCTGTTTCTCTACAGTCCTGTTCAAACAGATGAACGATAGAAATACTCGCCAGGATTTTGGTGTAACTCTTGGCATTTGTGTTGTCATGTATAAATGGCATCTTTCCAATATGGTCTGGTCTACATTAATAAATAACCCCAGTGCCAAGTCTGTCGCTATGCAAGTAGATAACTGCACAAGCACTGCTCAGTGCATGACGGCATATTAGGACGATCATTAGTCACCAGTCTTAGTGTGTCATTTCACACCTTTGTGCCATCTCACAGTCACATTTTTCAGTTCCCCATGCATGACAGACTTCATGCAGTTAACAGGAATAACAGGAAATCACAGATCAGTCATTACAGGCTTGTGTGTCTCTCAATTAGTACTCACTTTTGTTGTACTGTGCTTGTACTGCTTTGTTGTAACATTTTCAGTAATGTTATTTAAGTGCTATTGATTACTGATGTTGTATACTACGTTCCTTTTCTATAAAGCTTATAGTTAAGGCTGGATCAGGTGACCCTGAACCGTCCCTTAAATGTGTTGCAATAGGTCTAGGCTGCTGGGGACCTCTTTTACTATCTATGTGTTTATACATCACTATTAACAACCATTAATCATGGATTAGTATGAATCTCTGACCTTTCCCGCAGCAGATGGCCGCCCCTCCCTGTTTCTCTGGTTCGGCCAGATGTTTCTTCCTGTTAAAAGGGAGTTTTTCCTCCCCATTGTCTCCTTCTCATAGGGGGTCACCTGATTGATGGGGTTTTATCTGTATTATTATAGGATCTATATCTTGTGCCTTGAGGTGATTGTTATTATGATTTGGTGCTATATGAAAACAAAAAATGAATTTAGTTGTATATGTGAATGCCCAGACTAAGAGTAGCTGTGTAACAATATAGTATATTCTTCTGTTATTTCCACTGTCATCCATTACATACCAGGCAGTTGTGACAGTAATTTTGGTTCGCCTCGACTCGAAGGCGAGTACAGTAGTTGTACTTTTGAAGTGAAAGGTTTGTTGACTAATGTGAGGTCTGAGACTTACAGGCTAGGTCGTGTGTTGCCTTTATGATGGGGTTGTGTAATAGGGTCAGGACTTTTAGCTGCTGTCTTTGCCAGGTCAGGTGCACGAGAGTAGCTGCTGGCATTGTGCACGTTTGTGTGCCTGCCAGTTTTTGATAATCTCTGGATTGAATGTGATAGCTGGATGATATTTGAGAGGAGCAGATTCCACAGCATTGCAGTTAAAGCCTAATTCTTCAGATGTTTGATGTCAGCTCGATATTGGCCCGGCTAATTTTTTTATTTAATTAGAGCTGATCAGTGAGCAAATTGTCACCCAAATATTCAAAGTGTGTAGTTATGATGCTGCATTACACACTGATTAGGGTGCGACCTTCCAGTGTTTTCAGCAGACTATTTCCCTCCTGATCAGAGAATTGTGTGAGCACATTAGTCACCGCTGTCTTATTTTCTTCGTGACCTTGGTTGATGTATTGCTTTCATTATCTGCTGATGTACTTGGGATGTTCATTATGCAGTGTTTTGATATTGTGGCGCTGTCTTTCTATTTGTCTGGCTTCTCTCCAGGTGTGAGGACTGAGCATGTGGATGAGCTGCGTGTCTTCCTATTGGTCTGTGGCCTCAGAAGAGTCAAAGACCCCCTCTATTTGGTGGAGGTTTTTTCAAGTATGCTGTGATTTTATTCATTATGTTATATTGTTGAATTCATTTCATTGTGCTTGCTATGAAATGCATGTGTATAACATGAAGTGGCGACGAGATCAGCACTCAGACCCAACCCGTTATTGAAACTAGAAATACATACCAGTAAATATGATTATGTAAGCTGCATGAAAAAGTGTTTGTACAGTGCAGCGGGGCAGCTCGTTCTAATTTTGTCAGGTCTTGCCTTCATGGTTTTTATGGTTTCTTTCTTTGGTGGATATCCTGTATGTCTTATTAGGTACCTAATATTTTGCCTCTAATTAACACGAGTGGTTTCTTTTTCAACCCCCCATATATACTGTGACTTTCACAGCACACAGTTATTGTAATGAGACATCACTAGAGGGCGTCAACATTGTATATTAATGTTGAGGAGAGCTACACGGTTCAAGTTTCACATGCACGTTCTTGGAATTAACACATACTGTCCACGAGTGTCGTGCATTAAACAAGCTTGTGGGAATCTGTGCAAGAACAGCCTCACTTCTTTTGACAACTTGCTCATTTAAAAAAACACACACAAAAACAAACTGCAGTGTTGTTTTTTACATCACCAGTTATATTTAATGTTTTTCAGAGTGGCATTGTGAGAATCTGCTGAATGTGTTAGTCATTATTGGACCCAAGGTAAGTAAACAGTCCTTATGCACCAGTTTTGTTTTGTTTGTTTCTTTGTGTGTATGCTTTTGTTTTTGTTTTTTCCCTTTTCTGCCATGTGCCTCCGTACTGTCACTCTGTGTACTGCTGAAATTACCTAGAAACATCCCCCGGGAATTGAGGCAGCCTCTAATTGGATAGAGCAGACATACAGGCTTTAGTTGTTATGCTGGAATTAACGGACAGTGCTGGAAGGAAATGTCTTCTGAATACTGGGGAAGGGGTCAGCTATAGTGGTGGTTGAGTTGTTTTGTTTGTTTTT
>NW_024582456.1:1149951-1323917 GCF_018398535.1 Haplochromis burtoni
GGGGTTGGCATTACCTGCTTGACATTCCTTGCCTTTTACTAATGACCTGTGTGGGAGTGGAGCAAACTCATTTTAATCCTCATAATATGTATCTGCACGTGTACGGGGGGCACAAGTTACAGGTTTTGCCACCCTGTCACATGTAATCATGTTTCTGTGCTGTGTGTCTCCCTGAAAACATTAAGTGCTCAGGTACAAGCTGTGTGTCTTCATGTCAAACAGTGCAAATAAATAAGTGGAAAATAGCAATTGAACTCTCAAACCCTGTCGTGAATAACCTCGTGCATCAATCAACTAGTCAGTCACACAATCAAATTAGAGTTTTTTTATTCATTTATGTTAAATTTTTTTTCTTTTAAAAAAAATATCAGGTTGCAGTTTTATGTTAAAATTCTTGTCATATCCCAGAGAACAGCAGCAGCCTCGGTTCTTTGTTTTTCTCTCACCCATTGTTTTCTGTTTGCATGTCTTCATCTTCTCTTCTCCCCCCCACCCGACTTTGATACGGCATCAATGTACAGTACTTTAGCATCTGTTCTTTCTTTCAAACAGTGGTCTCAGGCAAAAGGTACGTTCTGCTTTAGCTTTGCACAGAACCAACTCAATTAGGCATGGCCACGGGCTTGTATGCACCGTCTTACTGCCGCTTCTTGCTTTTTTCACGAGGCTTTGCTGCTGCTGCTGTTTGATGAAACGGTTCAGTCGAAGCAGAAACATGTGATTCATCGTGACACGTCTGAATCACAGGCATGTTTGTTCAAGAAATGGAAAGATATTAATTTTATACTAAAAATGTTTTCGTGTGACAGCCAGATTTCAGCTGTGTTAATTTAAGGATTATATATTTTTTGTGGAACAGTGTTGAACAGATTAAACGAAGTGAAGGAAAAAGATCTAAAAAATGCGAAGAGGAGGTGGAATGAGACATCCCTCGCTCAGGCTGTCTTGACATCACAGAAATCAGTATCGCTACTTCATTCAAGTAATAAGCGCTGTGGCTGTGATTAAGAGGAAAATTCAGGTCAGTTTGTCAGCGATGACACATCTGACTTCTCTGTAAATGGGCTGTAAATTACAGAGTAAAATAAATCTGGACAATTCCAAAAAGGGAACGTTATCTCCCGTAACGATAGCAGGCTTTCACCTTATTTATTTGCTGAGAGCAAAAATGAAATCTAATTATATCTCTCTCAAACATCAGTAAAGATATGACAGATTTATTAGAATGAACAGGAACAGTGAAGCTTTCGCCATATGACGTAGCTTTGTTGTTTGTTTGTTTTTGGGCTCACTATAAGACAGCGCCGGTTGGGCTTAAACCGTGTATTTTTGCCAGTATCTTCATCATCTTGATCCGACCCCTGCTCATTTTATAGTTCCTGCAGAATCCCAGATCGCTCCAGGATGCAAAACTGCATTTCTTTTTTAATACATCTTAAAAAATAATTTCATGAAGGCATTTTGTGAGCTATAAAATAAAATGAGAAAAATGTAGCAGCTTGCTTAGTAGCATCTTTGACCCACATTGCTATGCTTTGACTTTTCTGTGGACAGGCTAATGCACATAAATCCCACATTGCAATTAATCAGATTGCCCACCCTGACCCCAATCTCTGAAAATGCAGGATTTTCCTGAGAATGATTTTCTCCTGTTAGAAGTTCTTAATTGTGTCATTCGATATTTTATATCCCAGTAATTAGGATATTGCAGGTATCCTTAATAAAAAAGAAAAACAGAAATTTTGTTGCACATGTTTCGGTCATTTTTGTTTTGCCTCTTGTTTTTCAGATTGATCCCGTTCTTTCTGCTGAAGTAGAAACAGTTGTTAAAAGGTAGGCCTTCAGCTTTCTTTGTGTTCAAACCGTCAGTTTTGTCTGTTTAATTGCTGTGATGTTCCATCTTTTCAGACTTGCCTGCCTTTGTGCTTCTTTCATGCGGTGCATTGAAAAACAAACGCAGCTCACATGTATCGTAACATAATGTGAACAGAATGCAAAATAGAGCTGAGCGCCAAGGTCCTCTTTTTATTATCTGTCCTCCCACACTCAAGTCTCCGCCGATCTTTCAGTTTTTCGCCACAGGGCTTCACCACAACAGAGATTTTTGCGGCAGGAAGCTGCCCTCTCTGCTTAAGACTTTACCTGGATGCTCCGTTCATGTCACAAACAGTGCAGCTGTGTTTCCTTGCCTGAGCTTGTCACTGCTGTTCAGCATCATTCACGCCTCTGTGAGCCCTGAGTCACACAGAACTGAGTTTTTCCACTGCTTTTACAGAACAGCAGGGGTGTTCTTGGCCCAGGAGAGGTGCCAACAGGAGCTTCATGCTGCCATGAAAAGGTGCTTCGCTGTGGTCAACAGCTCTATTTCAGAGGGCATGTCAGCAGCCATCTTGGAGGTAAACATCTTTGAGGATGGTGGGTAATTGGACGGCAGGGCAGCACGATGTTCCAACATTGACAAGAATAACAGTTTGGTAATGGTAGTTTGATCTATCAAGGCATCTTACAGAGGAGCTTTTGCTTTTTAATCTAAACCACGTGAATCTTCTGCACTATTTGTTGTTCAGCTACAATGCTATCTGGACACTTCTGGGACAATTACCCAAATTAATTGCTTGACTCCAATCTTCCCATTCTTGAGTGAGCAAATCCTCTTAATCTTTTTTAAACACAGGCAATTAAGACAATCCACAGTAGGCTTAAAGTGTTATTAGTTTGTTAGCATGTTTCACTTAACAAGGTATTAGCTTGCACAGATTGTTAATTCTTTAAGTGAACCGAAGCACAGAATGGCGGCACTGTACACCATCCGAAATGCTCGAGTGACTGCTTCTTAACAATGACAGGATAAACAAGAAACTTTTGCCTTTGACTTATGCTTTCTGTCTTCACCAGGCCATTGATCTCGGGGTACCTGTGCTGGCTAGAAACATTCCAGGAAACGCAGCTGTGGTGCAGCATGAGGTCACCGGCCTTCTGTATTCTTCTCCTCAGGTATATATTGGCTGACCAGCTCTGCAGTTAAGCTAAGCGCTGTAGTCCATAAACATAATGACTGTGTTTATGGACTACAGAGAGGATAAACTGTTGCCAGGGCTACAGGGACTCCTTTTACCTCAGCTGACCAGAAAAGTACACAACCGCATTAAGTAGTACCGACACACTGACTGAGAACAACTGGAGGGTTTGATGTCCTCTCCTTGCATAACTGGATAAAATAACAAGTCTCACAGTTTTAATCAGAAACTTTTGACATCATTTTGTAAACTTTGTAGTGGTTTTATCACGAGTCCAATCTGAGCAGGTAAAATATAACAAAAGGCCCCTCCTTGTGTTATATTTTATTTTATGTTTCCTCAGGTGCTTGGATTAGAATCAAAAGAAGTGCACCCTTTAGGGAGAGAACAAAGATACTATACTACCGCATAGTGATGCAACAATTAGCAGCAAGGTGGAAAGTAAGTAATCCCCCATGAGAACTGCTCAGTCTGATATTCAATGAGGTTTAATGCAATGGGAGATAACAAAGGATAAGGCCAATTGGCAGGGCTTAAGCGTTGTATTGTCAAGATCATGCTGTAGCGTGATGTTGTTGTAATGGTGGGGATAATTCCTCCCTGCACGTGTGCTCCACTGAGCTGCTGGTAGGAAGCTCACACAGATGGTTGCAGCAACTTGGACCGGATAAACAAGGACCTCGGCCAGGACCGACGGGCAGAGAGTGCTAGTCTTTGAGCCGCCTTTGCAGTAGCTCCCGTGCAGGACTTTTCACGCACGCTAAAGTTTTTCCTTATTCTTTCCACTGACAGTATTTCTTGTTCTTCAAGATGGAATTACATGAGGAGTGTGGGTATTAAGAAATGTGTCGAGCAAAGTAAACACAAAAGCACTCACGAGCTTTAAAGAGGAAAAATGGCCTGTCCTGTCGGGCTCTGTAATTTGCACCAAGAGTGAAGTGAATATAAGCGCGCCTCTCATAAGTTGAGCTTTAATCCTTTTGCTGTGAGGATTTATAGCCCTCATATGTCCATACAGAAGAGCTGTTTCCCACCAAGAGCCTCTCCAGACATAATCACATCACTTGAAGTGAAGTAAAGCAAAATGGCCTGCTGACTGGCAGTGGCTAAAACTTTGTGTGCCCATTGGCTCAGTGCAGCAGTGAATGTTGGCTGTCATGTTGCAAGAACACTTCAAGGCACTTTGACTTCATTTTGTTGGAGGCTTCTGACAGGCTGCTGGGCCAGCAGATGAGCAAACTAGGATTCTGAATGCTGAGTGGATGGACCTCATTTCTATGAATACGTCATGGTGTTATTACTCCCTTTTTTTTATACTGTGTCTCTTTTATCCTTGTCTTTTCTTCGCCATGTTCCCAACACGACTGGTTCTACAGTATCTTTTTTTTCTAACTGTATCACTTTGTTTGTTTTTCTCTTTTTACATAAGCAAATGAGAGGTGGCAGCTATTAGGATAGAAAAAGGGGGTCTGTTGGGCATCCATATTTAGATATAGAGCCACAAATATCTCCATCCTTTGGCTATGTAAAGACACTTTTGAAGTATTTGCTAATCAGTGCACAGGCTTCTATCTGAGTTCTGTTCTTGTGCTTTGGATTATCGTTTATGCTTTAAAAAATATCTCCAGGCACCTTCACTGGCAAGCTTCAAGTGGCATTTGGCAATGAATGAGACTAATTTTGCCTTTATCCTTGCCAGGAATTTGTGCATCAATCTCAGAGGCTGTTGTCAGATCACGAGCTGAGAGAGAGAGTGGTGAGGAATGGAAAACTCTACGTGGAAGAGCGTCACGGCGTGAAACAGGAGAGAGAAACTTACCAGCGACTGGTGGACACTTTGCACTGAGCACATTAAACTGCAATCTGTAAACTTTCTCAGGGGCTTCAGCAGGAGAGAAGAAGAGCGCGACACTAGTCTCTCTTTGTTGCACAGGTATAATTATGCTCGTTTGCATAACAATGCGGTTTTATCTCTACTACCTGACTGAAAATTATGATGAAGAGTGCTTTAAACCAAAGACATATGACATTTATGATGGACTCTTATTTATGGTTTAATTATGATAAAGGCATGGATACTGTGATTATTCATTCTGCATATTAAATGGTTATCGATCTAAAAAATTATCACGTTTCTCTTTATCAGACTTTTCCAAATGAAGTCCAAGATTTTTCCAGGTTATGCTACCCCTTTCTGTTTTTTATGCTGAAATAACTGGGTTACACAAAGAGAATGAACCAGTATAACTTTGTTTAAAGGATAGAATGGCACAAAAGTCCTTTTGTTTGCTGTTACAAAGGTTGATTATGATATCGTACTGCACCAGCGTAAGCACCGTAACAAAAACCTATCAAATCAAGGACTGCATTAGTTCAGGCAGGCCACAAAGACAAGCTCGGCCACGATCCCAGCATGGCAGTGAGTCCCAGTGCTAGCCTACTTCAGCTGTCTGCTCAGTTGATGGTCTTCTATACAGCCAATTGACAAATCCCATATAGGAAGCACTGTTTAAGCTGCTTGCTGCACACCTTCAAGTCGCTTTGCAAATGACCTTCACCCCAGCTCCTGTGTGTCTTTCTTCTTCCTGATGTGTTTTTTCTGTGTTGGGTCTCGATGCTGCTCTCCCCACCTCATGCTGTCCACATATCCACGTAGAAATCTGTGAGGGGTCTGAGCTACGTTTCGAATGTAAAGTACTGCAGATGGAGATAATCTTAATCTCTGAATTAAGCAAAGAAAAAACTGCAGTAGATGACCAACTCAAGTGGCTGGTGCTTAACATAGAAAATCAATTAATAGGCAATATTGAAGATCAGTCTGTTTTAATGTTAAAAAAGCAACTGAAAATTAACCCAACTTAAAATTACAAATACATCTTTTATGTTGCAGAATAGAAAACACTCCTTTTGGTTCTTATTATTTTAATCAAAGCCATATGTCTACTGAAATCAGTGTCAGATTATGCTGATATAGGATATATTTTCAATTTGGAGACACTTTCTCTGGGTGTCTTTGTACTGTATGCATCAGCATGTGAGTGCAACAATTTAGAAGTAGAT
This sequence comes from Haplochromis burtoni, assembly GCF_018398535.1. Taxonomy (NCBI): domain Eukaryota; kingdom Metazoa; phylum Chordata; class Actinopteri; order Cichliformes; family Cichlidae; genus Haplochromis; species Haplochromis burtoni. The sequence goes on from NW_024582456.1 coordinate 1,156,029, forward strand.
ATCCACATGCAGCTTTAATATTTGGTGGCTTTGTGTGAAAAGGGAGTCCGTCTGAATTGGCCGTCTCAAACACGATCACACACATCTAACTCTCCAATATTAACAATAATATACAGTACATGTACATGTAAAAGGCCTTGATAGGTAATGAAATGTAGAGGAGGGCAATTCCAAAATCATAAATTCTCGAGAGTTTTCAGAGTTGACAAAGGCATTGAGGTGATCAAAGCCACATCTGCTGTACATGTGAGGTCTGATCAGGTTCTCTATTATAACTGGTCCCCAGGCTCTGTGATGGGCACTTGAGGTTCCTCCCCACAGCTGTCCTCCTTTCCAACCCAATGGATGCCATGGCCGTTCTCTCTGGGTGGGAGATGTGGTGAATGCTGGCGCTCTAGTGTGGAGAAGGTTGTGAACTGGACTCTCTTTCTCTTGCTGGTGGGCGAGTGGAGGGACTCTGTGGGCATCGGTTTGCCTCTGAGGGAGCCTACGCAACTGAGGGGAGAATCTGTGACGGAGGCCAGACAACTGGGCCTCCTGGAAAGAGAGCCAGTCTTATCAGGCCCAATGTCTATCACAGTGGTTGTAGTTTGGGAGTCTTGCTGGACCGGGCTGCCCGGCACGCTCATCACCAGCTCAGCATCTGTGCCCAACCATACCCAGTCGTGCCTGTGGCCTGTGGGTTCCTGGCCGTGAGAGGGCGGTTTCTTGTGCCTGAACTTAACAACATATGAGACACAGTTTACCAGAAAAACCAGGATGGCCAGGCAAAAGACACCCAACAAAGCATACATGCCAATCTCTAAGTCTGTTAGAGGCCTGTTTGCCAAAACTTCTTCACCACCAACTTCTATTTCTGTCGTCCCCTGCCCAGGGGTCTCCACCTTGGTGGGGAAGTTGTTGGAATTTACCAGATTCCTGGGAACTTTCACCGTGCTGGTGAAGCTAACGCTGCTCATATCCTCCACTATCATGTTGTCTGACCCATATCCTTTGCTGTTCTCACCAGGGCTGCTCATTAGGCTGACATTAGCCACAGTAGTAGGACTACCAGGGTTTCCTGAATTACTGGTCTTACCCACTCCTCCGAGGCTACCGCTGGTTATCAGGGTTCTTTCTGTAGATTTAATAGTGGTCGTGATCTTCTGTATGGCGCTTTCTTCTCTGTCTAAGTTTGGCATGCGTGGTGAAGCATCCTGGGATGGCTTTCTCTGCTTCCTCTGACGCTCCACTTCTTCCCCATCGTTCCCATAGTCAGTTTCCTTGTTGCTAACAGTACTGCTGTCGAATATTCCATCTGATCGCTTAGTGTTCGCTTGAAATTTGACCTTGAGGGTGCCGTTGCCTACTGCAAAAGTGCTTTTGCGTTTGGACTTCTGACAGGCCTCACAGATGGACATCTCTACTCTGACCAAGACTCCCTCGCCCTCTCCTTCTGCCGCCACAGCTGGTGGCGTGCCCTGCACCGACACCACTCCCTGATCTAGAGAGGTCACCGTCACACGGAAAAAGGATTGATCATAAATGTCAAGAGGTGTCTGATTGCCATCACTGAATTGTATCCAGGCACTGACCAAAGCGTCCTAAGAGAACAAAGACATTGTAAAAAGATTGTACTTTGATCTTTGAATCTAAAATCTTTACATTTAAAAAATGATAAAGGATGTTACCTGTTTGGGACTCTGTAGCACCTCCTGTGTGGTTGTGGTAGCCAGTATGGCCCTGTTGCTTCCTGCACTGAGCTGTAATGTCATGGAGAGCCCTGTAACCAGCTGAACCCCCAGCTCTGTGATGGTCACTTTGTCATCCACAACTCTGATAGTTGTTTTAGCCAAGATGGCATCAGATAGTGGAGAAAACACCTGTCAAAATCAGGTAAAGTCCCTTTTTTAGGCTGCTTTAGATTTGATCTCATTTTTAACTCTTTGCCTCAGACAGAAACGGTTCAATTCAGAAAAAGAGTTACTCTGTGAAAAGGCAGCAAGTTAGAGCTGGCTCACAAGACTAATCCAAAGAGTATTCCAGTTTATTACCTGGATGGCAGTGGTCCCAAAGTCTTTCCCCGACAGCACTCTTCCTGCCTGTAGCCTTGCCACTCGAGTGTCCTCCACCTTCATGAAGTATCGAACCAACCTTGTGACATCCACCTGCCAATCAGACCCCAGGAAATAGGCCTTTGGATCCCGGGGGTCTTCTTGCTCTGCCATGAAATGGGTTAGCACCCTCACAAGGGCATGCTGAAACTGCAGCATACAGCCCTTCCCCTTCCGATCATCTTCATCACTGTTCCAGCCAGTTCTGGGACATGAGCACAAAAACATACGGGCAGGTCAGGCCTATCAAACAGTACATGCTTTCACCTCTATATCAATCACTCAGCCCTGTCTGTCTCTTTATTTGATTGGATCACACTGAATTATTGCAGTGCATTACATAATGGAATCTAACCTCTAAATCCTCCGAGAGATATGATTTAAATTTGTATGAATAAAAAAAATGCCCCTGGAAATCACACCTACTGTAGAAATTAAGCAAAGGTATTTTGTGTTGTTAGTGGTTTCCTACCTTTTTGAGGTGAGGATGGGTACCCTCCAGCTTTTGATCTGGCTCAGCTCTGTGTCTGACACCTCAATCTGGAGAGGAAGCCGGGGCATCCACACATTCAGTTCGAGCTGAGCACTCAGGTAGCTGTAGGTGAAGTTTACCGTCATCTTTATCTTCCCCTTAACCTCTTTTCCATTTACGAAAACATAGTCACACCTGTCGGACACCTGGAGAGGTAAAGATAAAATGGAAACAGTCCGCCGGCACGTGAGCATCTTATCATTTTTTGTCTAAGATGATTATGTAAACAATCTACATCAAACTCAGGATTAAACTTGCTAATGAAAGCGATATTCTTCCTACCAATGACAAAAAATAATCAAGTATTCTCATGAAAGTCACCATTTTAACACACCGGCCATTCCTGCAACAACAAATAGCCGTGAAGCAGTTTTGCACTGGATGTGTCACCGCAGTAATGTCAGCTGGCTTTAATAAACTACTGTGATGATCACCGGTGTGAGGCGTTGGGAAGAGGCAGCATTGCAGTTTTATGTTAATCGAAATATCATGTAGTCCACGCTGAGCATCAGTCCTTCACAACCAAGTGCATTCATTACAACAGAATTTCAAAGGTGACCTTTGCAAGTTTGGGCAGCTGCTTCAACATCATTTTGCGTCACGTCAGGAGGTTTCACTTGGTCGTCTTTGGCCAATACAATAATTAACAAATCACTGAACTCTAGTGACTGAAAACACCCAGGGGAATAAAAGGAAATACACTGACATTGACAGATGGCTAAAGGATGACTACATATATAAGTTACATCTCGAAGCGGTGTGGACCCAAGACGTACGAGATGTGCTGTCACCGGGTCGTGCAATTTTTAGTTGTTGTTTTTTTTAGAGTATCCTGTGTCATCATTGCATCTCGGAACTGCATCCCGTGGATATGGAACATCTTTAGAATAACCCCATCACTCATCATGTCAGCCCTGCTGCTAACTCGGATGTAGTTTCTGCTTTTATACCTAACAGTATATTTCTAAGAAGTGGCACAAAACCTTTCAAATAGATGTCAGGGAAAAAATTTCCATGCAAAAACAGAACAACAGACAAGGGCTCATTTATTTTCAGTGCACTTGTGTTGAATCTTCATGTATTTAATTCAGTGTGTGGGAAGTCAGCTGGTCAGCCATGATTTAAGGCAATTTGCTAATTTTCTACTGTGTTAGGGGAGCACTTTCCAGGACCTCCACCGTCTGCTGTGTTCAAATAATATTCCGAAGAATAAGTTAAAAGGGAATGCCATTTTAAATGTGCCATCCGCCAACTCATTCCAGTCATAATCTCATTCTTTGTCCAAGAATATCCCTCACCATTTTCGGTATCGCAAAGATATTTATGTTAAAATGGGATTTGGCTTTCATCACTGGGTACAGTATTACAGACAGGCAGAAATTAAAAATGCTGAAATGCGCGCTTCAGTGACACAACTCTGCACATGCACATAGAGAGTTTTACTGAATGTGCACAATTAAAATATCAAGTAAATATCATGTAATATCATGTAAATTTTTTGGTTAAACTGCTGTATCACCTAATAAAAAGTTCTGGTTAATAACACGTGCTCAAAAATAAAGGAAAACTTTGAAAACACATCAGATCTCAATGGGACAAAAATCACGCTGGATATCTATACTGATACAGACTGTGTAATGTGTTAGGAACGAAATGCAAATCAAAATGATCAGCCTACAAAGAGCTGGATTCAAAGACACCCTGAAACTCAAAGTGAAAAAATAATGTGGAAGTCTAGTCCATTTTGCTGAATTTTCATTGCAACAGCTCAAAATGGTACTCAGTAGTTTCTGTGGCCCCCACATACATGTATGCATACTTGACAACATCGTGTTCCTGACATGGCAGACGGTGCCCTGTGGAATCTCCTCCCAGATCTAGACCAGGATGTCACTGAGGTTGTGGACAGTCTGAGGTGCAATCTGGTGGTGTTGGATGGACAGAAACATAAAGTCCCAGAGGAGTTCTGTTGGATTTAGGTCAAGCGAGCATGGGGGCTTGTTAGTAGTATCTATTCCTTTGTCCTCCAGGAACTGCCCGCATACGTCACCACATGAGGCCGGATAATGTTGTACACCAGGAGGAGCCCAGAATCCAATGCACCAGCATAGCACCAAAGCAGCTGAAACTGATTCACAACCCCCTCTGATACTTAACTGACCAGATCAAAATGTTAAAATGTTAAATGCTCAGATGTAAATCCTTCATACCTTAAGATATTTCCATATTTTTCTCTGTATCATTTCTACACATTTGGGAATCGCTTCCACCAAAGAGGGAGTTGTTTTTTTTGTTTGGGGTTTTTTTTCCAGGTCACGTGAGCTATAAATTCCAGATAAATCCTTCCCCATCTATCACTAGCAGATTTGATCTTCAGGCAAAAATAGAGGAGAAAATATATCTGAGTCAAGCTGTTAGACTAAGAAGATTAAAGGGAATATTTGTGACTGAATCTGCTATCTGGTCAGCAAACATACAACATGGCTATAGTCAAGGTTGAAAAAGAATATTTTAGTCCACATTCGTCCTCTTGACTGTTCCACATAATTCTGTTTTTCTATAACCCGCACAAATCTGTGCTTGATACAGGTACACTTACTGCCCGTGACCTCGTCATACTGCAAGTGCATTTATTTATTAGCTGGGACAGCTTCCGTGGGATAAACTTACAAAATTCAATTGCGCCAGAGAACTGGAGCCCACTGCATGGCTATTTCTTTTTTAATCTTGGGTAAATATATCAAGAGCCTTTGACCTCGAAGGCTAGGCACCTGACTTTCAATTTCATCCATAAACAAAGCCGGTTTTTCTGCAGTCAGTCGTGCTCACTTATACAGGATAAAAGGGACAAGTCGCGGGATGGAAGCACAGTGGTAGATTGAGAGGTCATGTTGTGAGCAATTTAGCACAGTAGCTGTTCATTGTCGGGGAGATTGATGGGAAATGTTGTCAAAGTCTCACTAATAGTTTGTTTTACCATGTGGAAAAGAGGGAGAGAGTAAAAGTGACTTTGGAGCAACGTCTTTGTGTTCAGCTGTCCTTCCCTTGACACATAAAACTAACCTTGTCCATGAGTATTACAAAGAAACTACTCAACTTTCTTATGCCTCTCAACATTAGGACAGGGAAGCAAGGTCCAAATATGAAGCACTTTATTGTTGTTGATGGACATACCACTGAAGTTCACATCCTTTGTTCTGTCATTGTTCTTGGAACATTTAAAACCAAAGGGACGGGGAATTTGTTCATTGTAAAGTAAGTCATAAGGGGGACGTGCAAATCCTACCTTGAGAACGTCTTCATCAGTGGAGCTACAGTCTGTGTAATCAGACACATCCGTGACTACTCCATCTTCCTCCACAGCTACCGTCCTCACAGGCATCACCACCTTCTTTCCCGTCAGCACAGCGGTGTTCAGAATCTCCGTGTCCTGCAGAGAGAGCAAAGAGAAATGAGTTTCATATTCCAGTTCAGTTTTAGAGTTTACGTGGTAGTGCTACTGTCACAGTGACAAAGATTTTTAATTTATTTATTTTTTTAATAAGAGTGGCATGGGATGCAGTTAAAGGAGGTAGACAGGAGACACGGGCGATGAAGCGTGACTCAGCGACTCAGCAGCAGTGGCGAGGTAAGAAGGCCAATCCGCCTTTGGGAAGCAAGTGGGGGAGTAGAGTTAAGGCTGGGTGATGGCCCGGTCACCACATAGAAGTAAGAGCTAATCTTGGATTTTTTACTGCACAGGCATGTCCCTCAAAGGGATGCTGTATCACTTCACACATGGGAAAATACCCAGAAACGTGGACTAAAAATAGTCTTTATCACACACAGAGCCTGCCTTCGATGCACAGTGCATTGTTAATTATAAATGTCACGGAAATAAGAGCGCTCATCTGCTTCTGGACGAGTTGGTGGTTCGATTCCTGGCTCCTTTTGTCTCATTGTCTTTTGGCATAGATTGGTTGGGTTAAGGCCTTGTTTGATCAATAGCTTCCCTTGGTCTTTGAGTACCTGGTAGGTGACTAAGAGGTGAGCTCTAAAGCACTTTATTCCACAAATGAAGGCTATTTGCGTAACACTATAAATGTGAGGTGCCTTGTTAAAATAAATTGATAGTTATTTGTAGGAATCCTTGGATAATCAAAGCATGAAAATGAAGCAGATGGGTAAGTGTGGTTCTCTATGAAAAAAAAGAAAAAACAACAGAAAACAGACTGCTTTAAATGAAGCTGAATTAATCGAATATTATAAGCTGAAGTGCAGTGCAGTTCTGTGAATGAACAAATCAAATATAAAGAGACATTTGGCCACTCCAAGTATGAAAATGAAGCAGATGGAAACTTGTCCCCTCGAGAGTAAAACCGCTTTAAATTAGGCAGAAATAAATAAACGTGCAACTGAAAACTCTGATGTGAAGGTAGTATCAGTGAAGCTTTTTTCTTTCCTCCCCCCTCCTATAGAAGTAGTGAGCAGCAGCACTAGCTGAAGTTCATGGAGCAAGGCCAAGAGTGATCAGTCAGCGCTAATGTCCCCTTGAGCCAACCATCAAATCTCCTCCTGTTTGGCCTGAGGTCAGCTTCTAATCCACCAGCGAGATGAGCCATGTCAAATTTACAAATCGGGATACTGTAGCTTTTCCACATAGCTTTGAGCACTTCAGCACCTTTAAGATGGAAATGAAGCATATAGCCTGCATAATCTTACTAAAGCCTTCATTAAAAGTATAGCAATTATCTTTTATTTGTATAAATTACATATTTCAATTATATGTAGTCGAACAAATGTGAAAGTTATCTCTCAAAACACTGTTTTAGTTAGGAGCTGGCCCCGGTGACAGATAACTCAGATTCAGCACGGCAATTAAATGTGCTATAATGTTTCTCATTGAGTAGAGGAGATTATATCACGGGTTAATAATAGAGGTAGCACAATAAAAGAGGCCTGCGGCACCAAAATAGAAGCACATGAAGCAGCTGTTAGCAGGAGAGAATGACCACATAATGCACGCTAGAACAGAGCAGAACAACACAGAGGAGACATCAGCTAGTTGACAGTCAACAACACAAGGTCACAGTCTGCTCAAAATAGAAGCCATTTACTAAACAGTCCAAAGCATATCCAGCCTTCTGTGTATGCAAACCAGACAGGAACAGATCAGAGCAAAGTGCATTTTATGATATTTTCATGCACCGACGCTCAAAGGATGCAATCTTAGCATTATTGGAAACTCTGCTGTTGGCAACATCGATCCTGGTGTTTTACTCTGATTAGGTGTGACAGGAGGGATGACAGCTAACTCACCATTACGAGAGGAGCTAGGCTGACAAAGTCTCTCTGAGTGGTATAGATCCTCATGGCTCCTTCGGTCTTGACTCCGTTTTTGGATGTGGATGGTAGCTCCAGCTTCCATATGATTACCTGGCTGTCGAGAGGGCTGCTCAATTCTTCAACTTCAAAATCAATTTGAAGTACCTCCAACAAACTGCTTTCAAGCCTGAGTGGTAAGCAAAGAGCTGTGTTAATTTGACAGATGAAATATGCATTATATACACATGAAATCACACCTGCTTTATAATTTCAGTACAACACATCTTGTGTTAAAACGAAGATAATCAGACTCTTGTTAGCGCAGCTTCATGTTGCCTCGAGTGCTCTTCGGTTCAAGCAATAATGTAGCTTTTAATGTTTCTAAAGAGACCTGTGTATCTGAGGTTAAGTGATTAAACACAGCACAAAAGTTTACTGATCCAAAACCAGGGTTACCGAGAAACAAAAAGATGTATAGGCACACTCTGCACTTTCAATTCAATTCAGTTTTATGTATGTAACACAAAAAAACAAACACAAGTGCCTCAAGGTGCTTTATACTGTAAAATAAAGACCCTGTTAGAGAGAAAACTCTGAAAACTGGGGCCAAGGCAATGGTGGGAAGGAAAAGCTCCCTTTCAACAGGAAGTAACCTCAGGCAGACCCAAGCTTAACCCTTTATTGACCATGGGTCCACCAGCGGGCCCATTTTACAGGTAAATTTGAAGGGCCGGTCAATAAAGGGTTTGAAGGGGCACCCTTGACCTGGACTGGAGATGAGGGGAAAGAGAAGAGAAAAGGGAAGGCAGTGAGAAATAGGACGTAAATATGTTCTGTAGTTTGTCTATTACATGCTATGGGTCAGATTTACTAAAGCGCTGCCTCAGTGCAAAGTGGGTTTTGGCATAAAACAGTAGTGTCAGTGTTTGCAAAGACAGTGCAGTGATAATATTATGTGTACGAGGTGGCAACTAAGAGAATTTTGCAACTGACCCCCTTCCTTTCTCAGAATAGAAAATTTTTAAATCAAGCGCTCTGATAGATTTACTAACGTTTGCGACATGCAATTTACTGCTAATTGCTAATTGCTACTGCTAATTGCTAGCACTAATTGCGCTGATATTTAACACAGAAAATGAGCATGTCCTATTTTTTTCACTTGATTTTTAAATAAACTGTGTTTAATTCAATTCACTCTTATTTATATAGCGCCAACAATAACAACAATAAAGAAAATTGTGCTCTTTTTCACTAGGAAAAAAACCCCCACACAGACATATGAGCACTATTTGGCAATTGTGCTTACATGCTTTTTCAACCCTTTTAGGGAACTTGGCCCTACAGTGAGTCTACAGCAACGCTTTCCGCTCCAAAAGGCCAAAGCACAGCAAGGCTTCAGACAAAAATCAGCATGTTATCATACTAACAGACTCACATATTTAGTTCTTCATCCATTTCCTGAATGTCTGCATAAAAACTTCAATCTCAGTCTTTTCAGTGATTTTTGCGTTTTTCTGTTCCTTCATGATTTATAAAGTTATAGATGCTAGTTTCAGCTGTCTCCTCATTCACAAGGCACAACAGCAGAATCACAGTCTCCAGCTATTGCACTGTATAGTAACTGAAGCCTGTGTATTATTGTTGTATTTTTGTAGGCTCTCTAATTTACATCACAAAATGCCTTGAGGCGACTCCTGTCGTATGAATTTAGTCTTTTATTTAAACTATCAAGTAAAAACCTAACATCATTATTATTATTACTATTATTTTAATTAATTAATTCGTTGATTTTTTTTAAAATTCAAAGTGAGTTTGCTTTTTTCAGTACGAGGAAGAAGTAAAAGCAGTTGAGACTGAGCCTGGAGTTTTGGAGATATTCATCTTAAAATTCATAGTGACATGTTATGAATTTGGCCCCATGGATAGAAGTGTAGAAAAAAAAATTCAGAGTGCGATGTGATCCTAGTGTTTGTGACAAGACACAGTCCTTTTTTTTAGCCGTGGAGTGGGCTTTGCATCTCTAGGCTTCTTCACAAGCTAAACTAGAAAAGAACAGAGCTGAATTTCTCTTTGCTGACACTCCCCTCGGGTTGCTGGTCGCGTTAAATGGGTGTAGAATAAAAGGTGGTCTGAGGACAGCGGCATCCTGAATACAAAACAAAGTATGAGCCTGTGTAACTTATAATAGCCTCTCAGTGATGACAGCTGCAAGAGAGCTTCCTAGCCACGGATTCAATTTTCTGCCATGGTCGTGTTGTAGTTAGTACCCTGGGTTTATTTGCGGGCATTGTATGGAGCTGCAGAAAAGATGTATTGCTGGACAAAAACGCAATAAGCATAAGCACATGGGCGTTATCAGTCTCACTGCATCTGTGTGTCCATGTTATAAATCTGTGTCTGACTCGTGTGGAGGCACAGCATGAAAATGACCTCTAAAAAGGCTGCACACCAGCCGCCTTTTGTTGCTCTGGAGTAACAACAGGAGAAACTGAAAGTAGTTTTTTATTATTCCTTCATTAAGTTCCAAGCGCAGCAACAAGGCACACAAAAAGCTGTCTCTGTTTGGTTCTCTCAGTCATAGCTGTCATCATTAGGAGCTAGACAGAGATTGAGTGTAATTTAATCATTTTAGGCTATCGCTCAAAGACCCAGGAATAAGATAATCGCATTCTGGTCAACTGTCAAAACAAGATATGTTTAATTCAGATAAACATGCCTATGTGGTATGAAGTCGGTATTAACCATATTAACACACATATCCAACAATATATGGGGGATGTTTTTATGTGTGTGTTATGTAAATAACACACACATAAATAACACCCCCTGTAATTTATTGTGGAGCTTACAGGGAATGGATGCTTCAGCATCTTGTTTACGGATGGCAGTCTGACTGAGAATAGCAGTGCTTAAATATTAAGATCCACACCAAGCCCTTTGCAACTGAGGATAAAAATAAATAAATAAAGCTTAAATGTATAAATACAGCAAATACTTTTGGTGTTTGCTAAAGCCAGCTAAGCAAAAAGTCAGAGAAGTCCCCATAGTGGTGTGACAGTAGACGCTCCCAGCAGGGGTTCCGTTAGTTTCATGACATTTTAGAGAGGATTAGCAAAAAGACTGGGTAAATAAATATTTTAACCCATAAAGAAGTTGTAATAAACAATGTCACAATCCACGGCAAATGGGGAAAACAACATAATGAGGTCAAACCTATAATGACAATAAATTCAGTGTTGTTTCTCAGATTACGGCAAGCTGTCTAATGTTGTATGAAATCTGACAAAGCAATCTTCCACAAAAGCACGCTTAGCTTTACCATTTTTGAATGAAACTCTATAGTGGGTCTAAAAAAAAAATATATATATATTATATATATTAATATATATATTATATATATATAATAATATAATTATATATATATATAATATATATATTCACACACAGATCAAAATCTTGTTTCACAAACATCTCTTTAAAATTCCTCTAGAGGCAGAATCTAACTCTTACAGTTGACATTTTAAATCTAAAGTGTATATGTTGAGCTGGAAGAGTTCTGCAGGCACCTGCATACGTCTTTCACCACCATGCAAAACATTTATTCAATAGAAATAAATAAATAAATAAATAAAGCATCCAGATTCTCTTTCCGTGCCATTCTTCGTATAATGCCATTTGTATTAGGGCACATGGTAATGCACAAAGGCCTATAAATCATGCCCACTGTATTCTAAGCCTATTTTCAGTGCTTTATTCATTTCTGATTGAATTTTCTGATTTCCCATGGGCCCCACCCTGACCGTTTCAGGTTAACCTATGAGTCACTACATTTTAAACATCTTGGAATGACCCTTGCCATCCAGAGGTTAACACCTGTGCTGCCTGTAACGGAAATGTTTCCGGTAATTGGATGAAAGGTATTTTATGCGCTGCAAAAGAATTGCAAGAAAACCGGTCATCCTCTGCTTTTGAGTCTGAATAAAAAGCTTTTTAGCTTTTAGTAACAACATAGTCTTTGTTACTATGTTGTCATTTTGATTCAGAAAGCTGCTAGCATAGCCCTAATGGGCTTTTGCCTATATAATTTAATAATAATACAAATCTCAATATGATAATTGTCTCCGAACGAAGTCAATGCTTTATTTAATTATGATACAATTTTGAGATTTCCCATGGGCCCCCAGACTGTGGTGGTGTCAAAGGTATTAGTTGAGGAAATGTAGGCAGGTCAGCGACAAACTTTACTGGAATTTTCTGAAACAAACTAGCATGTGAAGAGACCCGAGGGCTGTGCAATTAGCCTGAATTAGTGTTAAATGGTACAGAAAATGGTGAGTGCTGGCACCAGATGATCCATCACAAACATGGACGGTGTAGAGCTGCATATATCACACTAGAGCAAACTCCAAGCCCGTGGATATCAAGTGCACTCTTGCTAACTTTTTCTGCAGCCCGGAAGTGCCACGAGAAAATAATGTTCCACTGCGCTATTTTTTTTCCCATCCAGTGTTTGTGTCTATTGGTGCAGCCATAACCACAAAGGAAACCTGGCAAACCTTGCCCCCATCGATAAGCCACAGGTGGATCTGACTGTCATCGTGATTGCATTTTCCATCAAATTCATGTGTTGCTTGTGGTGTTTAAGACCGTTTTAGCCTTATTCTTTCAGCTGCAACCCTGGTGGGGTAAACGCTCTGGGGACTAAGTAAAGAACAAGTATTAATAAAAAACAATTCCAACTGGTTACTACACTTTGCAAATCTTCTGTAAAGGTCATCAAGTTGTCTACTAGGCTTTAGTTGTCTGCTTTAGGATTAGGTCGTCAAATGAAGGCCAATGAAATCGCCTGGAATTGTTTGCTGCCAGCAGAGAAAAACGAAGCATTGAATATTTGTGTTTGTCAGGAAAACTGAAAGGCTTTACATGATTTCTAAAAATCAGAGTCTCTATCGCTTCTCATCCACCAAGCTCCAAGGGATCATCTAGGAATGGTGATGCTGGACAATTAGAGATGCAGTTTAAATGACCCGTCTTTCACAGTATTTGGGACTCATTAAGTTACAGCCAAAATTGTAAAGTGTTTCCTGAGATTGCCTCGATGAAGAGTTGACTCACTTCATGGCACAGCCCTCAGTATAACATCGTAATATAGGAAACAAAACAGAGACAGAAACAGAGGCTGCGCAGTCAAACTGTCACTTAAGGACCCAAAAAATCACTTTAGTATGCAATTAATACCTGATAACCACACATTACAAATAGGTAGTGTAGATTTTAACACATCCCTGTGGCAACTCCACTGTTGGCAGTAGCAAAAAGGTACAGTAATAAGCAAACCTGAGTGACAGACCATGGCATAACATTTTTCTCCTGCGTTGCCTTGTCCTTTAACCCTCTGATGCATAGTGGTCACTGGAGTGGACAGCTACTAAAACGTACATATCTCTTTAATGCATTGGTTTCTATGGTGGAACTGCATATTAGCCTCTAGAGTGCTCTCTGCTGTCATGCTCCATTGAGGTCAATTCAGTGTTCAGTTAGTGCAACTGCAAGTAAATTTCCTCTGAATCAAAGATGGCAGACAAACTGTCACCCCTGCCGACCACTGCTGGCATATCCTGTCAATCCTTCTATGCTAAAAGAGCCCAACAGGTAAAAAAAAATATGATGATATGCAGTAACATCTAGGGAAGGATATTATCTGTTTGGAATAAGAAATTGTTATGTCTAATATGTAGAAAACTACAATTAACCATGTGTCCACTGTAGTGGACATCATGCATTACCCACTATATTTTTTTAACATAAGTCATAAATTGTCTCACTGTTTTTTGGGACTGTTTTGGTTATAAGTAAGCATATAATTGTTACATTTATAAGCTACTCATTTAAAATATATATTTCTGTGCAGATCAGCTGTAGTTTGAGTTACTATAATAATTATTTTATCATATTTTGTAGACTTCAAATGCAGCAAAGAATAAGGCAGCGTACAGAATAGTCCAGGAAATTCCATACCACTCCAGTGATGATGATTTCATTGATGAGTGCAGTGATGATGAGTTCAGTGATAAGTCCAGTGATGATGAGAGTGGCTGCCAGAGCAGAACAGAGACATAGGAACTACGGACAGCCTAGGTGTGATGAACACAGAAGTGTTTGGAGATGCAGAGACTAAGATGTCAGTTTGTGTTTTCTTCCCGCATGCTACTAAGGGCTTGGTAATACTGTCCTGCATTGTTATAGAACTGTGTAGACTCAAAAATGTTTCTCTTGTTGGAGATAGTTTGCCATATTCAGGTGTAGGATTCACAGCTAGGACTGTTGATTGGTTTTGTTATTTACGTCTAAATATTGGGGTCTTATGAGTTGAAAGTTCCAAGAAAATTGCTGAGATGTTTTTCAAAGGATACAAGCAGACAAGTGTTTGTATATTTACAATAGAACACAAGGTAATTAATTTTTACAGTAAATTCACAGTATTTCATGCTAAGTGCTCAGGCGCATGTAGTCCACTGGAGTGGACAAGTTTATAACTTTATAAAAAAACATATTTTTGGGGAAAAAAAGAGTTGAACATTTTTTTTCATGTCCTGAGAAGAATAAAAGCACTTAAGAAAAAAATCTTGACCAAGGCTTTCATAATTCATGCATCAGAGGGTTAAAAAACAAGACGGAAAAAAAAACAGGTGTCTTTTAATCTCAGGAGGCACGGGCCACGCTTATCAGACTTAACTCTTAATTGTACTCAGCTCATTGCAGTTAAGCGAAATGAAGCTGCACTTGGCTGAACTTTAAAGGACATCTGAGAAAGGCTGGTTGTCAGGGAATGGTTGTAGTCCTGTTTAATGAGATTATGGAGCAAGTTAAGTACTTCTTAGGAACCCAAAGAGCCGACTGATCAGACCAACCTGCAGATGTCTTGCAAATAGTTTTAGCATCAAGCCTTAGGATGCACTCAGTAGCTTGCACTTTTTAGGTTAAAATAAAGCAGGGTACTACATGCTAGAAATACCTTCCCGTTCACAGTTAGTGAATGTCTTGAAATAATTAAAGTGCAGACAGAAAGTGGGACTTAAAGGGGGGTAAAAAGCATACCTCCCTACAAGGACTTTCTTTACAAGAATACCTGCAGTCATCCAGTGGTTAAACTGTTAGCAGTCGGACGTACCGCCCACGGGACATTGGATGGTTTAGGGGACTAATAGGACTGCTAAGGGGTTAAAGTATATCCCCTCTGGACAATATGCAATGAACCACATACATGCAGACATGTACAGTACAGACTGTTTGTGATTTGCTTTTCCAATGCAGACACACGTCCGCTTTAAACAGCTGGAGGTACCGGCAACCCACAATGCATTAAAATTCCCCTTTTAGCTCTGCAGTCTAAATATATCAGCGGTGATAGATTTCCCAGCAACAAAAAAACAGACATACATGAATAGTCTACAGTGACATATAAAGTAATGTGAAGAGAACAGACTTGCCTTTTCCCAGGTATGGGAGCCTTTCTCTGACAAATAACAGCGATGGCTCCATCCACACTCAAATCCAGAGTGATGTCCCACAGTAAAGAGTTACTGGGTGTTACTGTTCGAAAGGTCACACCTTTCCTTACTGTTGCTCTGTGAAAAGTCGAAAATGAAAAGGTCAAGAATGCAATAAATTTTTACATTACATTACATTTCTGGCTTTTTCTTTTTTTTCATGAGTTTTGGAATTTTCTTGTGAAAAAAAATGTGTTAAATATAGTTCCCTCATGTACAATAGATTTAAACTTCCACCTTAAAATTCATTTATAGGTGAATTTAATTAATGCTTTTAATCTTGTCTGGTTTCTCACGATAAATCCATTTCAGTAATAAGAAGGAAGCTGCATAAAGTTGATATTCAGGCCTGGGGACTAACCGAATAGATAGAGCATTAATTACATTAATTATAAAGGAGGTAACTTTATTCCATTTTAAAATAAAGACCAGTATTGGTAACTCGCAGGGTTGTAGGCTCTCACACTTTTCAACATCTAGTTTTTGTCTCACACTGCCTCAACAATCTTATGACAAATAAGAAGAAGCCTCAACTCTGACTGGTGCAGTAATTTAATGTACAAACATTAATGGAAATACAAAAGCAAAAATAGAGATTTTAGGATTCATTCAAATTTGAAAGTCAATGACCAACGTGAACTCTCTTAGGTAAGGTTTCTGTACTTTCTTGAAGTAGTCTTCAGGAATAGTTCTCCAGCCTTCTTTAAGAACATTTAACATCTTTAAGAACACCTGTCTTTGGATGTTGGCTGCCTTTTTTCTCTGTTTAGATGATCCCAGACTTGTTGAGGTCTGGGGAGGCCAGTGCTTTTCGATCTAGGTATGCTTTTACCACAGTGGCAATGTGTTTGGTATCATTGCCAATCATTGCTTTCCAGATGGTATTGCATGGTGGATTAAAATCTGACAAGCCCCCAAACACCACTGGCTGAAATGCAGCCACGAACCATGACAGAGCCTCCAAGCTCTTTTTCAGATGGCTGAAGATACTCACCGTTGCTCCTCTCTCCTGATGTCCTCCATATACACTGATGATGATTTAAAGCAGAATTTTACATCTGCATTTTCTTCCCATTTCCCTCCCTTAAAAAATGGCAATCGTTCCACTGAAACCATTTCCAATGATGCAGATACATCATTGGGTTCAGTGAGGTATTTGCTGGATTTGTTCCCATTTTGGTCACTGGGCTTTTCAGATACTGTTTATCTGCTGTAGATAGTTTTTTTTAGGCGCACTACTTGTTCTTTTGTCCTCCACTTGTACAAAAACCTTCAGAAAGTTTGAATAACAAATATAAGCACATCAGCTGGAGAGTATGTTTAGTTTGTTGCTTCAAGCTGTTTGTAGGAATCTTTCTCTCTTGTCTCAAGAAAACGATTTCTCCTGATATAACTTACTAGTTATAAAAATATTAATTACATTTATAACACATAATTGGAACAAGTTACCTCTCAACCCTGATATTGCATAAAACATCAATCAAAGGCAATATTTATTAGACTCTGTACATTCATTTAAAAGAAAATGTAAAGAAAATTGTAAGAGAGAGAAAATACAAAAACACAAACCTGTGATATATATATTTATCCTTATTTCAACCTGTAATTACCATCACCTCTGTGCAATTAAAGGTGCAAAGAAAACATTGTTCTTTCTATTTATATTCACGCGCTCTCATTATTCAAAATGTACTAATGGAGTATTAGTTTTCTTGGTGTCTAATTTGTAAATGG
Source organism: Haplochromis burtoni (assembly GCF_018398535.1). Classification (NCBI taxonomy): domain Eukaryota; kingdom Metazoa; phylum Chordata; class Actinopteri; order Cichliformes; family Cichlidae; genus Haplochromis; species Haplochromis burtoni. The sequence continues at coordinate 1,173,242 of NW_024582456.1, forward strand.
TGTGCATTATGCAGCCAAACAGACCTTCCCCGTGGGGCTTTCCCAGCATAAGCAGCTTGCAGTAGGTCAAATGTTAATGAGATACTCTTCTGGAAGAATTGTGGAGGCCAGGAGGGGCACACATGTAAATATGCCAGACTTGCTGAATATGCACGAACAAGACAGAGTATCCGAATGTTCAGGAAAAACGTCCTCGTGTGATTCTTTGTTTTTCATCTGCATGCAAAGCTGTGTGGTTTATCTCTGAGATAAACACAACTGTTGAGCGCATTATGAGTCTCAGAGGAGGTGTAATTTTTGATAGGAGCAACAGCAATCTGAGCGCTTCTCTTTCTTTGGCTTTGCTGTTGTATTTCAAAAGCAGGCAAAAGAAGAGAGGACGTTACTCCCTTGTTATGCGCAGTGACAGGAGAGCAGCCTAAGCATGCATTATCTCTTAATTGAAAAGCGTTACTCGTGTGCACATTTTTTACATTTGTACAACAAATCTGAGCCACCCTTTGTAACAACATCTGCACAGCAAACATGTAATCTGGAAAGAAACATCTTTGGCAAAACCGCTTGAGACCTTTGCTCCAGATTACATGCAAAATGTAATCAGGAGAGAAGGTCTCAAGTGGCCACTGATTTTAGCGCATAAGTTTCTGCTGTGGAGCCGCATTTCCCTGTAATCACTCGCTGTCTTAATGGCTGGGATGTGAGACAGAAATATGGCCCTCATTCCTTTTCAGAATGAATAAATCTGGCTCCTGTTGCAGCAACAGTGACACTGTTAAAAACATAAAATGGACACAGAGCTAACGGGTTAAAGGTCGTAATTAAAAAGGACTGAATGGTATCATTTTCAACAGTTTAATCTTGCGCCGTCATGACCCTGAAGCTGCTGATTTCCATTCCAGCTGCTCAGTGCAGAAGCTCATTTGTCTGATTAATACAGGTTCCTACATGGAGCGGAGAGCTAAAGGGTGAAATCATCTAGTGGTGTAACTTGTGACAATTGCACACAGCTGAAAGCCACCTTTTTAGAAACAGGTTAATCACTTTAATATTTATTCTGTTATACACTGTTATAATATTCATTCCTTCAGTAGCATTCTGGGTAGCTGAATTCAGCATTCAGTTGAAGCTTCTATTATTGCCATCATTCCCAGTTTTACTACAGAGGTTGCTATGGCAAACGCAAGTCAGAAATGTAAGTCAACTTACAGACTGGAAACTAATTAAATCAGCTCTAGCTCTGAACACCTCTCATCACATAAAGCAAAAGGAAGAGTGAGATTCTGTTGCCGGTGTATGGCTTCTCTGGTGGTATATCAGGTGGCAGATGAGAGCGGAGCAAAGAGGAACCTGCAAGTCCCTGATTAGGATGAAGGTAAGGAGATAACAAGAAGGAAGGTGCATCTAAGGTAATGATAATTATTTTTTGTCTTCACATTTCTTATTGTCACACAGTGGAAATTTGTATTTATCTTGTATATTGTTTTTATTCTGATTTTTAGTGTTTATTTATGAGTGTTTTATTTGCATGGTTTTATTCTGTTTCTATTGCATGGTTTTTAGTGTTTTATGTGACATGGTTTTTATCCACTGTGGACTGGCTGCACATGGGACAAATTAGCTGATAGGGACCACCTGCTGAGGCAGGGGTGTGTCCAGAGGTGGCCTATCAGCTGTGTAAAGACCTTTTAAAAACAGGCTAGCTGGGCACTGAAAGGGAGAGGCCCCAGACTGGAAGGTTAATGCGAGATGGCCAGTGTGATGCGGCGATCAAGTCCTGACCTCATGGAACGGCAACAGTAAGAGACAACGCGTGTGATTGGCAGCAGGGCAGAGGTTTACCTCTGCCTGCATTTGTGAGTAGGCTCTCTACTGTTGTTTACTGGGTGCAGCTGGATTGGGAGAGGGTCACCATGGCCATGAGCCAGGGCCGCTTCTGGGACCATTGTTCTGGCCCCTATTTGTTATGTTGCAGGACACCGACGCAAGGGGAGCTGTGGCGGTGGTCACATCATGGATTCGGGTGCAGAACGCAAGCCGGGCTGGGAAGTGATGGGCCAGCGGAAGGACAAGAAGATGGGTGGCTCTTTCTTGTCCGCTGAAGACGGGGCTGGCGTGGACTCTGCTCTAAAGGAGGAATTCCTGGCCTGCTGATGGACCCATAATGAACATGTGGCCTAATTATAGCAGGGGGGGGGGGGTTTAGTGAATGTAGAAAATGGTAGTTTTACGGGTTTTAGAATTGTTTTTAGTAGAGAGCAAACATTTTATTACATACATTTTAAGGGTGTTTTTATTTGTGCTCCCTGGCCTAGTAATAAACTGTTTCTGATCAGACCTGCTTCCTCTCTGTGCCCGTGGTATCTGACTTGCTTGCTCCCCCTTGTATTTTAAAGAATCTTTCTTTTTAGCGTGACATTCTGGCGCAACCGCTTTAGTGTTTGCCGCGCGCTACACTTATCAAATGTAATCTTTGTAAAAAAATAACAATGCTCCCACCGAAAAGTTTATTTCCGTGTTTAACTTACACACATATATTGTATTTTTCGGACCATAAGGCGGACCAGATTATAAGGCGGATTAAGCAAAACAAACATTAGCATTCATCCTCCATCTTTACTGTTTGTTATGCTAACATAGCTGTGTCGCTACTAGCCATCACATAGCACATCATTATATACCAGATAGCCCAACTTCAGTAACCCTACAAAAGTCACTGCTGTTTAGTTTTAAGTCTTTGTTTATGTTTGAAGTGATAGCAGAGCTGTACGTTTAAATTTTTCAGAAATTTCTCAGTCAGAACATGCTATATCATGTTTAAGTAGAAACTAGCGCGCTAACTACCTGCTAACTTCTAACTCCGTTAAATTATATAAATTCTGTTTTCATGGATGCCTGGATGTTAAACTTAATTGTTACACCTGGTAAAGCAGCAACGCTGATCATTTTATTAAAGATGAAAGAATTTAGACAGTTTTTAACTCTCAGTGATACCGCAGTGTTGACTGCCGTAGCTGTAATGCTCCGACAATCCATCAAGTGGTGCGGCATCGTAGCTTACCAAAGTCGTACTAAAACATTTTTTGATAGATTTTTGAGCGCCGTGTACCACATAAAATCGGTTCGAGGTCCTCAAGTACAACCAGAATTCATACATAAGGCTCACCGGATTATAAGATGCACTGTCTAGTTTTGATAAAATTAAACTATTTTAAGTGCGCCTTATAGTCCAAAAAATAGGGTACCTTATAAGAATAGGTTGTTATAGTTATAGCAGTTTTTCTTCTTTTAAGGGCATTAAAATTCAAAGCATGAAACACAATCTACACGCATTGCATCAAACTACCACATGCAATATGGAACGGAAATCTGCAGTATGATTTCTTTTTCTATTTTCAGTATCGCACTGCATATCTCAGCTTTGGTTGAACATTATATTTACTTCTTTTCTTTTATCTTTCCTCTCAACAGTGCTTACTTAGATTGTGAAGTTTACTTTCAGTGGGCCAAAACTTTAATCCACCGTGAGTGAGGTAAGCAGGATTGCATGTTCGGTGTATTAATGAGAGCACCTTGGAGGGCTGTTAATCTAGTAATGGCCTCTGAATAACGTGCGCGCCGATGAAACACCTCTGTGTATTGAGCTGAGTGGAGCAGGGTTTAACTAATAAAAAGTGACAGTAACAAGAAGACTTATCTAAAGCCCCTTTTTTTCTGTCTCTCAGCTCCCTTGCATTAAAAAAAAGAATCCCCTGTGACTCGAGGAGGCGTATTTCTTCTGAACATGAACATGAACCAGTGTCCATAGCTTCAGTTAGCAGGGCCTTAGGAGGCAGCGGGCAGGGAGAGGCACTGAGGCAGAGAAGATGGATGGCTGTGGAGACCGAAGCTGACACTGTGTGAGAAAAGCAGCTCTCAGGTGCTGCACCTGCCATCCATCTCACTTCTGACCAGGCAAGGCATGAGTGGCACTGTTGTTTCACCTTTTGCATACTCTTCATCCACTTAAGGGGCGGGTGCACGCACTTAAAAACACTAACGCACAAGACAATGCCCACAAGAGAACCGGCCCCAATAGTAGACATCTACACTTTCAAATACACTCAAAGCGAGCCTCGATTGCCCTCGGCCTTCATTAGCCTTCTCCTTTTCCTTATTTACTGTTTGTAATGCAGTGTTCTTTAGACTTATATTGATTGATCACAGACACATGGCCAACAGAGCAACAATCAAAACAGCGCACATGCAACGCAAAGAGCACAGAGGCTGAGCTTGATCAAAGACCTAGAAGATATCCTCCAGCTCACCCAGATGCATTCCATCATCAAGGCTGCTATCGAGATGCTACATAGGGTTTGTAATTACTTTGCTGATATAATTTGTGTTCCCATCTTTAGCTTTGTGAGTGCATCACTGCGGGGCCACAGCACCACAGTGAACCCCAGTGCAATCGGAAACAGATGCAATCGTTAATTATGCAGGCAAATGTCCACCGTTTAGCCAGTCTGATGGCCAGCCATCGGCAACGTGCTTATCGTACTTATGGAGCAGTTTAGGGAGTTGGGGAGATGTTCATGCCAACACTCCTGCCAGATGGCAGGCACCGCAGCACTAAAATGGATGTAAAAGCCCTATTTGTCACCGAGTTGAATGATTAGACCCGTGGTTGAAAAGCTCACTGACGCGGTGTCCTGTTGATACAGAAACTCACTGTTAATTTATTGCCTCAATGCTACTTTTAAATAAAGCCATTAGAATGGGGGAGCTGGGGGTACTACTGAGTCTGATTACTGAATTTAAATAGATGTTGAGACGAAAACAGAAAAATACACTCATACTTGCTCATACTTCATTCCACTCAACTGGGTAAAAGGATAATCTAATTGCCCTTCCTGTGGGTAGCGCGATGACGGTAGTACAACACTTTATCTGTGACCTTTACAAAAGCCTCACTGAGAGTGACAGGTTCGTTTTTGCCGTGACGGACGGACAGGTGTGGCTTGTCTTTTCTCAATCAACCTCGAATTTGTATTTCCCTTGACTGGAGCTATAGCCATCAAAAACAGGTTTATCATGCTGATGAGAGAGTATTAAGTAAAGCTTAATGGAACATTCAGACAGTGATAAAGCACACAGACAGCTGTTGAGGACTGGATGCACAGCGCTTCTTAATGTGCTGATAAGCTGGCTGAGGGCTGCACTGTGGAACTGAGTATGGAACTTAAAGACACAGTCAATATTTTTAAGTTAATGGTCTAAAAAAAACATGGATGTAGTCACCAACACGTACAGAAGGGACTTCATTTTCCTTTCTAACGATGTTGCCAGAGAACAGAAGAATAGGAGAAGAGAGGAAAGAAGTGAGGCAGCATTAATGCTTTCCTTTTGGTTCATTTGTGTATGATTGGGTAAATGAATTAAAGCAGAAATGATTAAAAGTGACACAATAAAAAGAGGAAGCAGGGATTGGTTTTTGGCTCCGTTGCCTAAGCTAAAAAAAAACAAAACAAACAGGAAACCAAATAATGAAATTAAGTACATGGTCTAATCTTAAAAAGCAACAACAACAAACAAATGTGAAACTATTTCATAATACTTCTGGAAATCCAGCGACAGCTGAAATATTTGATAAACCACCTTCAGACTCAAGTTTGCATGTTTCCTTTTGCAAAAGAGCCGAGTACCTGAGAGAAATGTTGCTTCCTGACAAGGAGGACAAGTGCACCCATGCACAGCTGTCAGCTCAGATAATATGGTCCTTTTCCAGCATTCACAATTGAATTAAAAAAGGGGAATTAATAATCCATGACTGTCTGCTCACCCACTCACCTTCAGTGAAGCATGCATGAGCAAGTCGAGGCGGAAGTCACTTTTAAAGTGTTTGAGGTATTGATTTGATTCTGTGAGTGCAGACTGTCCAGGAACTGGCACTTCTGCACTTCGGTGCTGCCTTTAAGGCCGGTTCTTAAGTCAGGACACCTTCCACAGATTTACGACACTCTCAAACAAAGCCAATTAATAAGTGAGTCTTGTATGGAAAATGCATTTGACGCCTCCTGTCAGACAATAATTCACTGACTTGGAATAAAGCTGATAGTGTCTTGAATAACAATTTGTAAAACCTGCCTCTAATCGGGTCAACGTAAATCTCTGCTTGTCTGCGCTGACAGCCAACCTCGACAAATGTAGCTTTGCCGCCGCGTGCTTCTGTTTGATCTTCGCCTGGATGATGATAACAAAAGGCTGCAGATGACCGTGAAAGCCATCAATGAAACGGTGAGTGCGGGTTGGAAGCATTTAATTTAAATCCAGTTTTGAGGTGCCAATCTCGCCGCGTTGCATCATTTCACCTGTAAAAGGGAAGTAACAGACTGACGTCTTGAGAGACAGCCGTGATATTAAGCTAAGGATAATTAGTCAGCTGGTTGAGGCATTGGTTCTTGGGAAATATGGAAGGCTGTTTTTTGAAACATGTCTGTATAAATTTAGCCTTCATTACCAAGTATGTCAGAGGTCTCCAGAGGAATTACAGTCTTTTTAAGATGGTTCTACAAGTGCTCTCATCTCTATTCAAAAGCATTCTGCATTGCAAAGTGAGATGAAGCCATGCTACTAATCTCCGCGATCTGCATACACTCTACAGCACTGTGCACTGATCCTGAGCATACCCTTTAAATAAAGGAAATAATGAGGTATATGGCACACATATTATTTGCTCCGTGTTAACCTTGATGACTCCTGCTGTTAAAACTGCTCTTAATGTCTTCAGGCTTTGCTGCTCAAATAATCCATCCCGTTTCCAGGAAAGATGGTTAACAGCTATGATATTTCCAGGCAAATGTCATAATCCATACTAAATCTCATTTCGTTCAATATTCGCTTATATTTGATGGCAAAGGATTTGGGTAAGAATTAGGGAAGATGACTAATACTATTAGTGAGCGGTTCCCCATTCTGAGGTTTTGCTGACCAGATGATTTCAACTTTGCTGAAATAACAGGCCCATGTAAATCGGGGACAGAGTTTCTCTTATAATACTGCAAGCATGTGGTCAGCCGTGACATTGCTGACCACTGCAAATTTCAGGGAGGCAAAAAATTCCATTTTACCTGAGAGTGAAGTTAGTCAGCTGAGCAGAGCTGGCCATGAGTATGTAGAAGGTGGCGATGTCAGTCTTCTTTAGAGGTTTGGAGGATGTCCGTATGACGATGGCATTGCCGAGCTTGAGGCGCGAAAGCGTTGCCATCCCCTTAGGCACCTGCAGAAGACGCACACTTCCAATCCTCTGCATTGGAGTGACAGGAATAAACTCTGCCTGCTGCTGTGAACCCCCCCACCGACTTCCATCCACAGAATTGCACTTCCCTCTGACTTTTGGCTGAGCCTGGTAGTACAGCTCCACAGGGTTCCCAGCAGATGGATCCTGCCTCTCTCTACTGGTGCCCTCTGACCCTGGAGCAAACCAGCCAGGTGTAGGAACCAGCTCGGCCATGCAGGTCCCCCTCTCACCTCCTATGGCACAGGAACCCCTCACCTCCTGGGTTTGCCAGAACGCATACACGGTCACACATGGTAGCTCATCCAGAGCGCCTTCCCCTCTGTTCCAATCCCTGCCTGCAACATAGAAGAGCACCCTGACTTTGGGCTTGGAGGAGAAAACCCGAGGTGTCAGGACAAAGGCCTGGATTTTCCAGTTAAAGGTAAAGACCTCTGGTGCATTGAAGAGCTTCACAGACTGGACCATATCTAGAGGCACGGGTCTCTCTGCAGACATGGTGCGATAGCTGGCGTTGACCACCGGCTGGCGGCTGGCTCGTAAAATAACAAAGGGCTGGATGTGGCTCTGCATGCTGGAGTTCCTCATGAAGTCCTGCCCTACCTCTTTTAGGAAGAGGTAGTCGGCATCCTTAACTTCGTAGCTGACCGGCAAGAAGACAGGGAAAGGCACTGGGCTCTTGTTGTCGGTCAGTTCTTTACTGCTCAAATCTGAAAGAGGAAAATTGAAAATTACACTACTGTTGCAGGACAAAACGTTTATGCTACTTCTGAATAAATCTTCAAAACTGAAGGATTTCACTTTTTTGTCACATTTGAAGACAGGCAGTGTCCCCGAACCACACGAATATCAAAGTCATACAAGGCCAACTGATCAACTGAGTGGGACTTTAAAATATTAGACTAAAAGGCCTCTGGCCTTAATCTTAAAAGTCCTATAGCACAGGTGGAGCAGATGTTAAACTCTTTGGCTTTGTCACCAAATTATTGGAATTGTAAAAGGTTACGAACTGTATTTGTTTTATGAAAAAAAGACAACATTCCCAGTGTCCTGGTGTCACATCAGATTGCTTTGATGTGGCCTTAAAATACATTAACAGAGAAAATCTGAAATAAAACATGAAGTCAGGATGAGACCAAATAAAAGATGCTGCTTTCCCCAAAAGTCAGATCAGCCCGTTACTAGCCGAGTTGTAACAATCCAACATCGATTTGTTGACTAAAGCCTTTTTCTCTGCACAGTATGTAATTGTTTCCAGGTAGTTAATCCTGGTAGTAAATAGGTTTCTATGGAAATAATTTTTCGAAATGCTCTTTAAAAAATGTCGCCTGCCGTGTTGTCATGTTCAAAAGTGTCTCTGTTTTCCCTCCATAGCATGAGAAGGTACAATCTGATACATCTGGCACAAAGTGGAAATAAGCCATCAAACACTGGGATTAAAATGGCTTTTCAGATTGTCTCTAGGCAGGGGGAATAAGTAGTGACAAACAGGGCTGTGCATCATCATATCAAATGAAAGAAAGTAGATTTGATGTAAAAGACCAGCATGCACCTGAAAACATGGTTACTGGTTAAGGTACGCATTTGTACACCAGCTGGTCTGTGTCGGTGTGTTTTGTACAGTGATAACAAGAGAGTTACAGGAGTACTGTAAATACTAATCCCAAGTGTAAAGAATGACCTTTTTGCAATCGCTGTGACAAATCAATCGAACAGCATAAATGTCCCCTGATCTGATTTCATGGCGAGTGTTTACCGCGCTGGAAATCAGCAGAGGTCACTCATGCGTCATGTGTCCTCATTAAATGTCCATTTTGACAGAATTATGAAGATTATAGCTGCTGACCCGGGTGTGCACTTTTGATCTGGTGGCTAATTGCCCTACTTGGTGAATCATGAACGCATAAAAACAGAAACACTCATGTTTACTATAACAACCTGGATGAGGCTGTTGTGAACATGGCAGCAAACCCAAACTCAGTGTCTTAAAAAAAAGATCAGATCTACAACTACTGACTTATCTATATTCATGAGAGAGTGAATGCCGCATTGAATGCTATCTGCCATTGAATTATTGATCATTATTTCTCAAATGAAAAAGGTTTGAAGTTTTTCTGTGTCAAATTTGTTCCGGGTGTCCCTCATGGCTGCCGGCTCTTGATAGGTCCGTCTATCACGACCGCTTCTGCTTTTCATCCTCCCTCATCGAGCCTGTCGAGCTGGCCTGACACTTCGCACGGCAGCGACTGTACTGTACATGTCACTATCATGTCAGCCCAGCAGCCCTCAGAGGACGACAACAGCGTTTATTTCCTCCCCTTCCACACACAGACAATAGTGTCAGTCATGTTCACTGAGTGGGTGACACACTGCATGAGGCAGAATCTGGACCTAGGATCTAGGCTATCCTGGCTTAGCCTTCCAGTGGGCACTGACAGATGTGCTATTTAATACCAGAGCTGGCAGCACCTCCAGTTGGAGTGAATATAAACTGGCTCGCTGTGTTCCAGGAGGGAGCATTCATCGCCGCTGTAAAGTACGTCACATGCAAGCTCACATCTTTATGTTTGAGTTTAATGTACACTTCTTGTTATTTCACATCTTTTTTTTTCTTGATAATAGAGTTTCAGTTGGAGCACGCAATCTATCTTCAGACTCCAGAAACTGTTTTGCTTACAATTGGCTAGAAGGTTCGTCCTTCTGCTTTGCCAATATTTAAGATATTTATCAAGTAGCCAGTGCAAGCAAAACTTCTCCGATGATGAGAGTCCAGCCCTGAACACGAGAGCAAATCTGGCACACCAGCTGTTCCAGCCTCTCAAATCACTCACTTTGAAGACACTGAGCTTCCCGTCCTCCTTGGATGAATCAGAGAGCGCACGTGTTACCATGCAGATGTTCATGCCACCAAAAACTGTTGTAAAAACTGCAGCAGGGAACATATTCAGTGGCTTCCACCTTAGTGGTGTACAGTATGTAGGTTAAGTGCTTTCTGTGTGCGGGGGAAGAAAAAAATGCTCATTTTTTGTGCCAACGTTTTGTTGATAATCAAATCTTTGTTCATCCCTCTCTGTGTCCAAATGAAAATGCTCCCTGCATGAAATTAGATTTACAAGCACTACCACTGAATGTTAGCAGAAAATTTACTTCAAGTAGGATTTCTTACCGAAATGAAAATGAGACGATACAAAAACGGAGCTTTCTGTGTGTCATACCGCTTTCTTTCTTTTATTTTACTTCAATCATTTGTTCAAAGATACCTAATAAGAGCTTTACTGCTATGCATCAATATGGACATGTTCACTTCTTGCATTACTTTAACCTAAGAAGTTGGTTTGCTCTGTTGTGGGTGTAAGAAACAACAGTCTGCTTATTTAACAGCTTCGAGACTTCATTTATCGAAGAGATGTTGATTTCAAAATAATGTTTCCCCATCACCAGCTTTAATAAAAACACTTGTGTCTAATGAGCTGCATTTTGCCCTACAGTTTGTCTCGTGGCTTTGTATTAAAGGTTTTTCATTTGCACATCAGCTAACTGATTTTCAGTGTGCTTTTCTTTTAGCGCTATTTCTTCACTTGTAATCAATCTTTGTATTATTCTAATAAAATGCAAAAAGCCCTAGCATCCATTGTGAATTCTAATGCGCACTAATGGCTTGTACCATATGTGCAAAACAGCTTGCAGAAGTGAGTCGATTCCCAGTAGCATCATGGAAGACAAACGGATGTCTGCGCTGGAATTAGTAATTGAGAGAATGAAAGATGTGTTCATTTGTGGCTCAAAAGTTTCTCTTTCACGCTGCCGTGAAAGGTTTCTTTCCCCTTTTTTCATTTTTTTATCAGATATCGCATATACAGAAATGTGCTGTTTATAAATAGAAAGTGTTGGCAGTGGATCAGATGCTAACCGCACTAATTATGCACCTGCATTTTCTTAATCTAATGTTAGCACTGTGACTGTTTATCCTCTGACTGGCTAACCTCTCCAATGCATCTAAGTTTAATAGAACATTATAGGTTCTCATTAGGATCTGACAGGGACACTTAGGAGTCCACTTGGGAGATAAACAGCAGCGTGCAACAGAGGGAAGAAAAGCTGTTAGTACATCCATGAATTTTTTAAAAAGTTGTGCAAAGTTAAAGTACCTTTCAGCAAAGAAGTTAATCAACAAAGCACAAATAGAAAGTGGGAAAAAGGGCAAAAGTTTGGTCCAGCAAGAGGTGGAAGACGTGCAGGAGCACAAGCACTGCAATGTGGTGTCTGCTGGAGCAGGGTGCTAACAGGGTGCTAATGAAATGCAAATTTACAAAGATCGAAGTTTGCTTACATCTGCCCATAACCCTTTAGGGCGTTAGAGTGTGTATTCAGTTTAAACAAAACTAGAATTGAAAAGAAATCATGTTTAAAACCTTTCATGGGTAGTTTCTAATTAACAATAAAGATTGGATTGCAAACATTGAAACTGTAATCTAATAACCGCAAAGCTACAAAACCAAGCATGGTTGTACACACTTTTAAGTAGAAAAGTTACCAGCCTGCATAGTCCAGTTAAAGCATCATACCCTCATTTTAAATGCATTATGAGGGGCTTTATGATGTGCGAAAACACTCCAATAAATGCACTAGTGATCATATGGCATGTAATGCTCTGACTTGCTGTTGGAAAGACGGGAGAAAATAAAGAAGAAGAGGGAGGGGGAAGAGAGAGAGAGCAAGAGAGAGAGATCTAGGGAGGCTTAAGCTTATGCAGTGATTGGTAGGGATTGCAATGTCCAATGAGACTCTTAAAGCGGCTTTAAAAATCTGTTTTATCACAATTTCTCAATTTTTATCGTTTTATCCCCACAAATCAGCCTGCCTTCATTCCCTGGAAATGGTCATCTAAGGCAGTTATAGGCTTTACACAAATGCCTTTGAGATGTGCTTTTTCTTCTTCATTATCAAGTTGGAAATCTAGATTGCCTGCTTCTTGTTTGCCTCACTGTACATGAAAATTGGGTCCCCCAATTTTTTTTTTTTAGCAGAAAGCCAAAAGAGAAAGTAATACTTCCACCATGACAAGAAAGGCACTGAGCATTAAAGCACTGCTCACGTTGTAATATAAACCCATCAAGTTCTTTACCCCTCACTGATTTAATCCTAAATGTTTAATAGGCTATTTTACTCACTGCTGTGACACTCTCTCCTGCAAGTAAGACACATGTGCTCGTGTTACCCTCACTGGATCGCTGTATCACAGTGGAATAAGATGTAAGTCACAAATGAGGACATTTATGTATTATTTATGTTTTTAGAAGATGCGTTAATCTTTAACGGCATTGCTGAGAATAGGCCCACCTCCATTCAGTAATATGTACACATGATGGAGAGTTCAGTCTAATAATTTGTTTTCAGCTGTTACAGTGAAAGCCAATCTTTATGTTAATTCATTGCACTTTGACATGCGCTAATCTTGAACTCATTTTTCACCTTTCTTCTTTTTTTAAATTTAAAAACAAGCAAACTAACCACTTTGTTTTCACCTACCTTGTGTAATGACTGCTGTAATTGTTGCAAAGACTATCTGTAAGATCCTCCAGCTCTGCCAGTGCGTGCTCATTTTGGCACCCGGCTCTGCACGCTATTCCAGGCAAGTTCCCTGCGTCCGTGCGGTTGGGTTTTGCTTCAGTAGGTTAAGAAGAGGGTCCTTTCATCCATTCCTGCAGTTCGGACGCTTTCCATAATCACACCTGTGCGAGTATAAGTGGTAGTGTAATCCGTATAGCTGGTAAGATGGAAAGCGCATCGAGGTCTGTTCAAGTCCCGGCTGTGCGTAAAAGTTGTGCGTAACGATCCTTGCGGGACTCTTAGTGTCCGATCACAAGACGTGAGGCTCTTGAGGTGAAACCGTGTAACTGAGAAAGCTACGTTTGGATCATTAATACCGTTCTAAACGAATTATCTCGACAAGTTGCTCAGATTGAGCCGGTCTCCCAGTCTGCCGTCGCGGTTGGGACTCTGCGGTGTTAAACGATTGAAAGCAGATCACTGACTGTCTTGTGCGCAATCCTCAGGGTACTAAACTCATCATCTGTCACTGTTCACTCGCTCAGGAAGCCACGTCCAGTACGCAGCGAGTAGGATTAACCCTGCCTTGCGTTTGATTGTAATGTCAGAAATGATCATAGGTGCCGGATTTCTGATCACTTAATCTGCTTCAGTCCATGATGACCCACGCTCAACATTCAGTAAAGCTACTATAGTCTGTTTGTGTTTTGGAAGCTAACTGCCCAGATCTCATTAGTGAAAATAACAAACACAAGGGATAAATGGGAATTCACGTGGACCAGTATTTGATTTGAATTCGGTTTTTTCTTTTCTTTAATAATTGGATGGAAGTGATTATTTATATTTGTGTTTTTTTCTTAAATTAAATATTCATTGTTAATTATTATAAAATATAAATGCTGAAGTAGAAAAGTAACCTTGGCCTCAATCGCGATTTAAAAATATATATATATCCACAGCGCAATTTCACTCAATTGTCTGCTTTGTGTTACAAACGTACTGAAATCAGCAAAGTTGTTTCTTCTTTACTCTCCAAATCAAGGATGATTTTCTATACAGTGTCTGCAGGCATCGCAACCTTTTCAGACATCGGCTGGTTGAGTGCAGGTTACAATCAATTTAAACTCTGCCAGGATGTAGCCGGCTCATTAGGACCTGACATCATCACACTTATGTCATTATTATTGTTCTTTTAAAGTGTAGAGAGGAAAGTTCTCTGATTCTCAGTGTGAAACTTGGAAACTTTCACTGCTTTTTTTAAAAAAATATTGTCCAATAAATTCCAATAGTCATCAACCTCATCAGGTGGATTTTTAGTGCCCTCTTATGGTAAAGATGAGCTTCTCTGTAAGTAATCAAAGGTGAGGCACTAGCTATAGCTTGCAGCCCAGTTGCATCAGAAATGAGCAGGTTTCCCACTTATTTTACTTCATTTATTCATCGGGTGACCTGATGAACAGAAGACCAGAATGTATGTATCCAGTGACTTTAAATGCAAATGCTGCACCAGAGTGACATTAACAGTTGTGTAGGCCTCTTGTTTTTGCACAAACCAAGATTACAATAGCTGTTAGTCATCTTTCAGAAACAAAAGCATGAACATACATTAATACCGCTGCAGTAGAACTCGCAGCACACTGACTTATTTTAAGAAAAAAAGTTACTTGTTTGTGTCTTGTAGTTAGGTAAACAAGTCTGTAGGCTCTAAGTGTAATAGGGCTTTATTGACTAATAAAGAGGATTAACCAACATATCAACACACAGAGTGTGTGACCAAAGCTCACAGTATCTGGAGACAGGAGGAAGTTGCCACGAGCTACTGCTGCGAGCATATTTGAGCTCCTCCCTAGCACTGCAGCACTGTGATAAGCAGCAACAGCAGCAGCAGCATCTGTATGTTGGGGTTGCTCCAGTACGCTGTAGCGCTGCCAGAGGATAATTTAGATCCTTTCCCATTTACCTGCTCCCCACACAGAGACATAGCAGCTACACTATGTTTTGTATTGAGAAAGACTGAGAAGAAGTATGCCACCCCCAAGGGCGGTGCACGTTCAAACACACACAAATGCAGGACTGGAAACTGTATGAAAATGAATAACTGTCATAAATCCATGCAAATGTTTCATCACGTTGAACAGGCCCTAATAGCTGCAAGTAAACAGAATTTTGCCTGCTATGTAAATTAGATATTTTGATTCGAGGTACTGGCAGCTAAATGGTTGAGTAATTTCCCAGGCAAATTTTAATTAAAATAGCAGACGCTTGCTGTTATAAAGGAAACAGGCATCTTTGTCACCTGATGTTGCGCGTAAGGCCAATCACTTGACACACACGCGTGTCACACACTCGCCCGTCATTTCACATGACATTAAGCTGCGAAACAATAAATAAATAAATAAAAACTGTGACCTTGTGGACTTCCGCAAGCGATTTTAGGAAGCCTCCAAGGGGTGCTTTAAGATGCAGAAAGAACATATGGTGAAACCTGTCAAGAATATGGTATGAACACTTACAGGACAGAGAAACATCACAGGCCTCCGGATATGCAAGTTATGAGATTGACATAGATGGATGTTGCGGAAGAAATATGCTAGAGTGGGGAGAGTGGCCATAAGCTTATGATAGATGTGAGTGCCACAAGGAAGGGAATGTGTTTTCAATGTACATCATCCTTCTGCTTGACAGATAGAGGTAACGTCTGCCGAGGTGCATTTAGCCACACATAACGCTCTAATGTTCCCATTCTCATTTTCACTGTGAACACAGAGTGTGCACTAGAATTTACATATCTTTACAATAACATTTTTTTGCAAAACATTAAAGGTTGAACATGTGCAGTCACATGGAACTTTTCTGTGTCTGTGGACTGTAGACCTTTCTGCTGGACTGTATTACTACACAAGAATTGGTGGGGGGGGCATTAATAGCTTATACTTTGTCATTTTTTTGATAATAATATATTTGTGGAAGTTGATAATCTTTCAATAAATATTCATGTATGACTGGCTTTTTAACAGTTTTACTGAGGTTGTGGTTAAAGGGGTTTTGCACAATTTTCGGTAATTCATACCGCCACTGGCCACTTCATTATTGCAGCTATTTAATTGTTTGTTAAGGAAACTATCTAATCAGGCAATTACATGGCAGCAACTTAATGCATTTAAGCTTGCAAGCATGGACCAAACAATCCGTTGAAGTTCAAACTAATTATTAGAATGGGAAAAAAGCGACTTTGAAACGTGGCATAGTTTTTTGGGTCAGATCTGGGGGGGTGGCTGTAGCTCAGGTGGCAGAGCAGGTCAGCCACTAACCAGAAGGTCGGTGGTTCGATCCCAGGCTGCCTCCTGGCTGCATGCCAAATATCCTTGGGCAAGATACTAACCCCATGTTTGCCTACTGGTGGTGCCAGTGTCCTCCTCTGTCAGTGTGCCCCAGGGCAGCTGTGGCTACAATGTAGCTTGCCAGTGTGTGAATGACTGAATGTAGTGTAAAGTGCTTTGGGGTCCTTAGGGACTGAATAAAGTGATATATATATATATATATATACACACACATATGCGCCTTTTACCATCTGTAGTATTTCAGAAACTGCTGATCCACTGGGATTTTCCTGCACAACCATCTCTAGGTTTTACAGAGAATGATCCAAAAAGGGAAAAAAAATATACAGTGAGCGTCAGTTCTCTGGGAGAAAATACTTTATTCAAGCTGATAGCAAAGCAACAGTTACTCAAATACCACTTGTTACAACAAAAGTATGCAGAAGAGCATCTCTGAATGCACACCTTGAACCTTGAAGGAGATAATCTACAGCAGCTGAAGACCACACCAGATGCCACTCGCACCAGCTCAGAACAGGAAACTGAGGCTGCAATTCAAAGGCTCACCAAAACTGGACAGCAAGAGGCTGGAAAAACATCGCCTAGTCTGACAAGTCTCAATTTCTTCAGCAGCATTCAGATGGTAGGATCACATTTTGGTGTAAACAACACTAAAGCACAAATCCATCCTGCCTTGTATCAAGAGTTCAGGCTGCTGGTTATAGTGTAATGGTGTGGAGCATATATATTAGAGACACACATGGGGCCCCTTAGTATCAACTGACCATTGCTGAAAGAACACACCTACCTGAGTATTGTTGCTGACCATGTCTGTCCTTTATGACCTCAGTGCATCCATCTGCTGAGGGTTGCTTCCAGCAGGATAGTGCGCCGTGTCACGAAGCTCAAATCATCTCAAACATGACAATTTTGGGTCCAGTGATGATTTCTCAAATGGCTTCCACAGGCCCATTAAAGGGTGGCTGTGGCTCAGGTGGTAGAGCTGGTCGCCTACCAATCGGAAGGTGGATCGATCCCCGGCTCCTCCTGTCCATGTGTTGAAAAATCATTGGGCAAGATATTGAACCATGAGTTGAGG
This sequence comes from Haplochromis burtoni, assembly GCF_018398535.1. Lineage (NCBI taxonomy): Eukaryota > Metazoa > Chordata > Actinopteri > Cichliformes > Cichlidae > Haplochromis > Haplochromis burtoni. Next base: position 1,190,484 of record NW_024582456.1, read on the forward strand.
GGGGTTCGATGTCTTGTGCGAGTGTGTGAGTAATAGATAAAACCACTGAATGATTATGTGTGTGATTGAGTACTAGAAAGAGCTTTGATTGCTCAAATTGAGCAGAAAGGTACTACTGTATATGCGTACCAGTCCATTTACCATTTAATACATTCAGCACATCTCAGTGCAACAAAGCACCTTTGGGATGTAGCAGAACAGGCGTTTTCATCGTGGATGTGGAGGCGACAAATCTGCAGCAGCTGTGTGATGCTGTCATGTCAGCATGGACCAAATTTGTGAGGAGTGTTTCTTTGCACTTTGTTGAATATGTGCCAAAATTAAGGACCTTCTGAAAGGTCCACTTGGGTACTGGCAAGGTTGTAGCTAATAAAGTGGCTGGTGAGTGAATATTTTCCTTGTTAGTGAATAACGGTTAACATCGACCGATTTAAATGCAGTCATTGTGATGCAGCGGAAAAACTTGGCAACCACAGGTGTTCCTAATGACATCCTGTCCTTTAAGGTGTAAAGCCATAATTAATGTGATTAGTAACACCTCAGTTGACATAATTCGAGTGAAAAAGGCCACTGTGAAGAGGGTTTATTGACACCACTTGCATATCTGTTAACAAGCTTCAAATGTGAACAACTGTGGCCCAGTTTCAGCTTCCATACACGTGAACAAAAATAAATCAAGAATAATGATAATAAAAAATAATTAATATATTGTATTCAACAGGTGCATTATCAAACAATATGTATAGGTTATTTTCTTCCAGAAACACAAAAGTAGCAAAAAAAAAAAACAAGCCAAGTGTTAAAATGAGAACTCAGACATGTTTTACAGATGACAGCTCTATAAAACATCCACAAATTGGTTTGCTGCTTTCAATAAAGGATTTGTAAACACTTCATAATATTGGCCTTGTGAGAAACTTGTTAAAGCTTCTCTGCAATTGAGAGACTTTAACACCTTTGTAAAGAAATTTCATCCAGAGAAGAAGTTATAACTCTGAGAGAGCTGAGTACTAACACTGTGCCAGTGTTCCCTCGTGCTGGGGACTGGGACTGATCTCCATATTTATCCTGAAGTTATCTTGGCCACAACTAGCTTCAAAGTTGGCTTTCATGCAAGCTCTGCGGTGTTGATAAGTTTTGACTAATTGACAGTTATTTTGAGTTAACAAGTGTTGACATTTCTCACATTTCTCATCAGATAAATCAACACCTTTGCAGACAGAGCTCGTTATTCAATCTGCTGAGGTGTTTAATTAGTCCAAAGAAAACTGGCAACATGTTGATTTTTAATAACTCATTATTTATTTCTTTTTTTTTAGATGCAGAAAAGAGATCATTTTCCTACTCAGCAGGAAGCAGATTGGGGGCTGTTCAGCAGAGACCTTGGGCTTTTTGCAGGTGGCTGTGGCTATAACTGAACACAGGAACAAGCCGTTCTCTAAAATGTCAGTGTAATTTGAATAAGAGCAGGAATGAAAATCTGACAAGTCAAACTACACCCACCTATGCTTCATTCTTCTTAAAACTGTGTCACTCACGTCATCTCGTCACGTGACTACAGTTAGGGATACTCCCACACAGAGTGGGTTCTGTAAAGCCACACTTTTTCATCCCATACAGCAAACCTTCAAAACCTTCAGTGACTAACAACCACTAAAGCACATGTTCCCATTATATTCGACAATGCATTTTATTTTTTATAAAAACCCACAGGCAAATCCTTAATTTGCTGGAGGATTTGTCCTGTTAAATGACAACAAAAATGGCATCTGCATGTCCTTAACAGACGGGAGATGACTGGAGGCTTTTGTTGCTGTGACATGCATGTATAGTTTCCGCTGCACTCCCACACAAGCTGCGTCTCTCCAAACATTAATGACAAATGTGTAAAAGTTATGAGGTACAACGCAGAGACCTGAGCAAACACAAGCTCAGATGTGCTCAAATATGCCCAGAAGCCTGATTGTTCGTCAACCCCCAGGGTCCTAGAGGCACACAGTTTAGCTCTGCAGTGTCACCCAGAGGTAGCTGGAAAAACATGGCTATGCAAATGATTATTCAGCTTTAATGACAGCAACACAAATATGAATGGCCTATAGTCAATGGTCTAGAATAGATTTGTGATTTGCAATTTTATATTTGGACCACTGCTTTATTTGAACAGTACACATCAGTGCAGGTTGGGTTTTTTCTCAAAGTCTTTTGAAGGGAAAATGCTGTCTGCAGCTTCCTAATCTAGCCCAAACTGGGCCATGAGAGACAGCTCTCCATGTTTGGGTTGAATACCTCCAGGCAGCCGAAGACGGGTTTGTTCAGCCTAATCTCCGCTGTGTGATGTGTGACTTCTTCCCCTGCTGTCGTACTCATGTAATCTGCTGTTTGTGCCGCTTTAAGTCCGGGGAGTAGCAACGGGTTGAAGCGGGAAGACTACATGATGGGAACTGTCATCTCTGCCCCATCGATGGGTGCTGCCAGTATCCTGCTAATCCCCAGAGTAATCCCACCACAACAGAGAAATCAAGCACACCAAGGCAGGCAGGCAGGACAGGGCACTGCAATATTCCAAACAGCCAGTGCATGCTTTAGCACTCTCTCACACACACACACACAATGTGCACATATGCAAACAGTGTTAACACAGTGACAGCAGGCGCTTTACATAAAGATTGGCTGTCACGCTTGACGATTGGATCAATGTTTTCAGGTTTCAGCTAATAACAAACAAACAAAAAGAAATGTATGAAGCGGCTAAGGACTGTTTGCTGTTTGACTGAAACAGACTCACATCCCTGATAGGAAAAAAAATGTCTCAACTGTATGAATGAGATCTGTGGCACATTTCTACACTGCCATATTGTTTCCTGACCTCCTGAAGTGATCCAAAGGGAGAAATCCCGTCACAATCATCGGAAATGATTCAAGCACAAACACTCTGAACGATCAAACCGTCTTTTTCAGTTTTCATTTTGTTTTCAAGCTCGTGGCGGTGGTTCTGTGAAAGCAGAGGATCACGAGGATCACTCAACCGAGACAAAAAGAAAAAAGGGGAAAAAAACTGATGTCACTTTCCTGTGCCATCTCACAGCTGTCTAAAATAGCACAGAACCCAGATGTTTGGCTGCTTCTCACTGCGATGCAAACATTTCTTCCTTGTTATATTTGCTTTGCTCCTTCGCTAATGAGGGGACTTTGATATCTTTGCTGGAGGCCATCTTGGCAGTCAGAGAGATATCTTAGCGATAACAACATAAAGCAACCATAAAGTCTTGACTTCTAAAGGTTTGCTTCCCTGTTAAAGGCAAAAGAAGACACATTTTAAGCAAATATCACACAGCTACAAAGTTCATTAGTTGGAAACTATTTGTCTTTTAGTAATGGGATCATTTGTTTCCTGTTTAGTAATGGAGTAAGCAAGGAGGTTGTTGAGTAAATAAAAATCACTGATGCAATAATCGGGCCTTTAATTAAGCTGCCTACCTCATAAAAGATACATCACCATCCACTCTTTTGTCTCATTCATCTATCATTTATTGTCATTTTTTGCAGCACGGCTCCATAAACTGTGCCAGGTCATTTTCTAGTACAGTTCATGTTTCCAAAACTAACTGTATGGGAAGTTTTCTTTGGAGAATCCTGGATATTTTGTGAAACAATGAAATTGATATTTGCTTTTGAATGTGTTGCTGTTTAGACTGAACTACTGTCCTACTGTCATTTCTCCTCCAGCAGTCTCACAGGGACAATTCAAAGGTGGCAGTACTTTGATGTCTGAGTCGCTGCTAAATATTAGCACAGAAACTCAGTAAGTTAAACTTTAATGTTGAACACAGACATTTCTGCCAGGATCATTAAATATACCATTTTTTGTTTGATTGTTTTTTCTGGGGGGGAAACAGAGTTATTGTCCTTGGTGCGTCATTGTAAATTTAACTGTAGAATGTTAAATAATTTAAAATTAAGCTGAATGCTCTTGTGCATTTGTAGATGCAAAACAATAGATTTTTATATTTAGAAAAATGAGCTCACCCTCATACGCCTCAAAGTGGTTTGGTCCATTTCTTAACCTTACTTTGCAAACTCTGCAGAGAGGAATGTAAAGCAAAGCACGTGTGGGACATTGTTTTCTTTTTCTTTGTTTGATTTTAACTTCTACCACTTACATAATAAAACTTATTTATGGTTGTAACCAGATTGCATTTTGTCAGCACCATTATCTCCCAGTTGAATCATGTGCTTCAATGCAGCCACCACATTGTTACCGGGGCAGCAACATCTGCCGTTGCATTGTTTATGTTTATAGCAAGCTGAATTAAGCCAATTTTCAAGTGGTCTGGTATTTTATCCTCTCCTCTTGCACATTCTTCTTGGTTCCTCTGTGCCTGTTGTGCCAAAAATACAAACAGCACTGACACATTTATAATACAGAAATGCCTGGAAGGACCTTTTCAGTGTTTTCCGATGTAAAGGAAAACTTCCAAGAATAATATAATGGATTATAAAGGAACAAGGTTGTTCTTTATGGCAGCATCACCGGCTCCATGACAGCTATAGTGGATTAAATAGTCACTACAATACAGTTCATGTGACAGCTGTAGAGGTCAGACAAGGGGACTAGACAGACTCTTCTATCTGATGCTGGCAGGATGAGAGGGCCTTGACCTAAATTTAATGTTTGCCAAAAGCACATGTACATACTCAGTATGAGGAGATTGTTGGCTGTGCACTTTAACAGTAACAGAGAAGCAAGACTTGATGATAAAGTGATGCCTGTAATGGTAAGAGTGAACGAAAGGGCAAACATGACAGGTTATATAGGTGCAAGGACAATTAAGTACAACGCAGGTGTGCTGCAAAGATATTAATCCAGCTGGAGAGTGGCCCATAAATGCCACCCAAAGGACCGATGAGGCTGATGAGGTTGATGGAGGGGTCAACGTGACTGAACTGCAACACCCCATTGGTTGAACATTAAGGTCATGAGGTGGACCTTCAGAGAATCAGATTGTCAAGGATGAGAAGTGCCGGAGGCAACGTTCAATAAAACATGAGAGCAATCTTCTCACCACGAGTAAAAGTACTCAGCTGTTCAACTCCGGCCAGCCCAAACAGATTTCCCCTGTGGGCCAAAAGCACTGCAGCTGCTCGTTCACCACGGCTGGCAATCCACGCTGCCATCAAATCGACAGCCATTGGCAGAAATAGTGCTGGAAATTGGTCAAACTACCACACAGTATCTGACCTCTGACAAAGCTTATCTTGCACATGAAAACGTATGGAGGTGGAATCATAGTGTCTGTCTGCTCCAGCTCCTCTTTCTGCCTCATTAGTTGCTGATATTGGATAGGTTATCTCAGCTTCCAGCACATTTTAGGGTTGCAGCCGACTCACCTTATCCTGAAACTGCAGCAGTGGAAAGGTTACATTTTTGTGGCAATATCACACCCCAAACTTTTTTTTTCTTTTTTGAATATCATGATTAGATGTGCGCTCACTGCTTCTCCTGAAAGTTTCCTGTGTAGCAATTAAGGTGTGTCAGTGATGGCTACATCCTGGGTTGGTTCCATAGTGAAGGCTGCCTGCTACAGGGCATGAAATGAGGAGGAGACAGATGATAAGCTTCTCTCTCATGCTCTGGGGAGCACAGTCAGTCATGATGGAATGAATCATGATGGGCAGGAGTCTCTGAGTAGGAAAGTATGTTTTACAACCACAATATGGTCAGACACGCTCATTGGGTTCTTGGAGTACTGGAAGCAAGAAAATCCTCAGAAATGATGTATGATTAAAGTACAGATGCAGTTTGCTTTCCTTTTCTGAACAATACCCCTTAATTAGATCTGAGACGTACACATGTATTTGTTTCGGTTTAGATTTAATTCACTGACGTAAACGGGCATAGCTGTCTAAAATCAGTACAAGTACAGCAGACTGTAAATATTGAACTTACAAGTCTTCCCTTCAGCATTCTTAAAGACACTCTGAAAGACCAGAGGGGGCTGCACATCTTAAGCCCAATTTCCTTTCACTGATAGAGTGCCAGGTTCTAGGAATTACCTGGCAAAGCGTGATCAGGTCCAGAGGATTAGCAAGAATATTCTCTTCCAGAAGTCGGAGAACTTTTTTCATTTCCAGAGGGTGGTTTAGGAAAAGGCCAACGAGTGGATGTCAGAGCTCAACTTTAATTTATGTATATTTCTTTTCAAGCTAACTCACAACAGCATGACATGCAGTCTGAGCAGTTAGTCAGCCATGTTATTAGATTTTTTTTTTTCTTCTTCTTCCTGGAGACGATGGTGTGCACATAAGAAGTTCTAGAACAGGCAACATGTCAACAGGAAGTGAACGAGGAGATATGACATTTTGGGATATTTAATCATGCTGTGTCATACAAATGATCAGGTGAAATGCGTGAATGACTAAATATTCAATCAGAAAAGCTGCAGCGGTGCAGCTGTGCTGCCATCTAGTGCTTGGATGCTGCAACTCGCTGCTTGGTGGGCTTGCAGCAGGGACATAAAGCTGGACTGCAGTCCTTTATCTCTTATTATGAATGTGTGTGTGTGTGCGCCTGTCACTGAGGATTGGGCAGATATGTGCTTTTTTTACTCAAAGTATCTTCTAGTGTTAAGGAGCTGCACATGTCTCTAGCAAGGGGCAATCCCAGAGAGAATCCACATTTCCATACTTCATATTTAACTCCACAGAGTGTCTGTGTTGGACTTGAAATTTTATTCCACCTCCCTAATATATTAAAATTACAATTACATGAACATTTACAGTAGAAGTACTCTCTACCAAGAAAAGTTCGATAAAGATACTGATCATATAGAAAGGGGCCATGTTCACTGACGAAAAAGCTAAATAAGATGAGAAATGGTCTTTTTGACTTTCTTGCAGTGACTGATGCTACCCCGAGTTAGCATAGCTTAACTTAAGACTTCAGACTGGGGAAATAGATATCCTGGTTCTGTCTAAAGCTGACTAGAACTATAGCAAAAAAATCTAAATAAATTAACCAACAGGAGATCAAAATAATAATGGATGTGCAGTTGTTCAGAAAAGTCATGTTCTAAGGTCTTGTAGTTACTGTGAGGCGAGAGTAAGTGTGCTTTGCACAGATAAAACAGTTCAGCTCTGGGAAATCCTCAGGGCGCCTCGGGTTAAAATTTCAGTCATGAAGCACAAAATCTCCTTCTTGTGCCCAGACAGAGGCCTTCATCTTCATCTACTAGAGCTATCTACAAATAAAACTTGAATGGCTGCAATTAACTTAAGACACCTCAAATGTGAAAAGAATTTGAAATCATATTTCACCTGTTAATTTGTCAGTGAATATGACCGCCACAAACAGCATTCACTGCTGCTGTAGGCTTCAGACATCAGCAGGAGCCTGCATATGATAAAAGTCATCATTAGCCCCTAACTTTGCCTTAAGGTAACAACTTTCCATAATTGAACAGTGTGTACTCTCTGAGAATCACACAATTTGAATCTCTTTCTAGGTCACATAACAAGCTACCAAAGAAAACTACACATGCTCAGTTACAGTGCCAAAAGTGGAAGCAATCCTTTTGGACCTAGAGTCGGAATTTCTTTCATCACTTCAGGTGATACAGATGTCACCTTGAGTTTTGTTATTGCTCTGCTGTCCTCCATGGGCGGCCGTTGTACTGTGGCTCCACTCAGTGATTGACTGTGTATGCACCAGATGAGCAGCACCAGGACAGAGCCACTTATCACTCCGGGAGCAATGGATGACCCGGGAACAGAGATGCAGCCCGGACCACGCACTGAGTCATCTGTCTGCCAGCTGCCTAGGTGAACCAGAGGATGAGGAGATGAGCGGAACTGAGATTTAGTGCCAGCCCTTCCTCATATTATCTCCCTCACACCATTGCTCATGATGCTACATTTCCTAGAGCTAAGAGCCACTGGAAGAGACTTTACAACTGGGGGATAATGGGGCAGCTGAAGGATGAGGAGAGCCGTGTAACACCATCGGGTCCGTGCTGTTATCGGTATTTCTAATTAAAATTAGACTCCCGCTTTGCATATTTGTCAAGCTCAATAAGTTTGCTCAGAATTGGTGTGTCAGCACTGACGCAAGGGCATATCGACAGCTGTGCACCGCTGCCAGCTTGACAAATGTCAGAACATTTATTCTCAAGGAAAGGAGATTACAGTTTGATCATAAACGTTCCCTTCACCCTTATCCTCAACCTCTTCTGTTCCACAGTGTAAGATTATTAAAGCTGTGAGTGCATCGATGGATGACCATGCCAGGGGATTAAATCTATTTGCCACAAAATAAATGTACATCTGATCAAACAAGAAAAACTCAGCTACAGCATTCGTACATAAAATACAAGCTCTTTCCATAATTCTCTGCGTGTGCGGTTCAGTCAGCTGTTCAGTCTGCTGTTTGTGAGGCAGCGAGCCACACAGAGAGACACATCTTTGCATCCAGGGAGAGCACAGGGAGAAATGGTACATTCAGTGGAGCTGACAGGTACCTACCTCTGATTCAGTGTGATTTATTTCCACATAGAGCCCGGACGTGGCCAGTGCATCGGCAGGTCAATTTGGTTTGGGTAGAAGAAGAGTTCTCTGATTGATAGAGAGAGGGCCAGCCATGTTCTCTACGCTTGGCTCCCCCTCCATCAGGGCCCCTGCTATGGCCGATTAATCCTAAACACACAGAGTAGAGGCTCAGGCAGGGATTTTGTGTGCATTTGTGTGAGCTTCCATCTCCAACCTAACACTGGCTTTTCCTGGAATTAAACAGTTTCATGGTCGTTTTTGGAACTGGACTTTTATAGACAAATATTTCTGGTATTTACATTACCTGCATTAGTTGCAGAAATGGTGTCGCCACTAGATGGCAACATCTGCTTAATTAAAATTGTTTTTCTATTACTGTAAAACAGATGAGTTAAACCAATATTATCTTAATGAGTTATTTGGTATGTCAGAAAGTCCTAACCAATAATTAAACATAAACCAACATTTCTCTTGAAGACTTATGTATTTTAAATGTCTAATTTCCCATCAAATCGTTGTTGCCCAACTCTTTCAAGAAACCGACATGTGCCTTAATTCATATAGGCTACTTCTATATGGAAACCACCTTTATTGTTTAAAATCGCTACCCTTCCATTAACCTTTAGCAGCTAACACCATGAACTACTATCTTAGCAGTTTCACCAACATTAAGGTAACAATTTTTTACATTTTTATGTCTTTTTCTAGCTATTTCCAGCATTTATCCATTACCTTTACCTCTTCTTTTTAAGCATTGCCCGTTGCTTTTATCAAAGAGTTTAGCATTGCCGTTAAACCGTTTTAGCTAGCTATTGCTGATAACCAGCAATAGCTTTTAGCTATTAGCCTCTTTAAAAGTTTTCTTACATATTCATACAAATTCCTTCTTGTTTTTAATACCTTTATTGAGTGCCTCTCGGCTCACTTTAAAGCTTTTCACTTGTGTATTGTCAAAACATGATCTTCACTCATATTTTAGCTAGCTTATATAGATATGTTCTTAAAGTGCACTCCACCATCTTTTCCCTGTAAGAAGCACCGTAAGGCCTACCCTTGTTTGTTTACATTTCCATTTACATGTGGCTTTCATATATGCAATCAATAAAACAAAATCATTTCCTTTTTTCCCCACCAGACTACTCTGTAGTCTCAAACACAGGCAAACGAAGGAGAGCGAAGAGCCGCTGACTCTCCTCTTTATCAGTCAAAACAGCATAGCCAGGCTGCTCCCTGTAGTTCACTTCAATCCCTCTCTCTTGTGCCTCCTCTCAGTGCACACCCTAAGCCTGGGTGTGTTGGATGAGACTTAACAGACCCTACGCCCCTCACAACTTCAAGGCGCAGTATAGTCAAAGTGCTGCCTGATGTCCCACTGACCCAGCCCACCTCTGAGTATCTGTCCAAGGTCTCTCTTTTTGTGTGACTCCCCCCAACCTGCCCGCTTTTTATCCCTTTATCCAGGCATGAGATCAGAATTCCAGATCAGGATTAGGGTCAGCGTCGGGATCAGTTGTATCATATATCTACTGAAGCATCTCTCTTTCTCCTCTCTGGCTTTGCTCGTCCACCAAAAGATGTTTTATCTTGTGTTCTCCTCTCTCCTGGAGATGAGTGACACATCAGAGATAGCCTTCAACTAATCCTATCCTTTATGCTCTGTGAAAGGAAGTTGCGAGCATGTAGCCCTTTCACACTTTATTTGTTGTCATTTGAAATCATGCTTAATGTCATGCTCAGTTTCAGATGGGGAGCTCTGTGCCTTTTTAAATTTCACTCAGTCTGTGATGCACCGCTCAGAAACAGGGGAAACTTAAACATCAAAGCGAAACAAGAATTCTTCCAGTCCAACTGTTGGTTATTGTTGGAGCTGCTCCAGGAAAATAGCTGATGATGTGTTGGCTGCGTGCCCTTCAAAGCCCACATTGTCTTTGGTTGGAAAATTTTAAGTGTCATCATTATACAAAACTGGAATCAGACAAATCATAATATATAACAGGCAGTGATCACCTTTTTTCTTTTCTATTGACATAAAGAATTATATACCTGTGTCTGGTACTGACACATTTCTTTAGGTAAATGTAAGTCATCTTAGCTGGAACTGTAGTCACTAAAATCCTTCACTTGTCAGCTGTGTGTGCCCATTTCTCCAGCAGGTGGTGCTGCAGAGCTGGCAATCCTACTGAAAGAAGCTCAGACGAAGTTTTAGACTGTAAGACACATCCCCAGACCTTTACCTGACCTCCCCTTCCTCTCTCCTGCACACACCTTGTCAGCGGGCTGGGCCTTATCTCTCTCTGACTGAACTAAGCCATTGAGTGCACACTTGACCTTGTCATTATCTTGTACCTGGCTTTGTTTCCACTCTCATTTCTCCCTTTTGTGTGCTCACTGTCTTTCCCTTTCCGCACTATTTGAACAAAGATAAGAGCAGAGTCTATTTACTAGCTCAATAACCCCTCCCATATACAGCCAGACACGTTTTGTTTATGAAAGAAGCCTTGTGATATTTCAAAGAGAGGCACTGACCATGACCTTCTGTGGTAGTTTGAGGTTACCAGTCAGCACCACTAAGTCTTTTTCCTCTCATTTGCAATGCAGAGGAAGAAGAGAAGATTAAACTTTTTATGTGAAGTACAAAGAGTATTAAATACTGTATATGGGCGCTCTTCCTGTTAAATGTTAAACACACAACACACAAACTTCACGCAGTGAATTAACTTGGGCTATAAAGAAAGGAAGGAAGAGGAAGAAGATTTAGCCCATTAATCTTGACAATTATGTGCAAGATGAAGCCTAAATAATAAGAAAAATATAATTTGCAGGGGACAGTAACAGCCCCAGCTTCGTCATCAAAGCTTTCAATGTCCCTGTGTCCTCACAAAATGTCAGTATTGTGCAAAACTACAAAGGAAACTCCAGCAACAAGTGTTTACTGCTGTTAACCTTAATTCAAATCCACTATGCTTTACCAGTGTCCAATAGTCAATATAAGACAGCTGGAATAAACCAAGATTCACCTAAATGATATAGCATTTACGTGGATTTCTCTGTTAGTAACATTGTAACCTGTAACCATACTCTGATTCAGTTTTACTTATATCACAACAACAGTCGGCTAAGATGTGATTCAGCCAGTGGTTGGCTTACTTCATCTATGTCAGTATGAAGCTGTTATGACATCTTTGAAAATAGACTTAACCATTTTCTTTCTAAGAGTTGAATCAGAGGATAGCACCACTGTAGTTGTGTTCTCAAGGGGGGGGGATAGTTTAATTTTAATGGAGAGACACAGAATATCAACCAGCAAAAACCCAAAAACAAATTTCATAAAAGTTAAAAACTGTTTTCCGTTTCAATGAGTGAAATAAGTATTTGATTCCCAAGCAAACATGACTTATTTCTTAGTACCGTAATTGTACAGCAGGAAGATGTTTCTTGTAGTTGGTCACCAGGTTTGCATCTCAACAGAGATTTTGGGCCATTCCTCTTTACAGAAACTCTCTAAATCCTTCAGGTTTCTTGGCTTCCACTGGGCAATTCGAAGATTCAGCTCCCACCACAGATTTTCTATAGGAATAAGGTCCAGAGGCCACTCCATGACCTTAATGTGCTTCTTCTTTATCTTTTCTTTCGTTGCCTTGCAGATAGGTTTAGGATCATTGTTGTTCTGTAAGACCAATCCACGACATCTCTTCAGCGTTCTGGCTGAGAGAAGAAGGTTCTCATCCAAGATTTTACAGTACATGGCCCCGTCCACTGGACCCTTAATATAGTCAAGTTGTCCTGTACCGTTAGCAGAAATACAGCCCCAAAGCATAATGTTTTCTCTCCTGTGTTTGACTGTTGGGTTGGTGATCTCAGGGCAAACTAAGCTTTTCTCTTCCTCTAAACAAACGGGTCAAGTTGATACCAAAACATTTAGTTTTATCTGACCACTTCACATTCTCATTTACATGTTCACTGGTAAAATGAAGACGGGCCTATAAGGGAAAGGAGAAATTGGGGCCACCACCTGACTGAGAGCAGTTGACTATCCTTTTATATTTCTTCTACAATTGCACGATCAGTTGTCACCTTCTCACCAAGCTTCTTGTTGATGTCTTGGAGCCTGTTCTAGCATTGTGCAGGTCTACAATCTTTATCTTGATGTTCTTTGACAGCTCTTTGGTCCTGCCCATGGTGGTGAAGTTGGAATGAAAGAAACTGATTATATGAATGTTTTACTAATTAACATTATTCTTGTGGGAATGCTACATGATGATTTAGAAACACAGAAATAATTTAAGTAGTTATAAATTTAAAAAACAATGGTCTTGTTTCATATTCCTTTAGTGTTATATATGTGTTTATCATCCATTTCCCCCTAGTAGTTACAAAATCCTGAGCATCAAGGAGGAAATACACATGTAGAAGACAATTAGCAGACTGCAACTGTATCAGACAGACACAGTCTTATGTTAAGGTAAAGGTAAGTTTAACACACTGAGCAGTAGATATTGTCTATTTGTGTCACATAATGTCTTCACTGTATTATTCTTACAAGGAATATATGATGGAAAACTGCGATTATCGTCAAATAGCTCATTCTCACCAAAACTGACTGATGTGGTCAAGTTTCTCAGTCGCCTTCAAAATTATAATACATATGCTATCCATAGAACAAGCCTTAATATATCTGTCCATCAAAAAGTTCACTGACAGCATGAGGAGAGATGGTGCTCGCCTTTGATTCTAATGCTAAGAGCATAATTTATGTAAGATGTTTGAATGGCTTTTTGAGTAAGAATAGATTAAAGGAAGTTTCATGTTTGAGGAGCCAAAAAAAGTGCCTGCAAAGCAGTGTTTTTAAAACTCCTGGGGCTGCAAGGGGTTTGATGAATGAGCCGGGTGCAAACGGTGATTAGCTCAAGCCATTTCTAACATCTCTTACAATACAGTTTGCCAATCACAGCTATCCCTTGAGTTTTCCTCTTTTCTGTAAATATGAAAGACCTTGTCCTGACAGTGACTTCAAACGTGGCAGCAGCGGGCCCCATACCAGGCCATGGTGACTCCTTCAGCCCTTCCTCTCCACACATCAAACCCCAGCTGACAAAAGCAGCTCTAGGTGGCATAATGAGACGCACTGCTCCTTTCAACTATGTGTGAAGTGTGACATTCTCTGTCTTCTTGTATCGTGTGTTGACACTGCAGCCTGTGTGTGAGGAGCTGACCGAATGGTACAGCGAGCCTTCCACCTTTTAGACCCCAGCTACTGAGTGCCGCATCATAGATCACTGAGTTCCTTAGGTCAACAGCCAGAGTCGCGCACACAAGGACGCGCCTGACACAAAAGCAGAGGAGAGATGCTTTGGTGTGGCCCTTCCCACTCCAGCTTCCTCAAGATTGTTTCATCTGCGTCCAGAGGAAGGTCTGCAGGCTAAAACATCAACTGATATCTCAGTGTTCGCAAAGCCTTTTAGGATAGGCAGCACTGGTGACCTGTAAAACAGTTTTATGCACATGTGCACCCTATCACCCTGCCTTGTGACTGACTCTCCGGTATTTTTTGGAGGCGATGAAGGCCATTATCGGTGGATTAGCAGAAACTAAGATGGTAGGGGCGTGCTCACAGTATTGGAACATGCTGGCCTCATTCTCCCTCAGCTATATCCTGTGTATTACCCTTCTCCACTGGGCAGTAGACAAGATCCAATAAAGAAACAGAAGCTCTGCAATCGAAATCAAAACTGCACCTCTCATGTGACTGCTAAGCTAGAGCCAAAGATACTTAACCAAAGGTTTAGTAACCTGAAAGAGCCCCGCATGCTTCCAGGAGGGAAACCTGGGGCTCTGGATCTAAATACATAAAGCAGCAACATGTCGCAGCACAGCCAAAAAAACAAGAACTGGTTTCTGCTCCCTAGAGGAAACTGCACAACAGCTGCATTCACATCCATCCACCATTAATCCCAATTCATAGCATAATACATTTGGACAGGTGGATTGATAATCTAACATGTCTTCCCTTTTTTTTCACGATTATTATTCTGTTCCTCTCACTTTTCAAATAGTTTACTTTAAGCCCGAGGGTGTGAGCCATCGTGTTTTCTATGGCTGCCGAATTACCTCAGAGCGCACATTGCCTAGCTCGCTGCCAGAGAGGGAGGCGAGTATTGTTTTCATGACAGAGATCAATGGGTGGGTGAATGTGCTTTAATTCTGCAGGAGCTCCTCTCCCAGGCTAATAAATGCAAGCCTCCCCGCTGACCGAGCTGTCGTGCTGAGCCCAGCGGGGGTCAGCCTTTTTGTGTTCCTGTGCCCAAATTATGGAACCATCAATACACTCCCTGGAACCAGTCAATAGAAACCCGCTTTGTGGCCGAGGGGAGACCAACTTCAAGGCCGATAAAAAGAAGAAGAAGAAGAAGAGAAAAAACTAAGCTCTGACAGATTTAAATAAGATCAGGATGAGAACTTGATATGTTATACTTTTAAAATTTTGGAGTTACTTGTGCAACAGTTAATGGATTCATCCGGCTAAACCTGTTTGCGTGCTGAACATTTTCTTAAATGCTTGTTTACATTCTGCAAGTTCTTTAGTCGTCTGAGGTGGGCAGTTCACCCTGTCCATAAAAATTGTTTTAGTTTTTTTTCTGCAGATCTGTGTGGGAGTAAAGTTATAAAAAGGAAGCTAAGACTTAGTGTTTCTAAAATAAACTTGTGACTTTTTACAGGGCACAATTAAAATTTCCTTCTATGCTTTTCAGGATCTGTGAAACATAACTCCTCAACACACACACACACACACACACACAAAACTACATCGCTGTTTCCTGAACCAGAGGTTGTGACACACTTTTTCTCGACAATGCATATGCAGTGAAATCTGTTGTCATGCATGAGTGTGTTTCCATACTGCCTTACTGCTGCTTGTAGCATCAAGTGAATTATTAAGTACCTAGCTTCAAAAAGCTTGTAAAACTCTGTCCTCTTCCAAATCTGAAACTTTCTTTTTCTTCCCTTCTCCTCTTTTTCTCTCCTTCTCTTATTTTTGTCAGCTTCTCAAACATCAAGTTGTCTCCAGGTTTTCAAACGGGCTGAAAAATATGAGTTTCCCCAGCTTGCAAGCGCATTCAAAGGGCGCGTTCTTCAGATGTGCCACCTTGCAGCGTGGTGGTGGCTGTGCAGGAACAGGATCATTCAGATATGCTAATGGATCAGCGGGGTAGCTCCAAGCGCGGCTTACCCCGCTTTAAAAGACAGCTGCCTTCTCCCTTTCTTTTCATGCCCTACTCTCAGCCTGCCTCTCTTTTTCCCACTCTACATTGATAGCAGGTTGAAATTTAATAACCATTAAATTTCGACTAATTAGACAGATAGAGCAATTAGCTGGGTGCATGTAAATCCAAGTCGGGAAATATGTCAGACAAAGAAGAGTTCAGAGGATGAGTTTGGCCAGTCGCTGAACGCAGCTGAGGTTAGAGTCGGCACAGTGTAGGCTAATGATATCATGCTCAATGCAGAGAGCTGCAGATAATAGAGCAAGTGCCCAGTGGCCCTCCCCTTGGTAAAGTGGCCCTCTGTGTCAGTGCCTGTGTGTTAGCCGTTGGCTGTGCCGCCGTCCCACACTCTCCTGGGCTATCTATTCTCTCCAGCCAGAGTCATGCTGCGCAGGAATCCTGGGTGATTGGGTTTCTTTCAGGGGCCTTATAGTCAGTCATAAATCGGAGGGGATCCTGCCCAGCCCCTCTCTCTCGCCCCTAACCCTGGCTCCAGCTGGCAGGGGACGATTGTTGGAGAGCCGAGGTCATTGGAGGGTCGCTCTCTGTGGTGCTTCTTAACTCCCTTTGCCTATTTTTTTGCACCCCATCCACTTTACTATCCCCCCCTCCCCTTTTCTCTGTGTCTCCCAGCTGAGGTTGCTAGGGTTTGGTATTTGCTTTTTAAGACCATGTTGTAATTACAGAGGAGCTCTACTCCCCTTGCCGCCTCTGGCTCACTCGTCTCTCTCTCTTTTTTTTTATCACTGCTGATTGGTGGTAAGAAGCTATGCTGGGGCCATCTCACCACTCCGCAACAGGATTTTGTACTGTCTCTCCCCCTGAACACACACAGAACTGATTCATTCACATCTTCTAACCTTTTCTGCAGCAGAAAGAGGGTGGCATCCTCACTCCAGACAGACAGCTCTCTGCACACCTACAGAGAGGAAATGACTACTAATTTTTGTTAGCATTTGCATGCAATCGCTGCAAAATAAACTGAGGGGGAAAAAAGTACTTTGATAAAAGTGCAACTGTTGCATGTCAGTAAAATTTCTCAAGTTGCACAACAAATCAGTGTGCCACAGGCTCAGGTCACATTTCTATCTGGTATAAGCCAGCGGCTGCTTGCTGTTTTAAGAAGAAGAGTCTGTTTTTGCTGTTAAAGCAGCAATGCCACCACAGAGAACATCAGACACAGCCCTGAACTGTCTTTTCTGTGGGTTTGGACTCCTCCGCCAACATCTGGGACCATAAACCAAGATCAAAAAGCAAAAACAATACCTCAGTGACAACAAACAATCATTGTACCACTGGATGTGGAGGAGGAGTCGCCTTGAACAGCAGTTTGGCCATGGGGGGAAAGGTTTTCACAAGCAAGATGAGGGCAGTCGTTAAATTATCTGAGTTCTTAAGTGCTGTCTTGAGCTCAATTTGTATTATAGGAAAAGAAAGCTAGAGTTAATTCTAACCAAAATCCTGCAAATTGCAAAATAATACAGGAACAGGGGCTGCCTTTTAGAGAATTTAGTGCAGCTGCTGCACAAACCTGACTGCTATAGATGCCTGTGATGCAGCAGCTAATCATAAATATGCTGTACGAATAACTCATTAAAATACAGGCTGTAACTAAACGATTATCTCCGCGTCACAAATCCTTTAGAGTGAGTGAAGCATTTGATGCTATGCAGAGGCTTGTCTTTCCCCCCTAACACACTTCAAAGCGAACAGAACCAAAATATCACAGAAATGTGTGCAGTGTATCACTACAGAAGCAAGGCTAGTCTTTCATGTGAATGGAAAAGTGCCATAAACTAAGCATTGTTGCCTATGAAATAGGATACAGGCTGGGAAAAGCTATTGTTCTATTTCAGTTTGCTTGAATCTCCTGTGTTGCTTGCTGACTCGCCGCTTCACCATCCTGACTTCTGACAATCAGCATCTGCACCAGGGACGCCATTTCTTCCCACGAGGCAGATGGGAACAAACCCAGGATAATCACTTAAAAAACAAAAAAAACAGGACGCCATTAATTGTTTGCCTCGATTGAAGTATGTCCCTTGGTACTCGACAGGAATTTTATTAATCATTTTAGTGGTTTGACTTATTGGGTGCCAATGAGCACAGATGAATTGTCTGGCGAGGCACAAATCGTTGGTAGAAGCCCACATTACTCTGCATAAGCCAGACCTGTTCATAACTATAGACAGGGAGTCCATAGTGGAGACACCACTGCTGCAAGTGTATGGAGAGCCAGAGTAAAACCAGACCAGGACTCCTGGACTCTGCTCAAGAAACCTGATTCACAATCATACTGAAATTTGTATCTAATTTTAACAACTTCCAGCTGGTGAACATAAGAATATTATTGGATATAGGTTTCTCTTTATTTCTAGATATAAACCAGACAGTCAGCAAACTTAAAGAAACATCGCTTCCCATTAAGCCCAGACCACTGAAGCTTAAATGTTACCAGCTTGACAAAATAGACATGTTTGTGGGCAGCTGGAGGGGTTCAGGCTTGTTCAGACATGTCTGAACAGACAAGGTGACATTATAAGAAAGCAAGGATGATATCCCAAGCAGTTCTCCATTCAAAAGTAGTGCAAAAAATGAGGTGGAAAACTATATCGAATATGTGAGTTATAAAGAAAACGATACTTGTTATGCAGACATTCATGAGGGACTGCACTAATTTAAAGAATCTAATTGGACAGAGGCTTACACTTCAACACTCTCTGCCTTTTGTCAACATGCCTTCGAGGTAAATCAGTACAAGAAACTGTATTTTAGGGCGCCAACAATATATCTGAGCTAAAACAACAGTATCATACATCACATCTCACAACAGACTGCGCTGAGGAGTGACATTTGTACAAGATATCATAAACACATCAACACTGAGCTGAATGTCAACAAGCTTAAACTCACACCTCCAGACAACAGAGCAAACAATTACTGAGTCAGAGTCTGTGCAGAACTGAGGACTTCCTCCCCATGTTGTTGGAGCTGTCTGCCTTGGCATTGTTAGAGCACCAGTTTAACAGCCTGGCTGTGGCCAGATCACAAGGGCTGTAACTGCTGGATGAAAGGGCTTCACCAAAAGGTGCTAATGGAAACGTCCTGAACCTGAAACCCAAGCCTCTCTGTCAAAACCGCAGAGGGGAAGGGGGTGAGAGAGCGAGGTCGAAGCAGACGCTGAAATCTAGAGAGGCTGCGGTTATTTCTCCCAAGTGAGAGGGTCATAGTGGTAACAGCGTGTCTTTGCAGTCATTGCTTGTGGATGGGGGACAAGGGTGTCAGTCATCACAAGAAAGAGGAGTTGTGGGAGGGGATTGGGGAGGTGAGGATACCAAACAGTTTGTGTCAGCACGCAAAGGAAACGAGGCTATCTGAGCAGGTGTTTGCGGACCATCGGCTGTCGGCCCGTTTGACAGTTAAAAGTCTGCCTACACTGAAGACTGAAAACTGTCAACAGCACTTGACACTTAAGACGGCACTTAAGGCACAAATATTTTGTTTAGCCTCCTTTTGGCCTCCCTCTCATGCGACTGAAGGTACACATCTTCTCAACATCTGTAGTGAAGATGAAACGGAATAATAATTGCACGCACCCATTAAAAAGGCCTCTGTTCTTCTTGCGAGCTTCAGACACAGACTTCGTTGTCGAAAGAAAGAAGTTCAGTGGGTTGTTACATTGAGGCCGAAGTTAAAACATGCACACAAATGCATAGCAATTTTTGTCAAATTCAGGGGTGATTTTAGCCCATTTTTGGGGGTGCTTCAGCAGATTTCTTACTTTTTTTTGACAATATTTGCTGTTTGTGTGACACACTACTAAAAATATAAAAAGCATACAGTACTGTACTTGTTTGAGACGTAACACTTTAACAACAAAAGTATAGATAACCCCCCTCCCAAAATGGTTTGTTCCAGCTCGCTCTCCCCTGCTCTGGCTCTAGCGCTCTTGCTGCCAGAGCGATGGTGGCTGAGACGCAGCGGAGCGGAGGTGTAAGTGCCTGGCTTAAAACAGGACATATTAGCTGCATTTAACCTTCAGTTACTCTTTATATAGTTAGGTAGGAGTCAGACCATGTTTCTTTTTAGCTGAAAAACATTACACCAGGTAACCTGCTGTGTTGAAAATGTGTTTTCTACAATGTTTGTTGCTCTGTGGTAAAATCAGCGACATTTGAACATCCTGTTGCTCCCATTGAAATGTATACAGCCTATTTAAAATCTAAAACTTTAAATTGTCCGTAGCCTGCTGTTGGTTACCACTGTAACCTGTATGAAACTCCTGTTGTGTGTGTGTGTGTGTGTGTGTGTTACAGAGAGACAGCCAGGTTCATAATGGATATGAGGAAGTTTTTTCAAAAAAAGGAGCCACATTCAGGTAAAAGTGTAAAATCAAATGATCCATCAATCAAGAATAATGTTGGATCAGTGTTTCAATATTTATATCTTTTATTAGATGTACATGTGGTTTGGTTATTTGCCTTTTGGTTGAAAGTACACTGACAGAGGACTTTTTGTTAGTGATCTTAATAGAATTTCTTTCATATTAATGTAATTTTTTCATCTAATTGAATACAATCTATTTGTGTATGATTGTCAGTCCGAAGAGGGAGAGAGAAAGAGGGGAACGCGAGGAGAAAGTACAAGGTCAGGAAGAACCAGGTAAGAAAACAGACAGGGAACAGTGACACAACAGAAACTGTTGAACTGACAAAGAGAAAAAAACCCTCACACAATCTGGAAGTTGTGTTCTCCCTATATTAAAGCTGCTATACAGAATCTGCAAAACAAACTGGTTTGAAACATTTTTGACCCTCTTTAACAACATTCCAACATAACATTATCATTGATTGGGGAGATTACAGTAGAGCCACAACTTTAGTAAAATCTCAGCCAGCCAGTAGGCCAACTTTTGGACCGTCCAGTTGTCTGTATGACTGCCGCAGTATGTACATCACATTTGCGCACTATCAAAAAGTGCCAAACAGAGTCCTGGTGGAGTGAGGAGCTGTAAAGAGAAGCAGATGCTCTGTTTATATTCTAAAAATGTTTTAAGCTTGTTTCAAAGATTCTGTACAGCAGCTTTAAATGTTTTCCAAAAGCACACATACACTTAACTTATCAGTGTTTCTCAAACGTTTTACAGTGTGTACCACCTGATAAAAATGTCAAGCTCTCCCAAGTACCACTATGAAAGCATGAAAGTCATAAATCTTACAACACAAAATTATTATTATTAAATTAGTAAAATTAGTGTCTGCAATAAAGATTTTTTCATACATTGTATACATTCTACGACAGGCAAAGTTGCCTCCATTTTCATAATTTTTATTAATATTTTGTAATAATTTATTTGTAATAATTTATTCTGTTTTGGGAGTGTTTTTTTATCTATCTGTATTATATTATACATACACATTAAAAGTGAATCTCTGTCCAAAAAATGCACTTGGTTTACTTTTTACTCACTGTGAGCATCATTCATTATTCTCCTCCAGTAATTAAGGTTAGGATATGTATTTTTTTTTATTCCAATCCATTCTTCTTTTGCAGCATTTAAATAACCTTGATCAGATTTGATGGTTTTGTTACAGACTTTTCAAAAAAGTGTTTTGCCTTTCTTTCACAAATGTGGGGATTAAATTGTGTTAAAATTCATAAAACAGTGATGTCATGTTCTGTGACGAGGACCCAGGCACATAGAGACTTGATGAATTTAAGAATCTTATGATTTAATAAAGAAATTTGCAGACTTGCACAGAGATGGTAAAATTATGATGACTGATAACGGAGATGAAGACAACAGACGATGAGGACAGGGAGGAACAGGGGTTTAAATGCACCAAAGTGACAGTCAGAGAGAACTCGGGACAACAATAATCTTGCCTGGCTGGGCAGCTCTCTGGGTGCTCAGCACCCCCAAAGCTCTGATCCTAGAATCGCCCCTGGTCAAATTACAACTAGATGCAGTGTGTTTGCCAAGTTAAGATTTAAGAGGTGTTGAGATCAAACACAAAGAAAACACAAAGAAAACTTTAAAAGGCACAGTGTTTATGCACACAGACTGGTTCTGGAGGATACAAACTGAAGCTAATACTAACACAAATCAAAATGACTTTCAAATATTTCAGCTTCATTTAAAAATATAACATATTTTTTGTTATAAAAAAGGATTTCAAGCTCATGTCATACAAAATTTAAATCATGTGGATTTAGAGTTTCAAAAAATAGTACCAGAGCCAGACTTATGTCAGGTTTACTGGCTTTTATTCATTAGTTGGGGAATGGTGTTAATTAGTGTTATTTTCACTAACTTTAGTCTAATTGTCATTATATTCATATTCAATCAATTCAATCATAGTAAAGCTAACATGGCCTTGTCTGTAGTTTTATATGCATCGGGCTGATATAAGTGTCTCATTTGTGTCATTTGAAATTTGTCAACAAACTGAATGAGCTCAAACTCTGTACCGTCACAATAAATGTAACAAAACACTGACACTGAGGCTACGTCCACACGTCCACGGGTATTTTTGAAAACTGAGATTTACCATTTTCGTTTTAAAAAATAGTCCCATCCACACGTAAACGCAAAAATGAAGGAAAACGCTGCTAGGAACATGCCAAAGCAACAGGTGGCGATATATTCCTAACCTGTAGAAATGTTGGCCAATCAGAAGTCTAGAAACCTCGGTGGGAAATAGTAAACAAAGATGGGGCATAGAAGCAGAACCGAGTCGTATGTGTGAAGGGACAGTAACTGTGTGTGTATATGTAAGCATTTAAACACTGCAGAGAGTACAATTAACAGTAACAGTATTGTAGAAATTCATTTCACCAAAACAATAACGTGGTGCACAGTGTGACGTCAAAAATGGCGCACACCTTTGACGCTGCGTTTTCTCCGTTTTCCTCATCCACACGTAAATTAAAAAACTGAGTTTTCGAAAATATCCACCCTAGCAGGCGTTTTTAAAAATCTCCGTTTTCAGTGACCAAAAACGCCATTTACGTGTGTACGAAATCTGACAAGGCATAGAAAAATCTCAGTTTTCAAAAATACCCGGGTACGTGTGGAGGTTGAACTAGATGTAATGTAATGACTTCAGCTTTCTGTGCTCATTTAGTAAATTGGTTAAGGAACATTCTAGTCATGTTTCCCCAAAATAGTTTGCATTTGAAAAATTATGTACTCAAAAATCATAAATTCTTCTCAGCTGGCCTACCATGTTTGTAATTAAATAATTTATGTAAATGAAAAACAAAACAAGAATGACTTTGAAAGGAAGATAAAAACCTGCTTCGAGCTAAGAATCAGCACGCTTTGCTCTTAGTAATGATCTTAAGAGCTCAAACCTGGCATGGGTCTGTCACATCCAATCTGCACTGATAATTTTACTACACTGTTATAACAACAATCTTTAAACATTCTGTCTGCTCCTTTTTTTTAAAATCTCCCTCAAGTCCCTGGCTTCTTATCGGAGTCAATAAGACTCTTTTCAAAGCCCAAGTCAACATCTTTTTCCATAACAAGGAGAAGCAACTGCCTTGTTTGTAGGAGCTGTGAAGCATCAAGACGAATGTGTGCATTTCCATGCGTGTGAGATAGACAACCCCGAATCCATATAGATTCATGTGTTGTTTAATCATAGGAAAAAACAAGCCTTCCCCAAGATGCCATCTACCATACTTTGGAGATAAAAACTGAAGCAAATCAAACAGGATGTATGAGGCTTGCATGTCAAACAGCTCCGAACAGGACAACTTTTAACCAAACGTAGCAGTGGCTTCTTTTTTAATGGAGTTGGATCTATCGCAGGTTCCCCGGCCGATCACTCCGGAGGCACTGAGACAGCAATGTGAAATGAAATCACTCGGTATAAAGTTTGATAATAATGTCTGGGACATCTCTTGAACACCGCACACGTAAAAGTTAAACAGCCATTGCACTTTTTCAGAGTGGAAAAAGGAATAAAGCCCAGAGGCGCATTCCATAACTGGGTTACCAACAGCTGTCACAAGAGCGGAATGTGTGAAAACAAGACATTTTTACCACTTCTATAATTCAGTTTCTGGATCATTTCACCGCATTCACTTCATAGCACTGCTTCTTTTGTTACATCTTATTTGCAGGTTACAGAAATCTTAATCCTGCCTTTCATCTGCATATATTTATGATGTTTTGACCTTTAAACTTAAGAGGATATACCATCAGAGGGTAAATCTTCCCCCAAAATATGGACCATCATGCTGCAACATCTATATTCTGGGAAATGAGACTGACGGGTTATTTAGTGCTGTTTTGATATTTGAGCCTGAGGAATGCCTACAGATACAGTGATCCCTCTGTCTGAGAAGGAAGATTCATAGATGAGGTAAGACTGCTTACAGCTATGAAACAAAATCTGAAACAGATTAAAAGACATTTTCCTCAGCTTGATTCATGTTTCTTTCAGCTCGCCCAGGTGTTACACCTCAAAACAGAGAGCGGCACAGACAGCAGGAAGGAAGGATGTGCATATACACTCATGCATATGTTTGGAAGAAATGCAAAACACTTTTTTTTTCTTTTTGTCAGTGCTTTGAGAGCTGCAGTGTCAACATTTTGGCTTTCTAACATCTTTGCCACATTACTTCATGTTAGTCTCTGCAGACATTCAACATGAGAATTGATCTTGTACTGTGTGTAGATCATAGGCTGTACATTGCAACAACAACAAAATGCTGCAACTGCAGTGACGTCCCCTGTTACTGCTTTTTGAAGCATCAGCTTTAGCATTCTGGCAGCCTCCCTGTTAGATCTGTGGCTAACGTATAAGGATTAGAGTTACTAAATACTAAATTATCAGTTAATGCAAGCAAGCTTGGTTAGTAAGCTCCATTCCTAAACTGTTGGGCTGCACAGACACAGATACAGATACAGATTAATACACCAAGATCCTTGAAATCATCAAAAATAAAATACACACATATTGGATGGGCTAAACATTACAGCAAATAATATTATTTGTTGGAATATTTCATTAAAATATTAAAATAATAAAGGGCAAAAAAGTGATGGCAGCAATATTGAGGTGAGTTCTTGAAGCTATTCTTCACTTTTCTGTCAGTAAGCACTGCTGGTTTTGCCATCTTTACCTGCTGTTGGCCTCTGTTAGCGACTGTTAGCGGCTATTAGCCTCTGTTAGCTGCTGTTAGCCCACGTTAGTGAAACATGTGGCTCTAATATGAGAATGTAATCAAACTGTTTATTAGAGGGAAAGTGTGATTTTGAGCCCAACAGCTTAACCTTAGCTGGCATGTTAGCTTATAACTAGTTGTTGTTGTTGTTGTTTAGCCGACTCGGTAGCTCACTGGAGACAGGAGCACTGCATGCCTTATCTACTGACAGTAACTGCGACAACATTGGGACTAAATAAACATGTTTATGCATGTTATTTTGTATTTTCTCAATTCTAAACAGGGTCAGAAATATACATTCACCCACACTAACATTTGGTTAAATGTTTGGATGCAAGTTGATGGCTACCAGATGCTTTTGGTAGCCATCAAGAAGCTTCTGGTATAATTCTGGCAAGATAGTCTGAAGGCCCTTTTCACATAGGACATGGCACCTGCAGCCCTGCACTCTGAAACACATTCATTTCTATTGACTGCATAGCGCAATAACGGTTTCCCACTGCGCTGAGCAAGTCCAAACTCAACCCAGTTCAACTTTAACTGCTGCATGCTGTGACGTACCTTTGCGCGACCAATAGAAACGAAGCCTAGAGTTGCATTAAGTTCAACCACACGATGAAGGAAAACATTCTATTCATATGTGAGTTTGGTGAGCTTTCTCACACAAGTTTACATGCATATATCAGCAATTTAAACAGGTGAGCTATATGAATGTTCGCCCTTCCCCAAGAAGGTCAGAATTAGATTTTGTTTTTGTATTATGCAGTAAACATAATCATCTGTGATGTAAAATTTGGCAACAAGCGGGTTGATCGGGATGTATTTCTGTGCCACCCTCAAGTGGCTATTCAGGAAACTGCAGTTATTGGCACTTGTTCCACACTGACTGCACTGGCTTCATTTTTCAGCCCCGGAGGTTGCTGCTTGTTACAGACACTGATTGTTCCAGCTTGTCTTCATACCTGCTCAGGTTTCACTGCAAGGCTTGTCAATCCCTCCCCAGGACTTCAAACACAGCACTGAATCTGTCACCTGCACCTTCACTCATCCCTTCACACCTTGCAGAAGCAAGATGGTAAATTACCCATAATTACTTTGGTTTGAGCCTAACAAAGACATTTTGTTTGCTTTTGTATTATTATTGGAACCTTGCATTCAAACTAGTTCTCTCTCTAATTAAAGATGACGTCTTTCCAAAGTATAGATATCTGCTGTGCGGCAAAAAGAAAACTTCAGCTGTGCCTGACTTTTTTTCGCACTAACGCTGAACATTAAAGCAAATAGAAATAGCCAGAGAAACGTCTGCGAAAGACACTCTTCAGTGTTCTTGCGAATCTAAATAAACTTTAGAGAAAAAGACTCCACATGTGGCTCCTTAAAAAAAAAGAAAAAGAAAGAGACCCATGCACCAGATGAAAAGACAATGACAAAACTTTGCTCTACACGCCTTCTTCTGGCGAGAGAATCACAGCTAATAACAGCACAAGACAATGCCATTCCTATGCTTGCACTTCATGCCTCTTGCTATTAGACGGTCTCATTATTTTTCCCTTTGTCTTAATGCAAAGTGAAAACAAATTTGGAAAGCAATGAAAAGTTGCCCAATCACTTAGATCTCACACACTCTGTGAAGTCCGTTTATCCCTGATCATTATGACAGTGTTTTTCTGTCTGTATCGATAGTCATTTCCTTTCTCCCTGCAGCAGCCTTAGAGTCTCCAATGCTGGCGCTGAGCACAGCACAGCCAGCACAGTCCCACGGAGTGCAAGCAAAGGAGGAAATCAATAGAGAAAATATCGCTGCAGGCTCACACATTTTTATCTTGCTTTGAACGAGTCAGCTTTAATTTTGCTTTGATCTCAATTTGCTGCTTTTGGGATAGCTTGGCTGCACATTGAACCAGGAGGAATAAGCTTCCACCAGGGCTTTCTTACAAAAGACCCTTTCAACTGAGGCCTTTATTTTGCCTATATGCGTCAGTGTCCATTACTGGTTTACAAGGAATAGAGATACAAGGAATCAAAACAACTAATACTGGAGGACTCGGACACACTGGTGCACATCTTGTGCAGACCGTTCGCCAAGTGAATTTTATCTATTCTAGTCAGGGAGGATTTACGGCCGAGCTGAGCAAATGCTGGACAATGTTAGCGAGGGGGCACAATAAAGAGATCCTTAGTGTTGCTGTCAATGTTTTTGTGGGGTAACAGGTTGACATGATGCACAGCTGGCGTTGTTCTCACTGCTCTGCCAACCGCACTGCCAGACTTCTGTTCACCCCCCCCACACACACACACATCATTAGAGCTGACACACCAAAGGGTCGGTGATATTATAGCATCACCTAAGGTCCGCTAAAGATGTCTGCCCTTCCCTCATCCTTTTCCAAACCAGTGAATTCTTAGGCGGGGAGTTGTTTGGGAATTTGTTTCTCTTTTATGAAGCAGAGACAAAAGGCCTAGGATAAATGACCAGGCAGAGAAAAGACCAGCGCCTTGCTGGGGAGAAAGGGAAGGGTCTAATCTAATTTGGTTAGAGGAGGATGTGCGTTTGTGTAGGTTTGTGCACATGTGTGCGCGCACATGCATGGCAGCTCTGCACAGTGTGAGGGGACTGTGGGAATGGGACAGGAGGGCTACGCTATTGAATGGAGCCTCCAGAGCCAGAAGCAGTGGGGAGTCTCCCCAGACGTGCTGATTCCAGGCCGGCCACTCAAAGAGGGATTAGACCAGAGAAGCCCTTCCTGATTAGCAATTCACACTCAAGTGCCCCCACAAGGACCTTGGGTAATAATATTGCCATCAGTGTCCTTCACCGATGCACCCAAGAAAATGTTTACCCTCATTTTGACTTATTTTCCCCCCTTCCTCTTTCATCCATAGCATCTTATTCACTTTTGTGTTTCTAAGAACTTGACAGAAAAAGTCGACTGAGTCTCGCAAACGTCTCCGCTGGGTCTGATGTGACTTTCTTAAATATAAATGCATTTTTCAAGCATTTATATTTGAATCTGTTTTGGTTCATTACTTCATCTTAAGCTCCACCAGCAAACCCCCACCCCTTTCCTCTTCCATCCACTACTACTTCCTCCCTTCCGCTTCTCTTTGCGGTTAAACGACCACCACATAAAAGGGTATGATGTAAGAACAGCCCACTAAACTAATACTGCCGTCTCAAAGCAGCCTCGGCGCAGATGTTATTAAGATTCAAAACAAACCAAATTCATTACAACAGCTCTGTTTATTGCAGATTGGCTGACAGCTTCTCCCAGTCATATTGCTAATTTACCCTCTAAACACTTGGGAAGGTTATAATTATGCAATGACGTCCTCTTATCAACCAGAATACACAAACAATGAGGTCAGAGGGTTAACCTTCAACTGGTTTAGCTCTGCCCATAAATGACAGCAGTGAAGCAAAGCAGGTTTTAATTGAGCAAAGCAAAATAAAATTTAAAAAAAGCACGAAACAAATTAGTCCTCATTAATAAGTTACTTTATCAGACTATTTAAACCATATGAGCAAAGAATACTGGAGGCTTTGATGTTGACAGGGATCTTCAATAATTAATTATTTGATTCATATGCGTTTCCTCAAAACGTCTGACCCTTTACAGAAACCCGTGCTCTCAGTAAAGCTCCAGCATTTTAAACAGGACAGAAACACCATGTATATTATTACACCGGATTATCTCTGCGAGCAGTTTTGCAAGCAGAAGATGTTTTTAACGGAGATTGGGCAGAGATTTTGCTTTGATATTCAAACACTGCTTTATTTTTTTAATTTTATTTTTTTACTACTGTCTTTGCCCAGATGCCATAGCTTTCCCATCATTTTTCTTTTCTTTCTTTTTTCTTTTTTGGTTTTTGGCACCAGCCTCTTCACACATTGTTAAGTGGCAATAAGAGAGAAAATAACAGATTATGTTGATAAATAGGATCATCCTGAGCTAAATGCTGAATGTGTGCGATCAGGAGGGAGAACAGGATCCTTGGACAATGTGCAGGGCATGTGGACAAATAGCCTCACCTCCAACTGAGTGTGTTGTTTCTTCTTATTGTGCCCTCTGAAAGAGCAGGAGGGCCTTGGTTAAGAAGATTATAGGGCTACCCCACCCGTACGTTTAATCAACATGCCCTTTCAACGCCGCCAACAATGCCAAACATGTCTAAAACGTCCCCCCATCTCTCCCATAGCATACCTCACATGTTGGAACAGCATGCCAGTCAGCTAAGTGCGGCAATTAACTGAAATACTGTGATTGCTCTTGCTGATAGCGAGTCAGCTTTGGGCACACTCTCATCAGAGAGGTGATGGCCTCAGTTTCAGAAATGTCACCGCTATAGTTGCGTGTTTTATCTAATTTGAAGCCACGCAAGCAAAAAGAAAGAAAGAAAAGACACGAGGTACAACTCATTTTTACTGATCGAAATTCTCTTAAGAGCCCAAGGAGCTTTGCTTCCTCGCCCTTCATTTCTTTCATCCGTTGTTAAATATGTAAATAAAATGTCTAAAGTCATTCTTCAAAGGGGAACAAAAGAAAAAAGGGGGCTGAGGGAAAAGACAGCCATAAAATTCCTCCGATTCTCCATAACATTAGCCAGAGGGGGGCCAGCTTCCAGCCAGAGCCTAGCAGCAGGGGAGCGAGCTCGCTCCATAGAATCACACATCTCAAATCCCACACACAAAAAAAATAAAATATCTTTTCAGCTTCAGCCATCAAAGGGCCCTCCCTTTCACTTTATTAGTTACAGAATTATCTCACAGTTGCTGATTTCTCAGAGATGGAGCAGTGCCGCTTTTCTTCGTCGCACTGTTGTGGTTGCAGAGATGAGATAAAGTTGCTGTGTGTGCATGTGTGTGTGTGTGTGAGAGAGAGAGAGAGAGAGAGAGAAATAGACTGTGCGAGTAGGAATCAGTTATAGGAGGGGGTATATAAAAAAAAGGGGGGGGGGGGGATGCTGAGGAGGGGAGGATCATAAAAGAGACAGTGGTAGCTACTGATGCGACAGATGCTAAAGACTGAACAGGCCGGATTCCTTCTCTTTTTCTTCCCGTTTTCAAAGAGATATCATCATGACCAGCAAAACAATCATTAAAGAGAGGGAGGCAGGAGGAAAGACAGGGACGAGAACAGAACAAAGGCGATGAATTACAACAAGCCAGCAGACTGTGTCTTTTTATTAGACTATGTGACAATTTTATCTTGTCTGCTTCATTACACCAAAGGCAGTGGAAATAAGGGCAGATATTTGCTTTCAAAAATGCCAGACAAGGTTTCCTAAAAGCCAGATGATCAGTAAATGGTGAGCAGAACAGGCCCAGCGAGCAAGCAGATATTATATTATTCTTCACATTAAAGCCGTCAACTCTTTTTATTTTACGTCTGCGCATCAGCCGCAGACTAATAGAGCTCTAGTTGGGCGGGAGGGGTAGAGCAGGCAGGTCAGCTGTTGTCCTTATCTTTGCGAGGGGTCCGAATATTAAAAAAAAAAGAGGGGGGGGGGACTCTAGCTGCATTACAAAGGAAAATGGTTTCCATTATTGTTCTTCGTTTCCCGCCAGAATGACTTTAACTAAAGATTTCCCCTTTGGAAATATTATATCTGTCAGGAAATGAAACTAGCGTAAGCAGCTAAAGGCTGTGGACACATCACAAGGCACACATATAAGCAGTGTGTGAAGTGAACATCAAGTATTTTATACTCACATTTAGGACTGGAGCACCTAAAATGTTAACAGCTGGATACATGAAATCTGAGGAGCACATGTGCTGCATAGGAGGAGGGTATTGTGTCCATAAGTGTATTCATACCCCATATTTATGCTCTCGCTCCTCACGCTGAGCACTAACAGCTGAAGTGCCACCACTAAGATATGCTGGGCTTAAGCCATTTAGGCACGCTGGTGCCGGGTTTCTCTTGCTCGGACACATTTGTGAAATACTTCTAAAAGCACTTTAGTGACTTGTAAAAATGCACTAAAAGCACTCCTGTTTACTTGTGATCAGCATTTCACCCGCAGTGGAGACCATAGCCAGGCCTCAGTATAAATCTTACCACTACAAACCTTTTACAAGGTAATGTGAGCAAAGCCTGGAGGATCTCTCTCTCTCTCTCTCTCTCACACACACACACACACACACACACACACACACACACACACACACACACACACAAAACAGGCAGAAAGTCCCTTGTGCCATCACATCCTGCCATATAGCACCACTAAAGTTAAACAAATAGTTTAGAGAACAAGCCTGCATAATGAAAAGAACAAAGTGTGGTCAAATCCTCTCTCCACTTGTACTGCTCTGAATCACAGGGAGTTGGAGCTTAACAAGCACAAGAGCTAGGGTGAAAACTGAACAGATCATCAGTGTATTTGTATTTGTGGAAAAAGTGGTCAGTTCAGCCAATCCACATGTCTTAAGAGTGGGAGGAAACCGGTGCACCTGCAGGAAACCATCAGAGAAAGCAAGAACAAGCAAAGTGCACAGAAGTTGAAACGCCCAGTGGTTTATCCATACCAAATTATTTTCAAATATTTGTCTGGGACAGCAACCTAATATTTACTCTTTAACGTTTCAGTTTTGCTTGCATTGAAATGTGATGGAAGAAATTAGCATCCAAAAAAAAAGATTTTTAAAAAAAGCTGAAATTGACCTGATCTGGTGAGAATGGAAGTGTCGCTGTAGGAGACGTTAAACAGTAAATTTATTTACTGCTGCAAGTGTACATCTGTAAGCTTGACAATAGAACAATGGCACCACTTTAGGACCACAGATCCAAAAGGAATTTGACCTTCTTATTTGTTTGCAGAATGGCTTCCTTCATTGGAAAAAAGGCAGGAAATGTCTGCGAGGTATTGTTGAATTATGCGTTTGCAACGTTGGCCAGAGCACCCAGATTCTTGTACTGCTGAATCCTAAACAGCTCCCAAAACTGGACGTACTTTTACCATCATCCTTGTGTGTTTTGGCTTTTCTTCATGAGTGTTTTGTTGTTTGTTAAAGACTGCCCAGAGATGATTGCGACACAATGCAGTCAGATTCCTTTCTTTCACAGTTAAAAGAATACATCTGTAACATTTTGGTTGGTTTGTTCTATTCTTCATGTTACTGGTTTGGAAACTTGGCTCTAAAAACCGAGAGGATTCTGATTTAATTCTCTGTACTCTGAACTTATACGGAGTTGAAAAGGCCTAATAGTACTTTAAATGAATACTTTAAAATGAATGTGAGGCCACTGTGCTCTCCCCTAACGTGTAGTACTTTGGAACAGATAAAATATGATACCGTTTGAGTGTAAAAGTCATATAAAACAGTACAGTTAGATCCCTTTGGAAAAGCTGCAATATTAAAATGCAGCTTAAATTTAAGTATTAATAACTCAGAATCTCCAAACTGACTACAGCTTACTTAGCCTGTGATTTGCTGTACTTGGCTGCATGGTTGTACCATAGGATAATCTACTACCTTATTATTTAATAGATTTGAGACCATGACTGTTGTTGCCTAGATTACATCAAACACTTATTAAAAAACATCTGTTGATGTTTGATATCTGATTGAGACTTTTAGATTTATAGTATAGAATTATATTGAGAATTTTAAAAGTCTTAAATGGTGTTAAATAAATCTAAAAAAATTTCCATTGTTTATCAAAATTGATATATATTGTAAATATTTGCAAAGGGAAAGAATTAAATGCGAAAAAAGTTAAAGGAAAACATTATCTACACTTGCATTTTATTTTTATTTTTAACTAAATGCAATTGGAATATGAACCGTGGCTGCTTTTGGTGGACCAGTGCGGCCGTGAGCCATATTGCGCAATATTTTTGGTGATTCTCTTAAAATGCGTCTCGAAGTTTGTGGCTGAGCACAAACAAACAGAGAGAAGGAAGTTTGCTGCGAGCCTTTGAAAGCGCTGTAATGAACAAGCTGTTCCGCACGATCTGAAAATAATCCGCGTGTCAGTGTCAGCTTTCTTATGCAAATTAGCTGTCTTTGAAGGCGGATCTTTTGGCAGGTTAGACCGGGACGGAGGCTCCGACCAGCTCAGACGAGCACTGCCACCAAAAGCATCAACTGCCTACTTACAGAGGGAGCATAATCCTGCGTTTCTGGGACACATTTATAGAGACCGATATGTGTTCGACTTGTTTTGCTGACTGCTTATTTGTCCCCGTTGCCTTGCGAGCAGCCATGACCGTCGGATAAAGAGCTGGAGGGAGATTGTTTGTTTTTGTTTTTTAAAGTTGTCACACAATGACTGAAATCTGCCACAGAGAGAGAGAGACTCTCGGAAAGTGCCATGGAGCGTAAAGGCGAGCCGGTGAGACTTTTGGAAACAAGAGGGGAACACATCGGGGCACAAAGAAATTCTCTTTTACGCACAGCAGACTGATATTCACAGCGCAGGAGACGGAACAAGTAGCTGCTGCACCGAAGCCGCAAACTGAAAGCATGGACCAGACGGCACACTTCCAGCGAGGAACCGTGTTCGGACCGTCGCGGGATTTATCTTTGATATTTTAAATCTGCAGTTTTTAAAGTGAGGAAGCGATGGTCCTGCTACGGAGAGCTGAGTAAGTTTCTCCACATTGATCCAATAACCGCCATCGCCAGCCTGGATTCATCGCTCACTTTTTTAATGAAAGAAACTTGTGTGTCTGAGGTTTTGGTGAACATTTAGCTGTTTTTTTGCCTCTATTAAAACAACACAATGTGTTCAGCTGTTAAAGTGAGCCTTATCTATGCGCTGGTGCTGCTGCTGTTGAGCAGTAGGGGCTCAGCCATAAGCTCAATAGATCCTGACTGGTCAGGAGAGGGGAGATGTCAGCACATCACCATCCCTCAGTGTAAAGACATTGGCTACAACATGACTCGCATGCCTAATCTGATGGGCCATGATGACCAAAAAGAGGCAGCGATAAAGCTGCAGGAGTTTGCCACCCTCATACAGTTTGGATGTCACAGCCACCTCAGATTTTTCCTCTGCTCACTGTATGCTCCCATGTGCACGGAGCAGGTGTCAAACCCCATTCCAGCGTGTAGAGTTATGTGTGAGCAGGTCAAGCTGAAATGTTCTCCCATCCTGGAACATTTTAACTTCCCCTGGCCGGAGTCTCTGGACTGCTCACGTCTGCCTACCAAAAATGACCCAAACAACCTCTGCATGGAGGCGCCCAACAATGGCTCGGACGAACCTCCCAAAGTCTCCCACACCCAGCCTCCGGATTTCAGGCTGCAGCGGCCTCTGAGTGGGCAGGAACTTCACCCTAAAGAGAGTGGCAGCAAGCAGATGTGCAGCAACCCAGGCAAGTTCCACTTTGTGGAGAAGAGTGAGTCCTGTGCCCCCAAATGCTACCCAAAAGTGGATGTGTACTGGAGTCAGGGAGACAAGCAGTTCTCTCTGGTGTGGATGGCCATCTGGTCCATCCTGTGCTTTGTCTCCAGCGCCTTCACAGTGCTCACTTTCCTCATTGACCCACAGCGTTTCAAATACCCCGAGAGACCAATCATCTTCCTCTCCATGTCCTACTGTGTTTACTCTGTGGGCTACCTCATTCGGCTCTTTGTGGGAGCTGACAGAATAGCCTGCGACAGAGACAACGGGGTCCAATATATTATCCAGGAGGGTCTGGAGAGCACAGGCTGCACTATTGTGTTCCTCATTCTGTATTATT
The DNA here is from genome assembly GCF_018398535.1 of Haplochromis burtoni. Classification (NCBI taxonomy): domain Eukaryota; kingdom Metazoa; phylum Chordata; class Actinopteri; order Cichliformes; family Cichlidae; genus Haplochromis; species Haplochromis burtoni. The sequence continues at coordinate 1,225,161 of NW_024582456.1, forward strand.
TTGGCATGGCCAGCTCCCTCTGGTGGGTTATCCTGACCCTCACGTGGTTCTTGGCTGCTGGGAAGAAATGGGGTCACGAGGCCATCGAAGCAAACAGCAGCTACTTCCATCTGGCAGCGTGGGCCATCCCTGCCATAAAGACAATCATGATACTGGTGATGAGGAAGGTGGCCGGAGACGAGCTGACGGGCGTCTGCTACGTGGGCAGCATGGATGTCAAAGCTCTCACAGGTTTTGTGCTCATTCCTCTCTCCTGCTATCTCATTATCGGCACTTCATTTCTGCTGTCCGGCTTTGTTGCACTCTTCCACATCCGCAAGATTATGAAAACCGAGGGAGAGAACACAGACAAGCTTGAGAAGCTGATGGTTCGCATCGGAGTCTTCTCTGTCCTCTACACTGTCCCAGCCACCTGCGTCATCGCCTGCTATTTCTACGAGAGGCTCAACATGGACTACTGGCGCATTCTCGCAGGGGAGCAGAAATGCAGCAGCAGCGGGCTAGAGTCCGACGACTGCATCATGAAGGCTTCTATCCCCGCTGTCGAAATCTTCATGGTGAAGATCTTCATGCTGCTGGTGGTGGGCATCACCAGCGGCATGTGGATCTGGACCTCAAAGACACTGCAGTCATGGCAGAACGTGTTCAGCAGGAAGATAAAGAAGAGGACGAGGCGGAAGGCTGCCAGTGTGTTCACCAGCAGCAGGCCTTACATTAAACCTCACCCATCTCTCAAAGGGCCCAACACTAAATACGAGCCCACACGCCCCCCTCCAACATGTGTATGAGCTGACTCTCTTTGTGCAAACCCCCAAAATACTTTTAAAGCCCTAAACAAGACTTCTAATGATCAGTGCCATCAAATGAATCAAGCTTCATGTTTTATTTATGCAATATGCATCGAAGGTAATACAACATGGGGGTTTTGTTCAGTCTTGAGCCATGTCACACAACAAGAGCTGCCTTTTGTTTGAGAAAAATCTGCTACTCCTGGATTCACTTATCCTAGAGGAAAAAAAAGTTATTGTTCCAGAGACAAAAAGAGTGGAATAAACCATTTGGATGTGCAGTGGGGTTACTTGAATAATGTGCAATAGATGTTTTTCATTACAGCCAAAACAACACTTGTACTGTTGTTGACCGATTACAGACAATGCATGATGAACCCCATAGACATTAATGGCAAATAGTCAGAGAGATGACCGGTGTGTTTGGAGGCTTTTTCTGTTAATGGAAATCAATGCAGTGCCATATATGTTTAAACTGGACTGAGAGCAGCTGCTGAAAGGCGCTCGAGACCTTCAGAACTGCCCCATTGTGAGGCAAATCCATGCCATAAATTAATCAAGCACTCAGTACTGAGAAAAGTTATTTGTAAATGCTGTCTTTTTTTTTTTCTTTGTTGTTTTATAGCACAAGGGAACATTTGTATATATTTCTGAAAAGTTGAGATTTTATAGAAAAGTAATAAAACGTTTTAGTTTTAAATGTTTGTAAAGCTGGAATTTTATGTGGCTGCTGTGCTGTTGTTCTCCCTGTTGGCGTGAGACACGTTAAGCTTGTGAAATTTTTTTGTTGTTCTTTTTTACCCCCACTATCATATACAGGGAGTAATTTTAATGCGTACTAAACATTTAAACCATTAACCTTAATTGATATATGTGCTTAAGAGCTAGGTTTTGACTATTCTATCTGGAATTTTTATAAGAATATAAAATTAAGCAAAAAATATATCTATAGTTCTTTATTAGCAGGTTAGTAGCTTATGGGAGATCCACATTAACTCATAAATCGTGCGCATGCATTCGATCGTGCTTATGGAAAATATATATTAACACGTCTGAAAAAAGGTAAATTAATAAGTGCGGGAACAGGAGAAGTGATGCACAAGTCGAGTGGAAATGAGTCGCTGTGTCCCGATTCTTGTTTTTAAACGTTCTTGAGGAAACAGTTGAAATGTATGGCTAAAGATGACTAACAGCAGAAAAAAAAAACACAGTCAGTGTCATAAAAACATTACAGTTAGGCAGCACTGTCACTAATGGGCATATTTATTCAGTGTTTTCAATATTTTGTCCCAGAGATATCATTAATATTGTGTCCTCAGAACTTGATGTGGTGGCTTTAGATGTTGTCATTAGGATTGGGATTGTGTTTACATTTGTAACTGTTAGTGGCTTTCTTTAAAGATGAAAAGCGAAAGCGGGTGCAGTCAAGCGGTTTAACCTCCATGTTTATTGGACCAAATATCAGTGGTTTGAATCAGCGCTTTGATTGCAGTGTTAATGATTTTCTGCACTCCTCGCTGTCTTTATGCTGCATGCTTATGTAAGCCCGGTTCTTCAGCCACAGCTGAAGTGAATATAGAACTTTATTTTAGTCTTCCTTCTTCATCTCTCTCTTTTCTCTCCGTCTCACTTTCTCGCTGCGTGCATGTGTCGGTGCGCATCAATGAAAGGGTTATACAATAATCCAGCTCTCATTCAGGACAGGATTAGACTGTTTGAAGGGTTTGACTTTGAAAAGAGCACCGCTGCAAACCAAAATACAGAATATCTGTCATCTCTTCTCTTCTTATCAGCAGGGCACGGTGACGTTTCTAAAGACACATCTGGTCAGGATTTGAAGTAGTTACATGTTGACTGAGGCGATTTATTTTTTCTTTAAAGCGTGAGCAAACTGAATACATTGTCGTATACTGAGATGTTTAGTGTCCTTCCATTGTCAAAATATTAAGGTGCATGCACAAGTCTAGTCTTGAACCTCAGATTCATGTTTTCCCATTGCTGTGGTAGCAATGGGAAAACATGAATCTGAGAGATGATAGCAACAAATAAGGGTAAAGCTATAGTTTTGAGTATAAAACCATTTCCACTTTTTTCAGTCTCACTTTCAACCCTTTTTTTTTTTTTTTTAGATATTTGTTTTTTTGTGACTGTACCATAGAAGTAAAAAATAGTTTAAATCCTATGTTAGAGGGCCCTCTCTGGTCTAATAAAGTTTTAGAAGTGTATTAATGCTTTATCCCTCAGGGCATTCAAGTTCCAGCGTCAACCCAACCCGTTTTAACAGTCAAAAAGCACATGACTCACAAAGTCTATGTGGCTGAATCAAAGTCAGCCGGTGTCTATTGATACTCTGAGTTGCGAAAAAGGTGTGAGTTCTTCTGAGAGCTTCAACAGAGGCCACCTGGATAACAGCCCTGGAGGTGTCTGGGAAGGCTGTAAATAAAAATGACAGTTACCACCCCCCTCCGGGGCTTCTTCAGCCAAGCAGGCTTCACTTCTCTTCTTTTGCTCTCTTCAAAGGGGAAAAAAAAATCCTGCTCAGAGCAAGGGCATAGTAATGCTGGCAAGAAATTTCTTGAAATCACACTGAACTGTATTAATGTTTTTAAAAGTCTCATTCCATCACATCACAGGCAGCCTCTTGCCAAAGTGAAACAACTGATGTCTCATGGTGTTCTCTAGTGAATGCTTGTTTCTTGCAAGGATGCGTTTTATTTGACCAAGCGGGGAATCCCGCCACAGCCACATGACTAAAGCTGATGAATCTCAGATGCACGTATCTTAAAATTCCACCAGGATGAATCCCGTCACCCACATACTCCATCCGTTTCCTGTTCCGTACTCTTTCTGCCGTGCTGTGCTGGCGATAGCAGCAGGCATGCGTTTATGATGTGTTGACAAAAAAAGGGAGGGGGGAAAGGGGGGCTTTTGCTTGTGATCAGTGTTGTTGAAATTGCATCAAACCTTTGATAATTATTTGATTTAATTTAATTTGACTGGTTTGCCAGCAAGCCAGGATTTTCAGCTTTTCACACTCTGTAATTGAGCTGATGTTAGGTGTCTTTGCGGAAAAGAGCGGTTTTACGAACATAAAGTCAAAATGACAGGACAATTAAGCGTCCTCTGCGTGTCAACGGCAGATTCAGCTTCAGAGGGAAAGTGTCAAGTAAACATCGCCAGTCAAAACCTGAAGCCTATGCTTTTGTTTCAATAAGTGGCGACGCCTTCTACTCTGTGCTGTAGCTGTATGAAAGGCCACAGAGGAACTTATGCACTATTATCCAATGTTTTTTCAAGCACTCATAAAGTACTCTGACACAGTGGCATAAATCAAGTTGCTGGGATGACTGGCGGCTCAGGCAACTTCTCTTTGATCAAGGCTTTATGGAGACGCCCCATGTCTTCATCCTCAGCTGCTCCGGCAGCACCTGTTTACTAGTTCAGGCCTGTCTATTTGGAAAGCAATGTTTAGCCTCTCAGTGTCCTAGACGCATACATGACGCGCACGCATGCAGCATACACACAAAGGAATTCGGCTGCTTCTCAGAGGAGAATGGGCTTCCGCCATCACGTCTGCTCCCAGTGCCCCAAACCCACTCAAGGCCCTTGTTTCTCTTATTAGAAAGCTACTTTAGATGTAAATCTGTCTCTTTTTGGAGAGTTCTGACTCCTTTGGCTATACCAGAATCTTTTTGAAAAAAGTTGACAAATGAAACAGCCTTGTTTCTTCTTGAAGAAGAAACTCAGAGGGTTACTGGATTAAACAAAACAAAAGGAAAATGCACAGAGAAAGACAGACAGAGAGAGCTGCAAGTTTCAAAGACCAAAGCATTATCATAGCATGCAATGAAAGCTCTCTATCATCCCTCAAGTTTTTGTGGTACAAAAATCCAGAGTTCTAAGGGCTTTGGTTTGGAGGAAGAGTGGGTGAGCTTCATGTTCTGAGTTGATCTATACAGCAAAGAAACTAGGGCAATGTAGAGTACAGCATATAAGGCCAATCTGCAACAAAGAGCAGCACTAATAGCTCTCTCACACACACATACATCCCAGTCTTATTTCCAGGCCGCGACTGAAGGTGAGAGTAATTACATAAAAACCTGGCAACAATGTGTTCTCTCCTTGTAAGGCGGGGGCAGGGCCCTTTTTCTTCAAATGCATAATGAACTGCCTCAAAAGCCCTCTGCTGATCAAACAAGTGTTTGATAACAGCTTTGGTTTGAAAGAGGACTGAATATGTTTATTTGCATGTGGAGAAGTGAGTGACTTTGAGGTGGAGATCAGGCAGATTAGTGTTAACTGACAGAGACCTGTGCAAACAGACACTCCCCCCGCATATGCAAGCAGGGCAGTGGCAAACTTCCTCTGAGGACCAGAGTATGGCAACTCGGGGCTATTTTTCAATTGTGCTGCTTTGTATGCCAGCTTCCTCCCTTAAGTTTGAATCTATTTTTTTCCAGAGACTTTGCCTGTTTGCTTGTTGCATGTGAAAGCATGCACAATGATATCTGGCAAACAATATAAGGGATGGGAAATCCAATAACTTGCAGCTATTCATCAAAAATTCCCTCAGAACTGCATTCACAGCGAGACTCACTTTTGTTTCACGAGAGCTAAAGCATTCATCTGGAACTATTATACACTAAAAGCAGTGTGAAAAATATGGAAATTGGATAACAGTTGCATAGGGATTTTTGATCGATATTGGCAGTGGCAATCGCCTCATTGAACTCTCAGCAAGAATCTGAAAAATCCTAATGTGCAAATTGCTTTAACAGAGAAATGACCAGTCATATCTTTGTGTTTTGGCAAGCTGAATTGATGCACTTGTTCTCTGCTATGGCAACAACGGATATGCAACATTCGACACAAAACAATCAGATGAAAGCGAGCTGCTTCACGACTGCGGTGACACCCATGGGCTTGCAACGTGACTGAGAAGGCAAGAGTCTGGTGTCAGCTGGAAGCAAGTTTTGCCACGGTGTCTAAGCAGCAGACTTTAATATGCCACCTTCGTAATCCACGCTGCTACAAGCTCAAATAACTCTAAAACACAGCAAAACACCAGAATGGGCCGGCTCTCCTTCGTACGAGGTCACTGCTATATTTCTTTGCAACTATGTATGGGAGCAACCCTGTGTATTCATCACATGTAGGGGCATTTTTCAGAGATGTTATGATGGCAGTGACAGGATTGATGGAGGAGTAGAGAGAACAGGCACAACGGGAGGCTGCCGACATGTGTATGTATTTACGTGCGCGCGAGTTTACAGACAGTATAGGAGCTATAGAGGGAGAGGCAGAGGGAGAGGGATGATGATGGATCTGGCAGGGCTCATGAACACCGCTGAGAGAAAATGCCTGTGGTTCAAAGACACTCTCAGCAAACTTAACAAAGAAAGATGGCACAGAGGGGGAGAACATGAAAGCAAACTACACAATCAACTGTCACATAAACTGGGAAATAATATCCCCGTCCTGTTGGCGGAATATACTTCAGGCAGGCATGTGACTATTTTAATATTAACTCCATGCAAAAGATGGCAACAAGGCGAGATGTAGTTTGGTTTTTAATGCAGATCAAACAGCAGAGTAGCAATAGTTTGATTTGGCTTACTGATAAAGTTAAAGGCCATACTGCAAATTCCAGAAGAACCTCAATATTATTGTACCCCGACCACTTGACTATAAGGGCTGCCTGTTTTAACTGATGACTGAAAATGAATTATATGCTGTATTTCATATTCATCTGTGTACATCTCAGTGCCCTTAAATCATCTAGATGTCAGCTGACATGCGGATTTGGTCCATGCAGAAGTAGATGTTTTACTGGTGTAAAAGTGGACTAAAAACACTCTATTGTAGAGCTACGATGACAATCTTAAAGATAGAAATGTATACCGGAAAAATGTCTCAAAAAGCAGTTTATATAAGTGGTGCTGTTTATTGGGTTGCTGCTTTATTAAACATCCTTTTTGACGCTCTTCCAATATAATACTATTAGCATAGCCTGACTAAATACATCAGAATTACACTGAACTGCATAAGTAATGCTACGCTAACTTAGATACACTCCACCAGACAAGAAGCTGCAACAGGAAGACATAAACAAAACGTTTTTCATGGAATTTTGCACCCACTGATTTGCAATTCAAAGTATTAAACTACAGGAGAGTGCGGCTGTGCTGTTTGGTAGCTTGCTTGTGTTTTGTTTTTTTGTTTTTTTCTGTTCAGGTTTTTGCCCAAGTTTTCTTTGTTCTGGCCAAAAATCCCTTTTTCTTCTTGGGGCATCAAGTTAATATGAATGGGCATGCACAACGCATAACATGTGTTGGTCTACAGTTTTCCAAAGCAATGTCCCATTTTGCTCCCAGCTTGCTTTACGCAGTGACAGGACTGGAAGCAATTTGGGATAAGTACCGAGGAACAGTTGAGGAGATGATAAACGACTTTATTGTTGGTTATTGCAACTGTATCTGATACCGGTACATGTGTTCCTTTGAGCAATCAAGCCGTAGCATTGGCAAAGGAATCTTGGGTTTCCTGGACACTGGTTGCAGGCCAGATTGTCTGGTCCTGATAATAGTAATGAGAGTGATGGCTGCAGCAGCTAATGTACCCAGAGAAGAGGTCAGGACCCACTTATCAGGCCTAAGTTGAAAATAATGACCTACTTAAGAAGCTAATCTGTATGTTGCAACTTGTTTAAAACACTGCTGACCCCCTGCTGTCTTTGTTGATATCGTGACTTTATGACTTAAGATTTTTTTTTCATACCTTAAATGTATTTTCTGACCTTTTAAAGTTAGACTTAAGGATGCTCAAGCTGTGTTTATATCAATAAACTTGTCAACACTTGAATAAAATGTGCTTGTATTTTTAGGTACACTGAGATAGAAGGATTTCCAAAAAGGATCCATTCTTCATGTCAGAGTGTTTAAGAGCAGATGTGAGCAAAGCCAACATTTCCATGGCCAAATAAAAAACTGATTCTAGCCCATAAAACAGCTGTCAGGAGACAGGCTCCAGCCCAAACCATCTCTCGCTGTGGTAAACTGGTTTGACAAATGCACGGAAACTATGTGTCTGCATATTTACTGCACGACACCTGCCCGGCCTGTTTACTATCGTTCACAACGCGGTGCACAAAGAAATGAAGAACTAAATTCAGTTCTCTGTTTGATCATTGCCTCACATCACAAACGACATGGCTAGTACAAAAGACAAGCTTCTGTTCCTCTGTCCTTCAAGACAGAAAAGGGAGCAGTGTGGAAGACAACAATGTGTTCTGTTAAACAGAAAATGCGCAGCTAGCTGTAGATTGACACTATGGGTGCAGCTGCTGTAGAAACCCTGCTTTGAATTTGCTCATGTATTCTGAAAACTGCTTTTGTTTGCATAAGTTCTCTACAGACAAAATGATTTCCTCTGGCTCTGCTGTGTCCGATGACTTCTGTCTGATCCGCCCACCCGATTCTATCCGATGAGCTCAAGCACCCGTTCATTTACTCTATCTATCATGTCTTTTTTAATAACAACTGAACATGAATGTTAATGAATACAAGATAAAACTACATATTGTGGATGTGCGTGTATATTTATGTTGGGGGATGGGGAGTGGTATGTATGTGATCCTCAAGCTCGGGTCCTATGCCAGTGCCCGGGAGGCGGTTGATGGTTCTGCACAGTATCTGTTCCTGGGAATACACTCTTCTGGACAACGACCTCCGATGTTGTATCTGGAATCTGCTGGAGTTACTCTTCCAGTTTGGCTTTTATAGCTCCTAATGCTCCTGTACTTCTCATGCTCCTTGTTCCTGGTGTGGCTGTCTGCTGGGATTGCCACATCTATCACAGCTGCAGTCTTCTGCTCCTTGTCAACCACCACTATGTCTGGTTGGTTGGCCAACGGCTGCTTATCTGTCTGAAGCTCAAAGACCCACCAGATCTTAACCCTGTTGTTCTCAACCACCTTTAATCATGTTTCCCATCGGGACTTGATGACTTCTCATCCATATGTGGCACAGATGTTCCTGTACACTGTCCCAACCACTTGGTTAGGGCTCTCAGTTAAAACGGTTCCAGCTTGCATCTTACATATTGCTACTATATGCTGGATCATCTCTGGGGCACCTTTGCACAGTCTGCAACTTGGGTCCTGCCTGCTATGGTATGGACTCCTGTCTCTATGGATCTGTGGCTTGGAGTTTGTTCTTGTGCTGCCATGTATAGAGCCTCTGTGCTGTCCTTTAGGCCAGCCTTTACTGTTGTGTAGGGCGCAACGATAAGCTTAGTGTCCAGCTTTTTTAGGGACATAAGAGCCCCAGTTTCTCATGTGGCCATTTAGGAAAATTAATTTCCGACTTCTAGACAGATTATACACTATAGTTTTCATTTCAACCAAAATTCAGTTTTTCCTTATTTTTTGGGCTTTTTCCGCTTTATTTGATAGACACAATGAAGATAAGACAGGAATGCAAGGGCAGAGAGAGAAGGAGGAAGGCATGCAGCAAAGGGCCGCAGTTCAAACTCGAACGCAGGCTGGCCACTGTCAGTCATATGGCACGTGTTCGCCCACTCAACACACTGAACTAACCCAGCGCCCGCTTACTTACTTTCTAACCAAACGTACAGTACATACATTTAGTCTTTTTCTTAAACTAATAGTAATCATAAGCACACTTTTAATGGTGAAGATTCTTTTGTTTTCCTTGGATTTTGGGCTTTTTCTGTCATAGTTTCATAGTTTAGCCCCTTCTATGGTTTTGGTTGTTAACTCCTAGCTCAGGTAACCCAGTCATTACTGGCTGATATGAAACATTGCCATCATGTCACTGACAGTAACTTCAACATGAATGGAACTTAAATGCTTTTTTATTGCAAAAACACAAAGTGATTTAGAGCCTGGCTGGTGCCTACAGAGTTCATCGACAACCTGACAACACCTTAGGCAACAAAGTAACAGATGTTCATAGATGTTCCTGTACGGTCATGTAACAAAAAAAAAAAAAGCTTTCACAGAATCATATGCAGTCCTGTGAAAAACTAAGTACACTCCATGATTTAGTAGTTTGTCGAACCACTTTCAGCAGCAATCACTTTAATGAATCATTTTCTGTTTGTTTTTATCAGTGTGTCACATCTCAGTGATTTGGTTCACTCAGGTTTGCAGTCATTTGTTTATCCACAGCTCTTTTAAGCTCCTTTCACAGCGTTTCAGTCTGGTTAAGGTCTGAACTTTGATTCGGGTGTCGCTGCTGTAAAACAAGCCTGAATCATCACCCCGCTACCACCATGCTTGGGTTTTTTCCAGTTTCTTTGATCACCTTGATGCTGGTGTGACTTTGCTGGCATGTTTACACCTGGGAAGATTAGCAGCTGTCTTGAATGCTTTTCCACTTTCTCACTGTAGAATGATGAACTTCAGGTTGTTTGGAAATTGCCTTACTTAACACTTCCCAGATTGATGGGCGGCAACAATTGCTTCTCTAAGATCATTAGACATTTCTTTACACTTATTAACTTTTTCTGTGTAATCAGTGTGTGTAAGCCAGATTTAATTCATATAAATATAGTTTTAAATAAATATATTCACCGTTAATGCTGAAATTAGTTATTTTAGCACATATTTTCTATATAGCATTAAGCTACAGAGGTAATTTCATTGCCAGTTACTGGTTGGGAATCAAACTGGTTGGGAAATATTCTAGCAGACAAGAAATAAACTGGAAGCAGCAATGCACGTGTGTGTTGATTAAGTGTTGTTTAACCCTGTGGTGTAAGTGTGAATGCAGCAAGAGGCTGGAAGCAGGTCAGGAGAGGTCAGAGAGAACAGCGAGAGCTTCTTATGTGAACTGGACAGTTTTGAGGACCACTACAAGGGGCACGGAGTCAGTTCATTGATATTCAAGCATTTGACCCGCTGACAACGGGGATGTCACCGGGGTTAAGACAGCCGTGCCTCTCCGTATTGTACTGGCCCGGAAAGCCAGGGGTCCCCCGGCCCTCCGCCTCCACTCTGCATGGTTGTCATGGTGAGCAAATGAGTCCAGCAGCCCTATGTCACACTCATGTGGGCACTTTCTCGCCTTCTTCCTCGCTTTCCTTTCTTTTCCTTGACTTTCTGTGCTGTTTCACCGAGGGGGCTGCCAAAGAGGGCATTCTGTACGCTGACAATGCCCGGCATGTCATAGACATCCGCATACATATACAATGCAAAGAAGAGCAGGCAGCGAAAATTCACGGGCATCTTTTCCCATAACTCATAGCAACAGAAACAGCACATTTCCCTTTTGTGTGGGATACGATTGAGAGTTTTAGATGCAGTTTATCAGCTGCTGGAGTAAGGATTGTTGTTTCACGACAAGTTAGATGATGCTATGTGCATTATTCTGTCTATTATTGTATCTTTTGTTCAAATGATATCAGTGGCTCAATGAGAAGAGCAAAAACCATTTAACTGTAACTAATCTGGCTTAATGAATATACTTTCTCTACATTCTGTCAGTAATTCGAGCCCACTTATGTTTGGCAGGAGGTCTGTGCAGTGTCTCGTTGTCACACAAATATGTTTCTAGAGCCAGCGTCAGGGAGATTAGGTTGAAGGGAAAATTGCAGCTGTATTTTGCAGCAGAACTAGTAAGTTGCTGCTCTCAGGTGATGGGGCATGTCTGTGCCTCACCCCATCCGAACTTGACGGCTGCTGCGGTTTGCACTGTAATTAGACATAAATCACAGAGCAAGAGGTGGGGTGGAGGTGGGAGGTTGGGAAGAGTGGGGTGAAGAGAAAGTGAAGAGAGAGATTGTTGGCCTCAGGGCCAGTGAAGGCCCTGACACTCAGAAGCACACTGTTCCCTCCTAAATGCTCCCCGCAGTCTCCTCTTTCTCTTTCTTTTTTTTTTTTTCTTCCGGTCAAAAACACAAACACGCTGTTGCAGTTTGTCACTAAGGCTTCTCCTCCTAGCTGTGGTTGTGGTAGCTGGACTATGCTGGGTGCTTTACTGGTCCTCTGGGTACACTTTAAAAGCAGTAAGCAACATACTTTCAGAAACAATGGTTGTTTCCACTGCTGATGTGGGCAGATGTCATTATTCTTGTTTCCATTTTCCTCAGAATTTAAGATTCTGTTCAAAATGTGCCACAACTATCATCACAGCACTATTAACAAGCCACTGTGTATGCTGTGGACTACTGTGGTGTTGTAAGTGGTCTCGAAGAGTAGTCGGCGCATTTGTTTTATTGGTCAGATCATGTTATATAACTTAAAACTGCCACTTATGCCGATAGACATTATATCTAAATGCCTCATTTTAATTCCCATTTCGGAAAAGCAGTCTGTGAGTCATTTTACCTTCATTTTGAATGTGGATAATGTAAAGATGACAGGGAATGTATAACAAAAGAGAAGGGGGGGGGGGGATGTTGTGCATTAAAGGGCTCAGCAAGAGTCAATTGGAACAGGCAGGATTGCAGTGTATTGTATCAAAGCATCATTCTCACTGTGATTCATCACTGTTATTATTTATGACACTTCATTAATTCAACTTAATTAAACAGTCTAACTCTCAGTTAAATTATTACAGTAGGATTATTAATCTTTACTAATTGGTTAATAATTGAAGTTTATCAGATTAATGGAGCAAGCTGAAACTGGTGTTTAAAAAACTCTGTAAAGGGTTAAGATGCATTTGGATGGCTGTCATAAAAATGAGTCTAATGTTTATAATACTTGCTTTAAAAAAGTGTGTAAGTTAAAAAAAAAAGTGGGCTAAAATGAATGCAGTTAATAACACAGTTGATTTCCCGCTTTTCTCGATGTTCAGGTTTTGGGTTATGCCATTACTACCCTAATCCTGCACATGGAAAAATTATGTTATGAGTAGCAAGTGTGCTAAAATGTGACACCAAGGTCCTGTCCAAGCACCCGTGTATGAGGAGCAGGAGGTAAGGGTTTCTCTATCACTGCACTAATTTAACACCCTTGAAAGAGCAGCAATTCAACTTTTATTATTGCCACATTTAATCATCATTAACAAATACATAAAATAGCATTATATCTATCAGAAACTAATATCAAAATAGCACCAATAAACATAATGATTAGTTGTCAATTCTCTGTTTATTGTTTAATAATGATGATTCTTTTAAATTGTTACTTTTTAAATCTATTTGGAAAGTTTCAAATGACTGGTCAACATCACAGGCTCAGCAGCAGGTATATCTTTTTAGTCCCTGTCCAAAAATCTAAATGCAAGCTCGTTCCTTCATTTTCCATAGTTTCCCATGGTGATCAGTCAATGACTTCCTTCGTCAGGGTTTAGGTAACATCCTTTTAGAGCCACAAAAGACATTAGAGAACAGCTTTGAGTTCTTCTGCTCGTGCAGCACATGCAACGAGGTTAAAAAGAACCGACGTGTCAGCAGGAAGTGCCAAACAAACAGCACCACACTGCTTCTTCTTTTGCTCCCTGCAGAGAACAATTACAATTTCTATGCCTGAGAGAAGGTTTTTGTGTCTTAAACATAAGCATATGTTATTTGGAGGCATTTACTGAAACAACTGATGAGCACCTCTTTCCTGGAATTCACAATGAACGATGAAAAAATATTTGCTGCCGACGGCAAAAATACAATGTATACATGTTTATATGTAGCAAGCGTAACAGGCATGTGATTGTAAAGGGAAAGAGAAGAAGAGAATCCCATTAATGTAGCAAAAATTAGAAAAACAAATCTCAAAAACTGCAAATATCACTGATTCTTGAATGTCACAAGTCCTGAACCATTTAAGTGACTACCTAAATGAGTAGTAACTGCAGCCTAACATACAGTTTTGTTCAGAAGTTTAAACGCACTCATCACGAGCAGGAATGTCATGGTAATTTGAGCCTTTAAATGATTTCTTTGAACTGTTCGTTTTGCAAGGCAGACTCATTGTACAGCATCTGTAATGACTTTCAAAAGCAAGAATTGGCTGCACATGTTTGAATGCATTTCCGATTTTCTGTAATCCACACAGGCACGTAAATGCATGCACACACACTGAAATTTGGTTAAATGTCCTTTAGCTGGTTGCACCTCAACCTGACACTTCTGGTAGCTTCTAGTATAATTCTCATAGCATAGTTTCTTGGACTTTCCCATAGTTCTGATTGTTCTGCCCATGATGAGTGAATGTAAACTTCTGACCACAGCCATAAATATTCAGTCTGAGTCACTGTCCTTTCTGCACCCTGTCCTTACCACAGCGGCAATGGTTTGATTCCACGTCCTCCCCCTATCTCTGCCCTTCCTGTCTTTCTTCAGCTGTCCCCAAAATAAATCTATGTAAACAAAATAAACGATATAGAATAAAAAGTTAGCTGCCGAATAACAGAAAGTCCACCAAGATTTCGGAGCAGTCAGCTGTGCACTTCCCCTAAATAATCAAATCATGCACCACCCGTCTGTTTAGCGAGACGTGTTATGCGGGAAAATCTAAAGACTGTCACTGCAAAATCCACTGCATCTGAATAATTTCCTCCTTTGAACTGTGAAATAGAGTGCAATGTGGAGACTCCTGCTGCTGAATTAGGACATATGGAAATGAACACATCTTAGCTGATGTGCTCCATCCATATCAGGCAAAGATGTAGGCACAGCCCTCAAGGTCAGTGGGGTTTTTTTTCTATGTAAAGACAGTGTTACTAAAAAGACAATCGACACTTCTTATTGTGTTTTGAGCCAAAGACAATATGACTTCCACTGATCCATAAACTCATTACCAAGAAGCTTTTAACAGGTTCCAAGGACCACGGCTTACTTTTTAAATAAAATATAAACAAGGGAAAATATCAAACCCATTAATCTTTCATTAAGCTCGCCGGATAAAAAAGAATCGCTTAAAGTATCATTCGTTACCATCACTGCGAGTGCAAAAGCCCCCTGCTAACATCAAAGGCTTCTCAAAGAAACAGAGCGGGAGAGAGTCAGTTAGCTGAATTTGGCTGAGAACCAGCTTCTGGTTGGGTTTAAATTTTGACTGACTCATAATGGCGCTGAAGAGAAAATAGGGACCTGATCTATAATGGTTCTTGTGGCATGAAGGCCTTTTTTTCTGCGCAAACACTCGCATAAACAATGCACTGCGGTTAGCGAAAAAAGCAGCGCATTCAGGGTGGATGTTGACAAAGGTTGGGAGCTCATCCTCCTCTTGCACAAGTCTTTGTGCCAGTAAAAGATCAGAGGCTTCCCATGGCCAAAGAATGGGGTGACTCCATTTCAAATACATACACTACACACATGCATGCATGCATACTTGTGCAGCAGAAGGAGGAGTGGCTGTCATGTTTGTGAGGGCCGTGTGACAACACTCTGTAAGAACAGACTGGCCTGGCTTTGTGTGTTTGGGTGGGGCTTCCTGCAAATATTTAGCAGCTCTTCAGAGGATCAGAGAATATATTCCAAACCTCATCTGCAGCAATTTGAAATATCTTTGATAAACTACTCTGTGGTTAAAAACCATAGGCAGTGTACACTATGTGTTTTGAGAACTGGCCAGTGACAGACAGGCACTGCTTAGCTCAAAGAAACAATGCTTTTATTTACACCCCTGTCTCTTCCATTAGCTCTGTTGCGTTTATCCTAATGCACTAAAACATCCTGGCAGTGATGCCAAGTAGGTTAATAATATGCAGTGGATTACGGTTTTAGCACAGCTCTGCGTTGCTGCTATGCTAAAGAACTGATTTAGCAGGGTGTAAAATAAACCTATCGCGACATATTTCCTTGACTCGCAAGCCTGCGCTGTGCTGTGCTGAGGTAGCCTACATTCATTTCTGTCTCCGGCACAAAGCAAGTGAAGCAGCCTGCGATTGACTTCAGAGGCCCAGTATATTACATGAGTTAGTCATGGCTCATACTGAATTAAACATGGGAAGAAGAGTTTCTTTTTATCTACAGCCAAAGTGCTAAATCTGACCACTGCAACCGATACTCGCCCACTTCAAATCCTCCCTTTGATAGTGAAAGGGTAGGAGTTTCAAATGTATCAGTTTCTCCTCATTTTTTTTTTGATGTTTCCGTCGCAAACACTGGTTGATGTTTGCAGCTGAAAACAAAATCATACAAAACAGAAAAAACAAAAAGGATTTTTTTGTTCCCCTGCAGAGGGAATGCATCACGCTACACTTTGGTTTCTCTTTCATATGTGCGTTTAGTTTTTGTTTGCTGCACAGGTAGATTTAATCAGCCAACAGCAGGGTGACAGTTTCCTGCCAAATTATCTCTGATTGGTGCACTAATAATTACGGTGGACATGAATAGACAGGCTTCTGTGATCTCCCGCAGTTCCTTTGGAGTTGGATGATAGTCAGATAATGCTCTGTTCAGCTCCGAGGATTTACGGACGTGTGTTTTGGTTTGTGGGACTCATCATTGCTGGTGCGGAGTTGTGATATTTATGGACAAGTAGGGATGAAAGCCTGGGGTCCTGTGGCTAATGAGATGCCGAGGCAGTGGGAATGATGGTTTTAATTACTGCCCAGGACTGGTCTAAAGGGGGCAATTGCTGAAGAGCATGCTGAGTGTCCTAGGTTGGGAGTTCAGACTGATGCCAGTCATGCTGTGCCTGGCTGCCTTTGATGCTCACTCCCCTCTGCTTTATTCCCACATTGTGCTTATTAGATTCTTTGCTGCTGATGCTTCACTGCACCTTTGTTCAAACCAATGCCACTGACTACGGAGAAGCATAACCACTGAGATTTTAACTCAAAATCCTCAGAAAGTTTCAGTGATGCTGAAGGCAACTTAATCTTAGCTCGAAATTAAATCCACCGTGTGTCCATTGTGCAGTGGCTTTTGCCGCACATGGGGAGTTTGCTTGGAAAAGACGAGGTGATGGAGTCCAACATGCATGGAAACTAAAATGGGCGCTAAAACTGAATTGGGGAAGATTCCACCCTGCTGTCTGCTCACATTTCACGGAGGAAGAATACAGTAGATTCCCATGCAGGTCCTGAGTTCTCCCTTTGCTCGGCTGCTCCCAGTAGGAGGGTGTTGCTACGTGTCTGCTCTCTGTTCTCCTGCGGCCCAGCTGTGGACCAACCCTTGTTGACTTTTCAGAGATCACATGGGATCCTCACTGAGGCCAGCACCAAGGGAGGGGGGTTCAGCTCTGCTGCAGGAGTCTGCTATGGTCAGCAAAGGCCTCCTCCTGCCAACCCCCTGCCTCTTCCCCCAAGAAAGGGAGAAAAAAGGTTGGGCTGGGTAGGGTCTGAACATGTCAGGTATATTCATAAGCACAGTATTAAAAACAAGCTTACAGCTATCACTTCCTCATAGCAAACTCAAAAAAAAAGATTGACAGTTTTTCACCTTTATAGTATTCAGTGGATACATCGGGGCCTATTTCTTTTTCTCTACCCAGATGTCCCGTATCTATGTACACAAATAATCTCTAACAAGTCAAGGCCGCCACAAGCCAGAGGGGTTTTTTCTTTTTTTAATCAAATGAACAGGAAACAGTATTTGCCAAGTACTAAAGGGAAAAAAAGCTTGAATAGGGTATGTCCTTGGAGCTCATGCTTGCAGGAAGTGTGGATAAGGGGAAGGATCACTTGTGAAAAAAGGGTTTTGTATATTCACGACAAGTAAATGTTTTGGTTTAAACAGTTTGACAATTCAGCCGTGCTTTGTGGTTTTTAAAGTATTATTTATATAGTTGTCGGCTTTGCTCGAAAGTGTTGCGCGGACAATGATTTAAGTCAGATGTAAAATCCTCGACATCCGAAGCACACACAATAAAATTAAGCTACTGTTAAGGCTTGCTTTGTCCAGTAAGATCCTGTCTCTCTCCTCCACCAGACGCTTAGTTGCCCAGAGAAACAACTTCAACAGTAAAAAACAGGGAAGCTCTATTCAGTTCAGTTTTGTTTATATAGCACCATATCACAATAACAGTCTCCTCAAGGCACTTAATGTTATAAGACTCTACAGTAATATGGAAAAACCCAACAATCGAGCAACCCCCGATGAGCACGCACTTGGCGACAGTGGGAAAGAAAAACTCCCCTTTAACTGAGGGAAACGTTAGGCAGAAGGAGGCTCAGTGAGGGGAGGGAGACAAGCTGAGTACAATAAGCTGAACCAACATACTTCATTACTTTTAAGTAATGAAGTATGAAGTAATTTTAAGTTTCACAGTACATAGAAAATTCCTCCAGTCATCAACCAGTGTCTGGGTCTATTCACACAGCCAGTAACTTCACATGAGATGCAGGCACTGTAGGAACATGCACACTCCTGATAACTGCACCAGGGCTTCAAGCTGCAAGGATATCAACTACTAGACGCACTATGATTATGATAATTTAAATATTCCATTATCCAAGTTAAGGTTAAGGAGTACTGAACGCATCTCAGCTGACACTGGGAAAAATGTGGTTTACACCCTGAACAGATCACTCTTCCTTCACAGGGCTAACGCAGAGCAGCACATTGAGTTTTCTCAGCCGTCTTCATTCTTCATTTCACTGTTAATACCAGTGTGTGTTCAAAATATTCAATGGTATTCAGTTAAAACATCAAACAAGAGAATCTTGTGACTTAAATATTCGATACTGCTTGTTTATCTCGGTGTGCACATCCACACGGTTGGATATGATAAAGGATGGCAGCGCTTTCACAGATTGCATGCTGAAATATGTGCAAAGCTATTACTCTGGTTTAATGTCTTTTCCAATAAGTGGATGTGTTTTATAATATTTTCTCCTCTTCTTTTTTTCATATTGTATTTAAGTTTGTAGGAGTACAATTAATAGCTTATTAATGATTTAAGGTGGTACAGCGTAATCTAATCTGTAAATGTAGCAAAAGCTCAAATGTATTGATGAATAAAAACGCTCTCTTTGGCATTTTTCGACTGCTTGGAAATGATCGTCTCCTTGGTCCGGAGGACTGATTGTTGGTATTGAACCTCAGCGATTCTGATAACACCAGCTGTGCGGCATCACTAACAAAGCCGGAAACTGTTTTCCGTCTTCATTATAAATAGACCAACACAGTTTGTTTTAGATTTGACAAACTATGTGTCTGCTTTGACTGCGTCTTCTGCATGGGCTTTGGATACCCGTGGAGAAAAATAACTTTTTTTTTACCCCTGATACAGTGCATGGCTGCATCATTTTAAGAAGCCTGGCATCATGAAATGCAAAGTCATTCTGCATGTGTGCCCCCCCCCCCCCCCCCACCACACTCTTTTTCTGTTTTGTTTCATGCCGTGAAGTGCATCTCTAGCTCCGACCTCAACCCCTAAGAGGCCACAAAAAAGCTTAAAATGCTTAGACATGGCATGCAAAATATGCCTGTAGTGTCATGCCGCTTGTATGAAATCTCATGATTGTTTTAAAGGGGAACACGCTGATGTGGAGCAGATTAGGTTCCATGGCCGGGAAGAGAATAATCTAATTTTCCTAACCCGCTTACTGACATTGTGGTACGGTAGATCCCTAATATGCAGAATCCCCTCTTGTTCTGGTTTTTGCAATCAGGGGTTCGAGCTTAATGGAGCCACTGCGATTTATGTTGAAGGAAAGCTTTGATCCTGTTTGTTTGTTTGTTTGTTTTTTAAATGACAAAAGCAGGAAATTAGGTTGAAAACTATGAATATCAATATGAAGACACGTTCTTGACGGCGATGACGATGTTCTCGGTTGTGTTGATGATAGATGCAGGAGTGATGAGTGTGTGTTTGTGACTGTGCAGCCAGTTTTGATAGCCTAACTGTGTTGCGTGTTTCCTTTCATCAGCTTCGGGGCCGTAGCATCTCGCAGAGCATGATTAGCGTAAGCGTGGAATCCGCACCGCTGGGGGCTGCAGGGCGAGCTTGAAGCCTGAAGCGCATTCATCAACGTCCCTGGCAGGGTGCACCTTTCTCAGCCTCACACCACTCAGCTTGCAGTCCTCTCTCTGGCCCCGTTTTCTTCTTTTTCTTTCATTTTTCCCCCCGTTTTTTCTTTTTTCAGTGGCCTTTGTTGTTTTTTTAAGAGATAGGGTGGTTTTTGAAGATTTTTTTCTCCTCCTTTATCAAAGCTTTTACAGTACTGGAACATTTTTGGAGGTGCATGTTGTGAGTAATGGTGAATTGCATCTGTAGCTGTTAATGAGCTTACAGAGACATACATCATAGTGGAGGTTTGCTTTTTGGGGGTTTTCTTTTTAGATTGTTACATCCTTTCCTGTTTTTTACCAAACAATTTGACTTGATGACACTGATGTCTCTGCCTTTAGCTCCCTTCAGTCTCCTTCCAGCAGGTAAACAGTGACTAAAGCAGGTCCTCGCAGATTCATCCCTCAGGTCTGAATATGTAATCACTCTTAGATCTCAGACATGAAAGACTTGCGTACATCTTCCTAAAAAAAATGCCCTCTGAGGTGCCAAGTTGTGTTTTAAATGGTGAGATGTTGAGAAGAGAGGCAAAGTCTGTGAGGAAATAATGGCTCATGATTAGGTAGGCCTTGAAAGAAACTGCTGACTTTGTGTAAGCCATTTAACACACTTCTGGATTAACATTTCTGTCATCATGGTGATAAGTTTACATTTGCACAGAAACTGAATGACACAAAGCCTTCATTGCCTTGGAAAAAGGCCCTCATCTATATAGTCATGAAAAGATCACTCACAGTTATCACTTGACTTTCATTCAGTGAGTTGTACAGCCCTCTTTTGTTCACCTTCATTCGGTTTAATACTAGCTAAAAGAACTGATAGGCTATTTTTAAGAAGATAATCTTTTATAGATTATGTTATATGGTGTACACACTCTAAGTCATCCTTGTCAAGGTGAAATTTTAGGAAACATTCTTTAGGAAACATTCTTACAGGTTCTTACTGGCCTGTCGGGTGAAATCTCAGGCCAACAACCAGCAACCATATGTTTAAGGCCCGCATCAGAGGCTGGATGAACTGTATTAGCGGTCATCCTGAGTCTGTAAATTTTATTCTACGGATTTGCTGACATCTAGTGGCCAAAATTGAAATCACACTATTTAAAAAAAAAATGCACACACAACCACCGTATCAGGTTAAACCACTCCGCTTAAAAACATAGTTCTGGGGGGGGGGTGCATTTTGTAATTACAGGTATCCCGTCATAGTTGGGTTCGTTTTGCCCGGATATAATTATAATATACTTATAATATATGGTTGATATGTGGATTAAATACATTATTTAAGCTCAAGACGTTTGTTGAGAAAGTCGATGAAACTCAGTAGCGTATTAACTTTTTTCAGTGATGCGGCCTATAAGTACATTGTGCACATTTCATTTTCCTCTTTGACCGGCACACCTGCTGTAAGGGAAAGTTAGGACGGTTTATAATAAGAAAAAAAAAATAAAGTGAGTATTCTTAGTTAATATCATACAACATGTGTTGAAAACGACAGTAAATATTGAGAGTGACTCTTAAAGTTGATATTGAAATCGATTAATGATAGCCTTACCGCTAATGGGCAGATGTTAATTAGCTAACGCATTGGTCTCTATTTATTTGACAAAAGACGCTACAATTTAAAGTCAAAATCTTGGATAACGCATGCAATTAATGTGCAAACAAGAATGTCACATTTTATTCTGTAAAACAAACGTACACAAAAATCGGATTTCTCGTCAGCATGTGGCCATTAGCTAGCATCAGGTTTAACGATTCTACTTGATCACAAAATGGCGGCGGGGTAAAAGTAGAGGGCCTTGATGTTTTTGCAACGGTAAATTTTGGTTGGCAAAAATTAATTGCATTTTTTTAATCGCTGAAAATTTAGAGTATCGCTTTTCATCAGCCGAAAAAATTGAGAGGGGGCGAAAATGACTGGCAGAGCACGAGCGAGATCCAGAGGAAGAGCGCGTGGGCAGGAGACTGCAGCGCCTGGAGCGGTAAGGACACCTTTGAATTTACAGTTAAATAATCCTTTAAAAAAATCATATTCCCATTACACGCTGGTTAACTACTTTGATTCAGCAGGGGACAGTGGTGCATACAGCTTAGGCCGCATGGCCGATAGAAAGACAACAGGCTGATATTTACTGTGCCAAGCCTTATATTACCCAATGGTCTGTATCTGTAATGCCAACAAGTTATTATGGGTTTTTTTTTGTTATTTCTTTTGTACCCCTCACCCGGAAAAGGCTTATAGGATGTCCTCACACCGCTGGGCATGCGCACTGGACAAGTTTGTGAATTCAAAACTGGAGAAGGAAATCATCTAGGCTTTTCAAATTGGTACCATATGAGTTAAAAGGTTGAGGGATGGCAGTGCCGACTGCCAGTATTTTTCCCTCTATACTGAAATTTGCCTCAAACATGCACCAGCAGGGTTGCTCCATTTGTTTTTGTGCTTGTATTATCAAGATCTACCTCACTATATAAAATACCTTGAAATAATTAGCTGTTAACCCATTCTGTATAAATAAAATGGAAGTGACTCATGAAACTAAGAAAAATTATGTGTCAGGACTGCGTTTCTGCATTTTTATTTTTTTTTTTGTCACAGTGGGAATTCTCTCCATTATCCACAGGACTCACTGTTGTCATTGCCCATAATCTTTGAAAAAGACATGTACTGCATAAAACATGCTCAGCATTTCATTTACAGAACGTAATTGTTCTTCTCACCTGTTAAAAGTGAAACGGCACACAGTGGCAGTCATTTCTAAAGTTGGACTTTAAATCTGAATTTTTCCAGATTAAAATGATTTTACATAATTTTGTCTCACCCTGTTGCATAAAATGCAGAAACAAGCCGAGGTGTGAAAAACGTTTTCCAAGCGTAATTCTTTATTTACTACAGAAAATACTGAGAACTTGCAGCATTAATGTGCTGTGGAAAATGTAAAGGGAAAACATTCTCTCTGGTATATTTATCTCATTCTTGAATGCGCACATTAAAAGTAATTGTCAAAAATGTGTCTGCAGAGTTAAGTTCTTTCTCGTGAAAAGAATGACCATGCTTAAAGCGACGTCACTTCTCCAACCTTCCTTTTGTTTTGTTTTTTTGTTGTTGTTTTTTCTTCAAGAGTCAGGCCCAAGAGCCGGCACCAGCAGCTGCCCCTCCCCCAGAGGCGGGGGACCTGGGTGGTAGAGGGAGGCAGAAAGGTGCTCCAGGACCCTTCAGTGCAGAAGGTGCAGTCAAACAAAAAGTCGAGCTACATTTCTTCTGTTAAATATCTTTGTTTGTCCTTTCTTTACTCCATTTATAAGTAAAGTTAAAAATGTAAACTGATGAGGACTGCACTGCACAGGAAACCATCTCTTCTAATTGTGGAAAGAAATAAGGCAGTCCGATTCGATAACACTTTCTGTGCATCGCTAGAAATGTAAAATGCAGATTATATATTTGTAGACTGACACTATTGCCTTGTTGTTTTTTACATTCATATTAGTGCATGTGGACTGTTAACAGTCTTCATTTGTTTTCATTAGCTCTTCTACAGATTTCAGCTGGATTTCAGCAGGTGAAGCTTGGAGAAAGAGGTGGACGCCGCCGGGATTTTCATGATGCAGGCGTTAACACGAGGCAGGCAATGGAGCATGTGAAGGAATCCAAATGCGGTCAGTAGTTTTAAATCGAAACGATGCCAAATGTAACTTTCTGTAATCTGTGTTGAGGTTTGAAAATTACTACTAAAATTCTGTGTGTGTTCACTTCCTCAGGAGTAACTGGTAATCCCATTCAGCTGACCGCAAACTTCTTTCGCATCCTGTCCCGCCCTCAGTGGGTTCTGTATCAGTACCATGTGGACTTCAAACCACAAATGGAGTCGCGACGACTGAGATCTGCGCTCCTCTTCCAGCACGAGGAAACACTAGGCTCAGCACAGAGCTTCGATGGAGCTCTGCTTTTTCTGCCGAACAGATTGCACAGCAAGGTACTGTGATGCTCCAAACATCGCGCGTTATGAAGAAAGTGTTTGTGCATGCAGATGGAATTGCCTGTTCGTTATCATTGTAAAAAGAGTTGGTTTCCATAAATCAGTCAGCCTGAATGATCAGGTTAGTGTTAATCTCTTGAGAGATTGGAGTTATTGATTGCAAAACACTGAATTCCTGTAATTCTTTCAAAGTAGTAGTTGTTATATTATAAATGGCACAGGAGTTGACAAAGGCGTTGCTTGGTGGCTTGGAAAGTTGTGGTCTTTTGGCAAGCCTGGATTTTCCTCTTATCCAGTGTCTAACCCTCGTGTTTAGGAGACTGTGGTCTATAGCGAGACCAGAAATGGAGAGAAGGTTCAGATAACAATCACCCTGACGAATGAACTGCCACCCTCTTCACCAGTGTGCATTCAGTTTTACAATATCATATTCCGAAGGTAAGCTTTCCACCTTTCAGAGCTTCTTTTTAAAAAGTGATGTGCAGCAATATTTTTCGAATGCATCTGCCAATTTAATAAAGTGATTTGCAACTGATTCGTAGTTTATGATTGTTGATCGGTAAAGTAAATAGTTGCATTTAATTGCAAACATTTTGACGTTGGTACAACTCACCAAAGTATTTTTGATGACTGGAAGCTTTAATGTCTACAGGATTTTGAGAATTCTCAACATGCAGCAGATTGGACGCAACTACTACAGCCCCAGTGATCCCCTTAACATCCCACAGCACAAGTATAGTTCTTTTGTTTTTTCTTATATTAAAATTTAAGGCCTAACATTAACTGCACAAGTTTTTATATGTATCAACATGAATGAACTTATCATTTTTCTCAGTACACAGTAACATCGACCGTCTGCAGGCAAAGTCCTCACAGTTTTTGCCCACTCATACATGATTGTGCCTGGCATAGTTGCCAGATGAAAAGGGTTTGGGGGGTATTTGCTTATCAACAGGTATTTAAAAAAAACATTACAAGCTAAAACAATTTCCTCTAAAACCTGATGGTGTCGGTTAGATCTGAAACTTTTAAACTCCTCATAAATGTCAAAGTAAAAGCAATGTATTCTTAACTGTTTTAGAAATTACGTAATTTAAAAAAAATAATTATTATTTGTATTTATTTAAAATTTTATGCTAGGTTGACCATCTGGCCAGGGTACACCACCAACATCTTGCAGTACGAGTCCTGTATCATGATGTGCACTGACGTGAGCCACAAGGTGCTGCGCAGTGAGACAGTCCTCGACTTTATGGTCAACTTGAGGCAGCAATGTGGAAGTCAGCGCTTTACTGAGATCTGTGAGAAGGAGCTTGTCGGGCTCATAATCCTCACGAAGTAAGATTTGCATTTAGCATCTTGTTTTTGTACTTGTGATGTGTATCACTCTAATGCAGGGGTGTCGAACTCCAGGCCTCGAGGGCCGGTGTCCTGGAGGTTTTAGATATCACCTTGGGTCAACACACCTGAATCAAATGATTAGTTCATTACCAGGCCTCTGGAGAACTTCAAGACATGTTTAGGAAGTAAGTTAGCCATTTAAATTGGCTGTGTTGGATCAAGGACACATCTAAAACCTGCAGGACACCGGCCCTCGAGGCCTAGAGTTCGACACCTGTGCGCTGATGCATTAGTTTCACAGTGCTTATGTGTAATCATATGTGACTTACTACTTGTGTTTATTTCTAATGTTTAGGTACAACAACAAAACCTACCGGATTGATGGTATTGCTTGGGATCACACTCCCAGCAACACATTCAAGAGGGGAGATGCTGACATTTCCTTTAAGAACTACTTCAAGAGTGTGGGTATTGTGCACTCAACATTTAAAAACAAAAAAAAAACCCCTCAAGTTCTCATTACATGGACAATTACTGGCAAAGGCAAATATAAGAAATGGAACTAAAATTATCTAACTATTTAAAGGGCTAAAATTCAGATTGTGCAAAATTTAAGAAAGAATTTGCATTTCGTGTCACTGGTGCAAAGTTTTTAAAGTGCTGCAAGTAGTAACTTTATGGTAAATTGTCTCAGTTTCAGTCCACACTCAAATATTTATACTTCCTGTTCTTAGCAATATGGCCTGGACATCACTGATGAAAACCAGGTGCTGCTGATCAGCTATGTGAAGAGGATGGGTCCTGCTGGAGCGCCACCTCCTGGTCCAGCCATGCTTATCCCAGAGCTGTGCTACCTAACAGGTTTAACCTTATTCTGTGCCATTTGGCCCTTTTCGGATAAATGTGCCTCTTTGTTAATCTGCAGGCATCTGTAAATATACGCTTCACGTCTAAGGACCTCAGTCCGTCTGCATTAAAGTTACAATGCTAATCTTACAAACATGTATGTACCACTTTCAACAAGGTACAAGTCAGAAATGTTTGCAGTTAGATTCACTAATAGTAATCCACAAGAAGGTATTTAGTTTGTTTATTCTGATACCTGAAACATTGGCCTCAGATGTGTTTTTACAAGGAAGTTGTTTTATTATAACTAACTTTTTATAGGAATTGGATATTTTACATTTTGATTGGTTGTGTTTAACAGGCTTGACTGATAAGATGCGAGCTGATTTCAGCATCATGAAGGACTTGAGTACCCACACCAGACTGACCCCAGAGCAGAGGGAGGGACGCCTCAACAGATTTATCACTAATATACAGAGGTAGGTGACAGTCACTAGTAGAATCAGAATCAGAATAGAAATAAACGGATTGTTTTGAGTTATTGCCTAGGTGGTCTTTAATAGCTAGGCAATAATATATAAAACAATGATTTAGTGTTAACACTGGACTTGTCACATCTATACTGTGCTTAAGAGGAGAGGTGATTTTTGAGGCATATATTTTCAATTGATCATGACAATTAAAGCTCTGATTTTTTTTCCCTAGAAGTTGTCTTCATCTCAGACACACTTTGGGTGTTCTGATAATATACTCAAAAGTTGACTGCAAATTTCTTCGTCATTATGTTCTGTCTGTAAGATTCCTGGCTTTGATTTACAGCTTAAATTATTTCACAGGAACGCTGACGCGCAAGCCGAGTTGGATAAGTGGGGACTCAGCTTTGATAAGCAACTTCTAAATCTGGCTGGCAGAGTCCTCCCTGTGGAGAGGATTTACCAGGGGTCAAGATCGGTATAATTTCTTCTTCTCAGTTAATTAAACAGATACATTTAAGGGCTCATTTAATATGTTTAATATAATTATCACATAGTATGACTACAACCCCTGGGCCGCTGACTGGGCCAAAGAGATGCGTGGATTAGCTGTGATGAGCGCTCCTCCCTTGAACAACTGGCTCCTCTTTCACACCCGTCGTAACGGCAATGAAGCCAGTTCTCTTCTACAGACTCTCAGCAGAGTCTCAGGCCCACTGGGAATCGCCATGGGAAAACCTGTCATGTGAGTTTAGCATTTTTAAGTATTTCTGCAACACATTTTTTTTTTTTTTTTTATCACAATGGACTGTCACGTATGTAAAGTGAAATTTTTGACTGTAACACTTGTAGGTTTTTTTTTTTCTTGTCTTTTAATTCACAAACGTTATCGTGCATCCTTGTTTTTCTGTAGGATACAGTATGAAGATCATCAGGAATCTCTCCTCGCAGCCCTGCGGCACAGTGTTGGACCCCAGATAGAGATGGTTGGTGATGTGTGAAGTGCACACACTTGTACATTTACATTTCAGTTTTCAGGTCTAAAATGTTTTTTATGAACCACATTTGCATTTAAATGCTCGAATTGTAGCCATTTTTTATAACTGACAGAAACTGCAGGTCAGTGTATTGTAGTTATGTCACATTGCATTTTTGCCATCAGGGATCTTAATTTTGACGTTTCCCAAAGCGGTACCAGACCTCAAGGTGTTTCTGTTTGTTAGGTGGTGGTAGTCCTCCCCAACAACAGGAAGGATAAGTATGACAGCGTTAAGAAGTTCCTTTGTGTGGACTGCCCCACTCCCAGCCAGTGTGTGGTGGCCCGTACCCTCAGCCGACCTCAGGCACTCATGACTATAGCTACAAAGATTGCGCTGCAGATGGCTTGCAAGATGGGAGGGGAACTCTGGAGTGTGGAAATCCCTGTAAGTCCCACACAAACTAAATACTTCAGATGTCAGAGATTAAAGTTTAAGGTGTTTTGGAAAGCAAAGAGAAGTAACTTTTGAATTGATTAAACTTTCTGGTGCTTTAGATGAGAATGTGTATATTTTTTTTTTTTTCCTTTCATCCAAAACTGGTTTGATTGGGTTCACAATGCCTCTGACTGTCCTTGGGATGACTTCTTAAAAATAGATCCCCAGTTTGATCTCTGGAGGTGCAGAAATCATCTATGGTTCTGTAGCTGTCCAACATTAAGAAAAAGAAAGAAAATCTGCTAAGTCATACATCCGGAGCTACCTGCTGTGGCAACCCCTTGTGATATTGTCATGTTTGTGCAGCTCAAACAGCTGATGATCGTGGGCATCGACTGCTACCATGACACCGCTGCTGGGAAAAGGTCTATTGGTGCTCTAGTGGCCAGTCTCAACCAAAGCATGAGCAGGTTGGTTTCTGTAACTGAGTTGGGAATTCACACTGGGAGCAGTGCAATGCTCTCTGTTATGTTCAACATGTACAGTTAATGATTCAAATGTTTTTCAAGGTGGTTCTCAAAGTGTGTGCTGCAGCACAAAGGTCAGGAGATCATGGATGAGCTGAAGAAGACTTTGAGTGGCAAGTTTCTTTTGTCATTTCAAAAACTTTTACTTTTAAATACACAGAGGATCTCAGAAACTGTCTTAACACTTTGTTTTCCAGCTGCCCTGAAAGAGTATTTGAGGTTCAATGGCTGTCTGCCTTCACGCATCATCGTTTACCGAGACGGAGTGGGGGATGGGCAGTTGCACAGTGTGGTGAACTATGAGGTTCAGCAGATCATGGACTCCATCAAGTCAATGGGGCAAGACTACAAGTGAGTTTTTACATCTCCAACGGTTATGGTGTTTTTTAAATCTCTAAAAACGGTTGCCCTCAGAGGCAGTTAAATTTGCATTTGATAACACAAATGGTCATACATGATTCCTTCCTTTGATTTGAGAATTGTAAGGACAGTAAAGTAAAATGACTGGTTGGAACATGGACATTTTTGTAGTGCTGTTAGTATTTATTCCTGAGCATCAAAAGAACAAAGTTGAGATTATTTAGTAGAAGTGTCAGGTTTTCCCAGAGCCTCTGTCCTTTTGTTGTAGCCCAAAGCTGAGTGTGGTGGTGGTGAAGAAACGCATAAGCAGCAGGTTTTTCGCCCACATAAATGGCAAGGTGTCCAATCCTCCTCCTGGCACCATCGTTGACGCAGAGGTCACCCGGCCAGAGTGGTACGTCTTGTTTTGAGGGGGGGGCGGGGTTTTTGTTTTGTTTTTTTTTTTGTTTTTTTTAGCTGTTAACGGTCTTTTGATATTTACATAGGAGCAGTTGTATTGTGACAGTACTGTTGCACGTTTGTTTTCTAGGTATGACTTCTATATTGTGAGCCAAGCTGTTCGCAGTGGGAGTGTCTCACCAACCCACTACAATGTCGTGTATGACACCAGTGGACTCAAGCCAGATCACATGCAGCGGCTCACCTACAAGCTCTGCCACATGTACTACAACTGGCAGGTAGGCTGGCATCAGAGTGACCTTATGGAAGTAAAAATCTTTCTACACTGAAAATGTTGTCTTCATCTAAACTGGTCATAATCAGGCGTCTTTCTCCTCAGTGTTTTTAAGGAGTTTTCATTAAATGATGATATTTTTGAATGATCGACTCTAATTTAAAAATTTACAAAGCAATACAATTTAATTTTAATGGAGGGAGAATATCAGTCAAAAATCAATGAGTGATATAATTATTTGATCCCCTACAACCCAGCCAGAATTCTGACTCAAATTGGCAAATTACAATCAAGGAGTTCAAGAGTGTCTAATTATAAAGCACACCTGTCTACAGAATCAATTTCTTCAATTAATTATATTTTTCAGTAATTGAAAAAGAGCTGTCAAAGGACAAACGGGGAATGGGATGTAAGAAGGTGACAATTACTGGTGCAATTATCTGGAAATATAAAATGTCCATCAGTTGCCCTCGGTTTGGAGCTCCACATATGATCTTTGCTCATGGGGTGCACAAGAAAGGTGGTCATCAGCACAAAACTACATGCCAGGAGCTTGTTAGAGATCTGAAGGCAGCTGGGACTACGGACACCAGAAAGGCACATGGCACACCCATCTTAAGTTTGCCAGTGAACAACTAAATGATTTAGAGAAGGCTTTGAAAGTGCTGCGGTCAGATGAAACCAAAATTGAGCTCTTTGGCATCAGCTCAACCCGCTGTGTTTGTAGGACAAGAAATGCAGAGTATTACCAAAGAACATGATCTCTGCAGTCAAACATGAAGGTGGAAACTTTGTACTTTGGAGGTGTTTTTCCGATAAGAGCACAGAAGACTAAAGGTGGGTCCGAATTAGGGCTGCCACAAACAATTATTTTGATAGTCGACTAGTCACTGATTATTTTTGCGATTAGTCGACTAATCAGATCATGCATCCATTGGACGTAAAACGTACAGTTTATTGCACCAGCAGTATCTGCTCTTATATAACTATCATTAGTTTACAGCTTTAAGTGTTTATGGTATGTGTTAACTAAAAATAAAGACAAGATGATAGTTTATTAAAGTTTGTTTTGGTGGAGTTTAATAAACTCAGCCGTTGCTCCTTGCTATCTAAAATATAACAGGACACCGGAGTATATTCTCGCGCATCTCACACTTCTGATAGTCAGTTGTCTGCTTGATGTTTATTCAGCTGTGTAAAAACTAACTTTAATCTCAGCCAAAACTCAGGAACAAATAAAATACAAAAAAAAAAAAAAAAGCCAAACGATAACATTTTTAAGTTATCTAACTGACTTATATATGTTTAACCTGAGTAGTGAAAGACGGCGGTGGGTTTGAAAACGATTTGCCGGGAGTCCGGTGTTCTCACGGGCTCTAGTGAGCCTTGAACCCCGGCTCGCTATCGAGCTGGTGGGTAACAGACGTCTCCGAAAACGTCGGAGCGCTTTTGAAAATATGTGGTGTCTTGATAAACTGAGCAGATATTTGAGGTTTACACAGCTACATTCTCGCCTGAAAATATGTTAAACGTTTATTTTGTGACCCAGAAAGAATAATAAGAGTAATATTAAAACTAACTAGCTGCCGCCATTGTTGGAAACTGAGCAGGGCCGCGCTATGAATTCTGGGACACAGCTTTCTTCTTCTTCGGGGTTTAACGGCAGCTGGCATCCTTGTACATGCAGTGCTGCCATCTTCTGTTTCAGTCCGTTATTACACTCTTAAATCTACTACTTATTCCTGCGTCTTTTGGGATCTTACAAAGCTTCAAACGACGCGTCAACTATTAAATTAGTCGTCGACGATTTTGATAGTTGACTAATCGTGGCAGCCCTAGTCCGAATCAGTCTTCCAGCATGATGATGACCGGCCAAAGAAGTAGTACATTAAGGTCATTGAGTGGTCTAGTCAGTTTCCAGACCTCAATTGTATAGAAAACCTGTGGAGGGAGCTTAAGCTTTGAGTTCCCAAGTGGCAACTCAGAAACCTAAAGGATTTAGTTTCTGTAAAAAGGACCGGGCCAAAATCACTCCAGAGATGTGTGCAAACCTGGTGACAGACTATACGGCTGTACTGGCCAAGAGTTCCTTCACCAAGTACCCACTTGTGTTTTACTTGTGTATCAAATACTTTTTTCACTCAGTGACATGTGAATCCATTCATAACTCTGATATAATGTTTTTTTTTCTGTATTTGTTAAAATAAAACTGCCATTAAAAATTAGACTTCATTTCTGTGTAAGTGAGCAAACGTATAAATTCAGCAGGGATCAAATAATTTTCCCGACTGTGTAAATGTCACTGACTTTGGCATTGTGTTGGTCATGCCTGATTGTTTTTCTTTGTGCTTTAGGGGATCATCAGAGTGCCTGCTCCCTGCCAGTACGCCCACAAGTTGGCTTTCCTTGTGGGTCAGAGCATCCACAAAGAGCCCAATATGAAGCTGGATGACCAGCTTTTCTACCTTTAAAGATAAAAAGGCCCAGTTTGCATAGAAAATCTTATTTACTCGTTTTTGTTGTTTGAGCTTAGTTGTTGTTGTTGTTGTTTGGGAGGCCAAATTGAATGCAGTAGTTCATCAGTTATACTTTGAGGATCTGTTCGGGTTTAAGTGAAGGGAAAAGTCTTTTTTTTGTTGAGTATCTATAATCTTTGGTTTTGTTATATTTGAGCCTTTTATTGTTATCATTTGCAACAAGATTTAACCTAGATGCTGTCACACTTTCTGTATTCATTTACTCAAATCAATAAATCTGAGTTTGTAATTCCTGGCATTTCAAAGCAAGTCAGTCCAATATTACATTACAAAATATCAAATTTATTTATTTTTTTATATAAAAGATTGCACATGCACACCCACACAATAATTTGTAACCATCAATATAGGCTGATAATTCTTATCATAAAGCTAGCACACAGTTGCAGACTTTTAAACAATATGGTCTTCAAGACACCATGGGGAAAGCTTAAACTGTTTGATTATAAATTTAAATGTACAAAAAAGGCAGTCTGAAAATCAAGTATAAACATTTAAAAACAATTTAACAAATGGAC
This sequence comes from Haplochromis burtoni, assembly GCF_018398535.1. NCBI lineage: Eukaryota > Metazoa > Chordata > Actinopteri > Cichliformes > Cichlidae > Haplochromis > Haplochromis burtoni. The sequence goes on from NW_024582456.1 coordinate 1,257,543, forward strand.
AAAGTACAAAAAGAGCAACAGTCACTCAAAATGAAGAGAAGCAATGTCTGAGGAAGTGGTTCATAAAAAGGAAAAAGGTGTTCATCAGTTTACTGTAGGTGCAGATGGCGGTCTGGCCGAGAATTGTACAGAAAGCATCAGAATGTTTTGCATACATTCTTGTTTTGTTTTTTTTTCGTCTTTGTTTTTGGCAGTTTCAGTTCAACTCTTGTGTATAGAAAATAGTCTGGATTTAAACGGCATGGGAGGATGAAATGGGAAACTGAATGATGTAAGGTAGGAGGAGGTGGACTGTTCCATTTCACGCACAAGGATGGACATCTGCACAATCCCTTAGGGCAGCTTTGAAAATACATTGGCCTTCAATTCATTGTACATTCACTACTCTACATTAAGGTGTAGATATATATATAGATATATCGATATACAGTACTTGTATCCTGCACCAACATAAAGTGGGACACTGAACAGGCATCACTGACGGATTGGCTTGAAGAAAAGTATTTCAGATCAAATATATTTTGGGTTAGGAGGGGCAGCATAGAGGTAGCCTTGTGTCTCACTGTTTACTACTGTGAAGTCATCAAACCTGTAGCATTTAGTGAAGCTCAGAAGTGTTGCATGTTAGAAATCCACCGCAGTACAATGGCTGATTTGATCTGCCGATGCCATATCGCACAGTAACTATTTCTTTAATGCAACTGTAAAGTCATGTTTTAATTTGGGAGTATAGTGTCAACTTTTAAAAAATCTCCATACATATGAATGTGGTATAGGGGGAGAATTTTCAAAAGTTTTTCTAGGATTACAAAAATGTTTATTTTTGAGAGGTTTAACAATAAATGGACGACAACACTGGAGACTTGAATAGTTCTACGTAAGCTCTGTCGCATGGAAACACAACAGTCACACAATACCCTGCATGTCACAAGTTGGGATTGACATTTGCGAACGGCTTTTATGAAGTAACATAAATGAATAGTAGGCATGAAACTGCATGCTCTACTGCAGCGGTCCCCAACCCCCGGGCCTCGGACCGGTACCGGGCCACGACAGTTGAGGCTCAGGTGTGAAATGTATAGTTTTCAGGGTTATTTTGTTATCGTTTACTCAGTTTTCCTTGGTCTTTTCACGTGTGTTATGAATAAATTTTCGTTTTTTCGGTACCGGTACTAGTTTTATTTTGTTGTATTTATCCGCGACACCTTAAAGGCCGGTCCATGAAAATATTGTCGGGCATAAACCGGTCCGTGGTGCAAAAAAGTTTGGGGACCGCTGCTCTACTGGACAAAGTACTACCCATTGTGCAATTATAAGGCAAATACATGGAGGTTGGATATACTAGGCATTGTCATTTAGGCTGATTTGACTGCAAAGACCCTGTAGTAAATACAGTATGTGCTTGTTGCTGACACGTCTCTGGGGAGGGAAATATGCCTATATCACAGCTGTTGAAGTAGGGCAGAAGAGAAGGAGTTAATTCTGCTGATTTGTCAACGTTTACTGCACAGTATGTCAGCTATGCTGACTTAAAAGTACTGCATGCTCCAGGTTCCACACTAACCCCGTTGCATCGTATGCGATCTGAAGGGGCCAGGAGGGAATGTGCTGAAGTAACGCATGCAAACCTTGTGTACAATTTACGACTGGCTGTTTTGGACTAGCTCAAGTAAAGACACTCAAATCCATCTTCACATCAAATTCAAACTGGACTCCAAGGTTTAAGTGAGCCCTCAGTATTTGAACGACATTCTGGTTTCTGTGTACAACACACTTGACTCATGATGTCTCTTAAGTGTCACACTTGACCAAGCAGAAAATGGAAATCGCTGCAGGCTCCGGCTTTCCTTTCTACAGCAAAATCTCATCAGCCAGAGAGTTGGAGGTAAGATCACTACATCGTCCGACATTATGAGGTCTTGGGACCGTAATATGAAATGTTTTTGAAAATATGAGTGGATACTGTTCGACAAAGTACAAATATTCTAGTGTACAACAGATGTAAAAGAATAAAGCATTTGCTAAAGCTCACAAATGCCACCTGTCCACTGCATTTGGATGAGTTTGTTTTTAAAACACTACAAGGATATGGCTGACACTCTCCAAGTATGTCAAGAAATTATTTTACAGCGCCAAGTCTTTGCAATAGTCTCTTCCCTTTGGAGAGCAGTCCCTTTTTCTTTTTGGAGTACATGTCCATTGGGGCCCTGATGGGACTGCCGGGCCCCACGGTGGCGGGGCCAGAGCCAGGGATGTGTGGACGCACTGTGGAAGAGGCTGCTCTTCTGGGCGGACCCGATTTTTCCAATGGAACCTAATGGGAGACCCGTAAGGGACAGTTGAGGGTGTTAAAAAGCCAACCGTCTCTAACACCCCTGTCACTACTCCCCTCCTTCTCTTAAGTCCTTTCTGTCTCAGCTGGGCCAGCATAGCTCTGAAGTCTACTGCCCTCCCTGGATGTTGACCCAACCCACCCACTCTGTCAGGTAGAAACAGTGTTTGTACATATAGCTTTTTTTTCTTTTCTTTTTTTTTTTTTAAATGAAGCTGCTATGAATAAACTACAGGAACATGGAATTTTAGACTTGACATTGACTAACTTCCACATCAGTTTAAGGTGACAACATTTCCCAACACTGTCTGTCAAAGGCGGGGCAGTTCCTCTCACATAAAAAGATACATTTGCATTTTGGGACAGATCTACATCACATTCACCTTCCTCCCTCTTACATATACATATTTACTGATACAACTGGGTTACAGAGAAACCACCAGCCACTCTTCCTTTTCTGTAATCATGAGCTAAAAGGCTCCTTTAAATTGCACTTTGGGAAGACACAGGACAAAAGATCACATTTGTACGAAGTTGCATTTATATATACATGTGTCAACGCACAGTAATTTACACACGGGTAAAAATGAAGTGTGATTTTGAAAGCTAGTCTACGTGACCTTTGAGAGAAAATTGTTTGTCCAATTACAAGTCAAAGCACAAAATAAAATGCACCACTGCTCAGAGTCAGGCTTCCGCCTTGGCATTTTAGCTAAATGCTAATGCAGCTGTTTTGCACGGCACCTTCAGTGCCATTTGCAGTGGTCGCTGTGCAGCAAAAGTTGCATAGTCGCACTTGAATTAAGAACCAGTTCTTGGTCGTCAACTAGCTAATCTTGGTTCACAGGATTAGGACTGATTTGAAAACCAGATCACAAACAAGAAAAGGCAAAATAATAATAATAACAAAACCCATCCTAAATTTGGCTACAGGAAGAAGAAAAAACGTGACAATTTGAAGTGTAAAACCAAACAAGCTTGTTTAAAATGTTTATTTTTGTGAATGTGGTTTTGCATAGAATTGCTCGATTTTCTGCTTTTCCTTGATTTTACTGTATATCTAATTTGAACTGTTATTTTCCAGATTTGAGGGTCGCTGTGCAACAATGGCCTTTTAGCTTACCATGACTTACAGCAGGAGCCTTGCTTCAGGAGACGGACATTGTCATGTACAACACTCAGAGAAACAACTGAAGATACCACACCTTTTTTTGTCTAATGCATTGGCTAGGGTTTCTATGTCCTACCAACAAACAGCATCAAGTTTTTTGGTAACACAGAGAAGTTTCCTAAAACAACCTACAGGAATGTCATACAAAGTATACATGTTGCATACCAGAAACTAAGGGTACCCATGACATCTGCATTAGACGAGGGGAGCGTAATCTTGGTATCCTCAGTTGCTCACTTACGTGACGGAAACAGAGCCTTTAAGGTGTGAAATGAACACTCTTCTTCTGTTTTGCCAAGCAGGTGAGGAAAAGAAATAAAAACAAAAAAATATGGTGATGGCATTTCAATAGTTTGCACTATGATAATGGCAAATTAGAACACAAGGAAGGAAATATCTAATGACACCTATTAATATATTCTTTTTTAACAATTGCATTATTTGTTAAAACACAAAAATAACATCACATATTTACATTTAGTAAAGAGTTACTTCTGAAATGATTCTCTGATGGCAACATAGGCTAAGTGACCTTTGCGTGCTACTTTACAAGAAAGCAATTTACAAAACAAGGTGTTCAGGAGCAGATACAAAAAGTTGAACTACACTAGACTCATCTTTATATAAAATGATCAAGAGTTCATGCATCTGGACTATATACCATGCTGAGCTACACACTACATAGTTCATCTTTCAGTACAACAAAACTATTTACTCTATTAGAAATGACTTAAGATCAAACACAGAATATATTCATAAAGCATCTGTCAGAATGCTAAATACACATGTGCAAAAAAAGGTATTAACGGATCTTTTCCCAGACATGACATGACAAGTAAAAAGTCACAGGAGCTTCTTGCCCTTTAATTTTACTCTCATTGAGAATGCTTTATGAATACAATATATCCATGTATTATACAATGCAGAACTCCCACTCCCACCCACAGCAGTGAACATGAAAAATAAAATACCTCTGTCTTAAAATTTCATTTTTTTTCTTTTCATCGATTTCTTAGACATCTATTTATTTACAGTGTAATGCTATAAAGTCAGAAATCCCTTTTTGCTCAATGAGACACACACGCACAGACACAAAACTAAAGGAGATAGAGGGAACTGAAAACAGTAAATGGATGACAGAGCGCTAGTACTGCGAAGGAGCATGTACCCTTTTGGTCTTTATCCGTGCTGGAGTGTCCTGGGGGTACCGAGATGGTGAGTCAGTGAGAAAAACCTCTACATCATCAGGCACTTCTTCTAGAAAGTTGGAAGGAACAAGTCCCTTGTGTCCATTGAGCTCACCCTGTGGAGTACATGAGGACAGCGAGACTCACTGTGGTGTATTTAACTTTCAATTTTTACCTTGTGCTTTAAACCTTTCTCCGCGTAGCAGGGATGGAGAATTTTAGCAGCAGTAAAACCGAGAAACTTGAGGAACACTCGCCAGCCACTTTATTAGTTACACCTGTTCAGCTTCTCATCAGCGCAAATATCTAATATCCAATCACGTGACAGCAGCTCAATGCTAAAAGGCATGTAGATAGGGTCAAGACGAGCTTCGGAGGTTGAGGACAAAAAGAGTTTTAAGTGATTTTGAACCTGCCATGGTTGTTGATGCCAGAGGGGCTGGTCTGAGGATTTCAAACAATTGCTGATCTACTAGGATTTTTCCAACAACCATCTCTAGGGTTTAAAGAGAACGATCTGAAAAAGAGAAAATATCCAGTGGGCAGCAGTTCTCTGGGGGAAAATGCCCGTTGATGCCAGGAGTCAGAGGAGAATCACCGGACTGCATTCGGCTGATGAGGAAAGCAACAGCTGGTTATGACCAGCAAATGCAGAAAAGCATCTCTGGATACACAACCAGATGGGCTTCAAAAACGCAAGACCACACTGGCAGCCACTCCAGCAAGGAAACTTCTAACAGGAAACTGAGACTATAATTCACACAGCCTCACCTAAATTGATCAACAAAAGAATATAATTATGTTGTCTGGTCTGATGAGTCTCAATGTCTGCTGCAACATTTGATGGTAGAGTCGGAATTTGGCAGAAACAACATGAAAGCATGAATCAGACCTGCATTGTATCAACGCTTCAAATTGGTGGTGGTGCAATGGTGTCGCTTAGCATCAGGTCACCATCATTTAAACACTACCTGAGTAAACACTACATCCTAATCCCCTTATGAACACAGTGTACCCATCTTCTGATGGCTGCTTCCAGTGACATAATGCATCATGTCAGAAAGCTCAAATCATCTCAACTGGTTTCTTGAAACACAACAATGAGTGCACTGAACCCAAATGACCTCCAGAGTCAGCAGACATCAATCCATCACAGCACCTTTGGGATGTGGTGCACGACATGGATGTACAGCCAACACATCTGCAGCAACTGTGTGATGCTGTCATGTCAATATGGACCAAAATCTCTAAGGAACATTTCCAGAATCGTCTTGAATCTGTGCCACGAAGAACTAAAGCAGTCCTAGAGCAAAAAGAGGATCCAACCTGATACAGGAAGGTGTACCTAATAAAGTGGTTGATGGTTGTTTTCCTCACTATTAATTTCCTTCTCTGCCAAGCCTGTTCTTGTGTTGGAGTTTTAGGCCAGTTAATCATTCATTATATTCCTTCATTCTCACATAACCATTTTTAGATGCGTGTTATCATTTTCCTTTAACTGCAGGAGAACCCTCCTGTGTTTGACAGGATCTTGGTATCATATGTTCTTTCACAAGAAAACAATATTATGATTGATTAATTTGACCATTTGCATAACTGTATCAGGGAGAAATCTGATCACTGACACCTAAAGAAGCATCTTCAGCTGTGAGAAATCTGGCCAAGATCTCAATGCCTGGCTTCAGTCTGGGATTACATGAAGACAGAACCTAAATCCGCCATGAAAAACTGTAATTGCAAATTGGTTCCTGTAGACAAAAGGTAGTCCGCTACAGTAAAGCATATTCTATACCGTATTTTTCAGACTATAAGGCGCACTTAAAATCCTTTAATTTTCTCAAAAATCAACAGTGCACCTTATAATCCAGTGTGCTTTATGTGTGAATTTTGGTTGTGCTTACTGACCTCGAACCAATTTTATGTGGTACACGGCAATCTGTCAAAAAATGTTTTAGTACGACTTTGGTAAGCTACGAAGCCGCACCGGTTGATGGATTGTCAGAGCATTACGGCTACCGTAGTCAAGAACCTTGCGGAATAATCTGGGTCCAAAACTCCCTCCGCTTCAGGTCCCAAAGTCAAACGAACACTGCGGCATCACTGAGAGTTAAGAACTGTCTAAATTCTTTCACAAAATGATCAGCGTTGCTGCTTTACCAGGTGTAACAATTAAGTAACAATTAAATAACATCCAGGCGTCCATGAAAACAGAATTTATTAAATTTAATGGAGTTAGAAGTTAGCAGGAAGTTAGCTCGCTAGTTTCCATCTAAACATGATATAGCATGTTCTGACTGAGAAATTTCTGAAAAAATTAAAACGTACAGCTCTGCTATCACTTCCAACATAAATGAAGACAGAAAACTAAACAGTAGTGACTTTTGTATGGTTACTGAAGTTGTGCTAGCTGGTATATAATGATGTGCTACGTGATCGCTAGCGACTCAGCTATGTTAGCATAACATAAACAGTAAGGCTGGAGGATGAATGCTAACTTTTTCTACTCGATAAAAGTTAACGTGAGGGTTCCCAATGGTTAGGGACAAATGCAGTCGCATGGCAGGATGCTGTAAACGGACCAAACTTCAGTCCGGAGAACAACTGAGATAATCCATGCCACAATACCAGGTTAGTCATTAATAATACTGCAACACACGATGGCAACTAGAGCAGCTGCAAGAGAATTCAACATTAATCAGTTAATGGTAGGGAAGTGGAGGAAGCAAGAAGAATGAGTTGAGTAAAGTTTGACTTATCTGACTCAAAGGAGCTTGCAAAGAAAAGCGTCTGGACTTCTTTAAGTTGCTTGAAGACGTTTCACCTCTCATCCGAGAAGCTTCTTCAGTTCTAAGGTCAAATGGTGGAGAGTCCCAGATATAAACCTAGTGGGAGTAACCCCCCACAGAGGGACAAAAGGACCCCCTGATGATCCTCTAATCGCCTGAGCCAAGGTGTGAAACTGGGGTGGGTCCCAATCAGCCAGAGTTTCGGGTGTGTTCATTGTGAAACCTGGCCCCACCTTATCATGCGAATTCCTGAGGTCAGATGGCCCAGGATGTGAGTGGGCGTTAAGGCGTCTGGGAAGGGATCTCAAAACTGGATTATAGATGGCAGAGAGTTGGTGTCGTAAACCCCCGCCTCTGTTCAAAGATGGTCGCTCACAGTGGACATAGATGGCTTCTTTCACTCCTCTTTCAAACCATCTGTCCTCTCTGTCCAAAATGTGAACATTGGCATCCTCGAAAGAGTGTCCTTTATCCTTAAGATGCAGATGGACTGCTGAGTCTTGTCCTGTGGAGGTGGCTCTTCTGTGTTGTGCCATGCGCTTGTGAAGTGGCTGTTTGGTCTCTCCAATGTAGAGGTCTGGGCATTCCTCGCTGCACTGTACAGCATACACCACATTGTTAAGTCTGTGTTTTGGCGTTTTGTCTTTCGGGTGAACCAGTTTTTGTCTGAGCGTGTTGCTGGGTCTGAAATACACTGGGATGTCATGCTTGGAGAAAACTCTCCTGAGTTTTTCTGATACACCGGCTACATAGGGGATGACAATGTTGTTGCGTCTGTCCTTCTTATCCTCCCTCGCTGGTGTCTGATCTTCTTTTCTGTGCCTCTTTGCTGACTTTAAGAACGCCCATTTAGGATACCTAATAGCCTAAATAGTTTATATCTGGGACTCTCCACCATTTGACCTTAGAACTGAAGAGCTTCTCGGATGAGAGGTGAAACGTCTTCAAGCAACTTAAAGAAGTCCAGACGCTTTTCTTTGCAAGCTCCTTTGACTACGATGACCTGGATGACTGAGAACCTTCACAGACTTATCTGACTGTTTTGTTTCGCTTAATGCGCCTTATAATCCGGTGCACCTTATGTATGAAAACAGACCCGTTCATCAACAGCGCGCCTTATAATCCGGTGCGCCTTATAGTCCGAAAAATACGGTAAATTAATTTATAAAGTGTCCCAAAACCTTTAGCTGAATCACTTTTTTTTTGTCCATAAACCTCGTATTGCTTTGTCCTCTGGTCAGCTCATGTGAATTCTGTGTACTTACATAGTAAAATCCATCTTCATCTATTTCACCAAAAACTGTGATGACATCACCGGCACAGAAAGTCAGTTCAGTCTGTCAAAGAAGAAGAAGAAAAAAAACAGCATTACGACATGTTTAGCCCATCTCTGTCCGTCACAGCAAGCGAGCACTCTCCAAAACATCCAGTTCTCGGGCAGTGTCATGAGTTTGAAATGCTTTTGCTTCCTTCTCCAAATCACTGTGATGCATCTTAAACACTAGTGTCAATTCAGTCTCAGCACTCAGGACTGTTGCAACTGTTAATGCATCAAATGTTGTAACTTTGAAGACAGGATTGCAGCACACTGGGCACATCTCTTTTATGGGATTCTGGAGAACACATAAACCAAACAGCGCATGTGCACAATATGTAGGAGAGCGGTCAACAAAAAAGACCAAACCAAGGAGGGGAGATGCTGGCTCAGGCAATGCATGTGAGGGGCTTTAATTCATGATCACCGAGGAGAGGACAGAGGGCCGTGGCCTGGCATCCGAAGCCCACCTCCTCTTTTGCACTCCAACAAACGGGTGGGGGGGAAGAAACACACAGAGAGCAGACAATACCGTACCCTCCTAACCCTCACTCACCTCCTCATTCAGTCTGTTGCCTTCATACTGTGTCGGTGGCAGTGCCAATAGAAAGGTGAGAGTAAGTGAAATGGGGGGAGGGGCCAAAAAAAAAAAGACAGCACAAGCTAACACAGCGCTAACTCCTCAGATAACCTCACCTGTGCACATATTATCCAGGGAATAATAATAAGGGAATAATTCCACTTTGTCTTAAAGAGTTTAACAAGAAGATTAATACAACTTCATCTGTCTGTTAAATAAGACCAGGGCGCCAGGTGAGCAATCGTCTCCAGGGCTGAAATATGAAGCCAATCCACAAATGGGTAGTTTCACATTTTTTAATGGGAGAACAGTGGTTGAAGACCACAGGATGAGCAAAATTATTGCGACTGAACACGGTGAACTTGCAATCTCAAGTAATCTGCTTCGAATACAGGTACCAGTTTTCACTTGCAGTCAGCTAACGTCTTCAAAAGGAGGCGCGTCAAGATGGCAATAAAATGGCAATGACACCGAGTCAGTCTGCTGTCAATTTCCCCCTGAATAGGGTGAAGCTGGCAAATGCATCCAATCTGTTTGTAATAATACGGCAATTAACTGTGATCTGCACACAAAGAAACTCAATTAAACTGAAATACACATAAACTTGGTAGCTGCTTTACAACTGAAAGGGAGTGTTGTTGGTGGGCAACCAGTTGGCTGCCACCAGCTACTTGTGATCGGTTTCCAGCAGCAAAAAATTAAATGCAATGACTAAACACATTAAGGGTTACAGTTCTGCATGATTAAGGGTTTATGTGCTTCAACTGAACGCAGCTGTTTGTCAGGGATTACCTAAGCTAACTGAAGCCAAAAAAGTGGACCTTTCATGCCTTTAACCCAATTATCTGACAAATAACAGCCCGCTACACAGTGAACTGGATATCTAAGGAATTTTTCTCCATTTTTTTTAGGAACCTGTTGAAAAGTTAGCTCCAAAATTTAGCACCTCGCCCTCTCATTCAAGTGTGGTTGTGAAGCTCCTAAAAGCCAAGATGGTGGTAAACCTAAACTCATGAGCATACTTAACATGACCTAGGATAAATAAAGGTCGACACAGATTTGTTTTTGAAACCAGAAATATGTGGATCCCTCCCTGCAGCCTCATGTCTGTTCATTTTTAACAGACAGACATGACTGTAAAATCAATCTTCTCATGCAACTCTTCAACACAGTGAGCATCTCTCAAACGGTCAAATTATTCCTTTAAATGCTAAACCTTGGAAAAAATACTAGCATTAATAGTAGAATATAATCTCTCATTGCCTGCATGACTCAAAATATTTGGTGCTTTTTCTGCTTTTACGCCTCTGTGACAAACAATGATTGAGACATAGCGGAAAGCTGGAGCTGCGGGGAACGGTACCTCGACGTCAACGTTAGGGGAGCTTTCTCGGGGGTCGTAGTCATACAGAGCCACCATTCTTCGCGTGGACATCGGTTGCTGACGCCCGCTTCGCCTGTTTCTTTCTAAGAAGAAGAAAAGCAGAATACAGATAGAGAGACAAGAATAATCACTGGTAAGAATGTAAAAACGGAACTGGGTGTGATGACCAATGACCATACATAATGCTCGTGTAAGACCATGTGCCTTCAGTTTAAAGTGTGTCCATGTTAGAATGACAGAAAATATAATACATGTATTCAAAATCATTATATCTGGAAAACCCCTTGAGATATACCATCTCATTTTCAAGAGGGGTACAAAAATTTAGCCCACAGATGAATAAAGATGGTGAAGAGTGAAAAACAAGCAGTAAAGATGAAGTGGAGAGCTTAAGAGCATCTCGCTGCACACAGACCTCTTTTGGACTTTCTGGACCTGCGATTTATTGAGCGGCCATCTTTGAAACGGTCACAGTTCACTTCACAGGAAAGCAGAAAAACATAATTAAGCAGGGAGAGTAGAGGAAAGGAGAAGCGGGTCAGTAAAAGACAGTCCAGTGTATCATTAAGTTGGCTAGATAGACACAAAGGTTATCAGGGCAGAAGGAAGAAGAAAAGTCAGATGGTCATTTAGGAGGAAAAGAAAAACATGTCTCACCTAACTTCTCCACAGGAGTGTTAAGTGGGAGGAAGCCCTGTTTAAGGAGCTGGTCCATCATTTCATCGTCTTCTGTTTGGATCTCGGAGACCATGTTACAGGGGATCAGACCCACTCGATCTCGGATCTCTGCCCTGTAGAAACCATCCGTGTCTTTGTTCCCAAACACCTAAAAGAACAAGTATCAGAGTCAAAGGGCAGATACCATGAAACTGACAGATTAGGAGTGGACAGCTTATCCGGTCTTTAAGTCTGACGCCATTTGCCGTGTCTGGGCCCAAACTCCACTGCCGGTCCCCAAGTGAAACGATCACTGCGGCATCACTGAGAGTTGAAAAACTGTCTAAATTCTTTCATCTCTAATAAAATGATCAGTGTTGCTGCTCTACCAGGTGTAACAATTAAGTTTAACATCCAGGCATCCAATTGATTAAATTTAACAAAGTTAGCAGGAAGTTAGCTCGCTAGTTTCCATCTAAATATAATATATCATGTTCAGACTGAGAGATTTCTGAAACAAATTCATACGTACAGCTCTGCTATCACTTTCAACATGAATGAAGACAGGAAAGTAAACAGCAGTGATGTTTGTAGGGTTGCTGAAGTTAGGCTAGCTGGTATTTAATGATGTGCTATGTGATCGCTAGCGACTCAGCTCTGCTAGCATAATATAAACAGTGAAGCTGGAGGATAAACGCTAACTTTTTTCCACTTGATAAAAGTTAACTTGAGGGTTCCCGATGGTTAGGGACAAATGCAATCGCATGGCAGGATGCTGTAAACGGACAAACTTCAGTCACTAGAACAACTGAGATAATCCATCCACAATACAAGGTTAGCCATTAATATACTGCTGCATGGGCTGGGCTGTAGTTACATTGTAAGGTTTTAAAAACTGAACTTTAAAATGAATATCGGTAATAAAAACCCAGAGAGGCCGACAGTGATCACTGACCATTTTTAGGAGATTAAATGGAAGAAGATACAAAGCATTAAAATATGTTACAAACACATCAGCCTTAATTAACGCAGAGTAGTTTGGACCCGGAAGCAGGATTCATCACGTCATCACTTAAAGACCGGATTGCTATTTAAAGGTAACAACATTTAAAGGTGGGTGAATTTAATAACAAAAAATTGGGGGTTATGAAGCTAAAGGATGACTGATATAGGATAAGGTGCATACCAATATTTGGTGATTTTAAAATCCAATATACTGATAGATGCTGATCCTTTTTTCTTTCAGACAGCCTTCCTTGGTTGTTGTGTTGCCAAAGGGGTAGGGCTGTGCGATATGACCACACTCTTATATCCCGATATAAGACATCTATCGTCCCGATAACTAAATAAATCACAAAAATTTAACATTGTCTGTAAGTTCTGTGAATCTCAGGAAGCTGGACTTGGAAGTGTTTCCAGCTGGGTGTCGTGTACTTGGAGTCGAGTGTTTTAACAGATCCATGAAACTATACAATTTTTGACATAAGTTGTAACGGCCACCATTTTCATTGTGAGTATTTATTACACAGCGTGCTGCGGGGAAAAGCCTGTTGTAACGTTTGAGTCTAAGGTATATGTTTTAGCACCTGACGGCTCTTTTTTGCTTCTCATCCGTAAACTCTCTGCATACTCTTTCAAGTGATTCAGTTTATTTTGAAAAGTCTCAACAGGATCTTGAGCTTTATTGTGAAAGGTTTATGTGGAAAATAAACAAGCGGACACGTGATGGTTTTACCGTCGTTGTTGCTAACGACAACGCATAAAAACAGTTGCTTGTCCGTCCGTAGTGTGGTTATATTAAATATAAGAGAAAGAGAAAACTTTAAGAAATTAATATAGCCACTACAGTGACCATAAAAACTATGAAAAGATGTTGCTGTAAACAGTTTATTTTGCGACACCACGAAACAAACGATAGTGTAAAATGAAACGATAGATGTTTTTATGTTATATCGAACAGCCCTACAAAGGGGAGTGCCCTCTGGTGGACAAACTATGCAACTTCATCACTCAAAATATGGCTGAAGGGTGTTTCTCCCATTTCTTCATTGATTTTTTAAATTTTCGTTCATTAGCTGTTATAAATGCTGATATTGATAGATTAGCCAATAACTAATATCGGCCAATAATACTGCCCCACCATGTCTGTATGGTATGCACGTATTTAAAGAGACAGTCTACCACCTTGATTATCTGGCCTTCCTTGAACGGCAGCTCCTCATCAGCAGCGTCGGGATTAGGAGACATGGACAGGGGGTCATAGTCAAAGAGAGCCACAAACACACGGGTCATCTCCTCCGGCTCGGACTCCTCGTAGTAATCCGGGGAGCGCCGTCCCCGCCCGTGCCTGCGCCCACCATAGCCGTCTGAAACATAGAGGAGGCCTCTGCTGCTACTACCAGCCTTATACAGCCACGTTGGCTGTAGAGGCAATGAGAGCAGAAGATGTCTCTTTGTTAGAGCTGACAGGGGAGCGGGCGATGAGATGCATGTGTGAAAAAGGAGCCAGGGGTTTAATGCGATAAATACAATTTTACCTTGGTTATAATATTAACTTGGAAAACAACCAGGCCCTTTTTTTTAACGAAACGATCGAAACACACCGGGGTTCTTTGTTCACACATCTCTGCTTGCTGGCGTGTCAGTTACCAAACGTCACACAACAACACAACACAGGCAGGAAATGCGTGTCAGGCAGTTTTGGGAGGGTGCAAGGGAAGCTGAACAACCATACACACCAGGAGGACACAAGTAACACTGCACTGTTGCTCATTGCTGTTTCACTGCCTTATCTCGCAGAGGCTGATTAGCATGCATGCTTTCATGAGTTCAGACACAATGAGGAGGGTGTTCCCACAACAACACAGGTGTAATGTCATGCTCTGAGGCCAGATCTGGAAACAATGTGCAGAGGAAAAGGGCAAAGGAGGCACGTTCACATGGGTGATAACACATCAAATGCCCCAGCAGCTCCTGGCAGCATAGATATCAGGGACAGTGAGGGGGAAAGGATGAATCTGATATCAGTTCCTCATGCTTCTCATGGATCACCATGTTAAATGTTACAATGGCAGATTATAAGTCTAAAAAATGGCTCGGAGATATTGCAACAACTTCCCGCTTAGCAACTGAAATATGCCATTTGGGTGGTGTAAAATGTGCTTCAACAGTCGGAAGTAATGAATGTGCACCTGAGTGAAACGGACAAAGCAGGAATGCAATAATTCATCCAGTAGTGTGTCCGTCTTTCTCACTGTACTGTAAACAGCTCATGCAAAAACGTACAAAAGGGGATACAGTCTCATAAAGGCAGGGAGAGGGAAAAGAGGAGGTCGAGGAAAGAATAAGGTGGGAGGGGAAGGGGGAAAAAAAAGGCATTGCTAAGTTGCAGCAGGTTGGAGAGTGGGCTGGACATGGAAGGTAGATGGGAAGACAGGATAGGTGGGTTGGGGTTTCTTGGGGTTTAAGGCATTAGGAGTACATACAGGGAAGGGATTTTCATTCTCCAGCAACAGGAAAAAGTGGCCAGTCTTGTCTTCCCCCGTCAGCTTTTTTCAGCTAAGCTAAACTAAACCAAACAAAGCAGCTGTCCAGAACAGAACAAAGACCACCGCGACATCACTGCATGTGTTCAAACAACAGCGCTTGGGCTTTTCTGGCATGGTCAAGGTGAATTGTCATCTTGGAGAGAAGCTGTACCACATACCATATTGATCCTCTGAGGACATAGATCGCCATATCCTGCGCCGAGCTACACTGCCATAGTAAACATCCTCCTTGACGGGTGAGAGGTTCCCCTCACTCCCCTCACTGTTACTGTCCATGGTGATCTCTACAGAAGACACCAATCACAACGGTCAGAGATCCCCCCTCACACACACTCTGCTCTACCCCATGGCCCATTCACTCATGCTGAGACAGTAGGATGATGAGGTTACCCTGAGGTGGGGGTGGGTGGGTGGGGATAGGGTGCACAAGGCAACAGGTTTTCACTCTGGAGTCACTGGATGTAAAACAGCAATGCTTGCACTGTTTGCGAGGAGGTCGGATTGGCTTGGTAATGGAAACATGTTAACCCACGGTAAACACAGGGACAGTGGGGGCGTGTCTGGGGTGAACTTTCCTGCAAAACTGCATGTGAACATTTGGCAAATCCAGCTCATGAGGATGGACAGCTACAGGGTGTGCAAACACCACCACCCCCCTCAAAAAAACAAAACAAAAAAACAAAACAAAACAAAAAAAACACGGGGGGTCTACGTGGTTGTTTAAGCTCTATGGGAGAGATGTACAGCTCGGCTCATATGGGTAAGACATGGTATAAATCACAAGCACAAACATCAGTGGCCCTGCAGGTGGAGATCCTCATGTGGTGACCTCACTAACCAATGGATGGGATAGGTCGTCGCTGAGGAGGGGTGCCGATGTGAACCGGCCTCCTCCCTGAATGGTCCAGACGATCGGCGCTTCCATGTGACGGCGAGTTCCCAATGATCTTAGGAGTGAAAAACAACAGAGAAGAAGTCAGCACCGCGATTCACCTACAACCTGCAGGCAAGTAAACATTTAAAATAATATTTCAAAAAGAAATCCCACAATCCTGTTAAAACAACTAAAAACAAAAACATAAGAGCAAATGATGTGGTTTCCATTTGTCCTTAGGAAGGCAAAATAATAGAAAAAATAATAATAATGGTAAAGAAACCGATCAAACCATCAAAAGAAAAGTAAATCAAATCAACCCCCAACACAACAAGATGGACAGGGGTTCGGGAAAGGTCAGATGTTAAGCTAAAGACCATTTGTTTGTTTTGTTTTGTTCTGTGCATGTCAGCACCTTGATGAGAAAAGGAAGCAAATGATGGCACAAAGAGACAGAAATCATGGTGAAAGAACAGAGAGAGCGAGAGTGGGAAGAGAACGAGTATGAGCTTTGGGAAGCTGCGGTCAAATGAGCAAAAGATACTAACGCCTTTAGCCTGTGGCTTCGGATCACATCAGCTGAAACGACGTGAAAAGTCGTGATGAAGAAGAATTTTAAGACAGAGATGAAGGCTTAAATGAATCCCAACAGGCTAAAAGTCTTGAATTGGCCTCCTTTTTTGTATGTGAAGTGATGGAAAGCAGAAGATGGCTGGAGCTCTAGAGGGTGAGACATGGAGAGCAACGTATGAAGTCTGCAGCTGGCAGAGAGAAGAAGGCACAGGCGGGGGAGAGCAGAGGAGCAGCATGTCCCCATGCACTGCACAGAGACTTTCCTTTACATGGAGCCTTTCCCCTCAAAGACATGAGAAGTCAAAACTTTGTTAAATGGCCTTTAGGTAATTTGAAAGTTCTACTTTATAAAATCCACCGAACACTAGAAATACAAGCAAAGTAATTCACACAAAATAAAACATCAAATGAGACCAACCATGACCATGTGATAAACTGTCAAGAATGGAGGAAAACAGAAAGTCAAACGAAATAAAGGGGGGGTCTCTTAAAAAGAAAACAAAAACAAAAAAACAAACACACAACATTAAGAAAACAGAATGGCTGCAGCTTGCTGATGGAAAGTACATCAGAAAGTCTGAATCACACACCAGCGCCTGGTCCCGGTTGAGCCTGGACAAAGACTGGGCTCTAGCCTCCCTGTGGGGGCTGTAATAGACCCTGTCCAGCTCGTTCAGCCTGCCCTCGCTCAGGGCCCCTTCCCTGGAGTAGTTTCGCGGCCCAGCATCCCGACCGGGCCCAAAGTGCTCCCTGTTCCTAAAATCACCCGTGTGTACCGACTTGGCCGCGATCACTGGGACATCGGAGAACTCCTCCTCCACGCTGCACTGCCGTGTGAGAGTCCTTTTCCGGCCCATGGCCAGCGCCCGCCTCTCTACGGGGCCTTCACAGTGAATGATGCGCACAGGTCCTCGCATGGGGCTCCCGTGAGCGTAGTACCCTCGATGGCCCTGCCCTAGAGAGCCTTCTTCTTCACTGCCGCAGTCTAAACCGCTGTCAGGGCTCTTGGTGTTCTGGCGGTTGGGTCGTCCCAAGCTGCGGTCGTCGGCGCTGTAGCAGTACCGGCTGTCGGTGAAGCGAGGGGAAGAGCGTTGGCGTTGCAAGCGGGTGCTCTTGCTGGGGGTGAGATGGTTGCGCACGTGAGCGTCTTGGGGGTACATCCTCCGCTGAGTGTGCGGTGTCCCCGGTCGCCCCCCGTCTTCGAAGGACAGACGCTGACCCATGCTGTCCACGCTGTCCGACTCTTCCTCGGCCACCTCGGGGATGCTGTGGAGACGCTTGCTGCGGAGCGACTTCTGCTTCACCACCTCCCTCTGGAGGTCCCAGCAGTCTCTTTCCTCAGCTAAGTCCTGACGCTTGTAATATGCCTTCAGTCGCGACCAAGGTTGGGGGTAGGAGGGGGATTCAACGTCCCACAATTTCACAGTTCAGTTCAAGTAAACGGTTCAGTTTATATTTTTGCGAGGGAGGGGGGGGGGGGGTTGTAAAGTTTTTCGAAGGTTTTAGAACAGGCAGGAAACAACACAGTGTGTGAATAGAACAAATGGGGGGGAAAGACAAAATAAAGACAGAATTAGTTATTTGTGGCTATGTGGTAAGACATGCAGTCTCATTCCGTGAGGAGGAAATGGCATGCTCTGAACAGGAATCTGTCACAGCTTTAAGATGGAGCGTTAAATCGTAAAAAGTGGACACAGAGTTTACACATGGAAAACATTTAAACGAATGAAAGTACTGGACGCTGTGAGTGTTACAGGTGAGGGCGGTGGGAACATTTATAAGGATGAAATGAGCAGATGAAGTTTTTAAAAAGCAAAAAATGAGAAGAAAACAAAAGAACAATGCCAAGCTGAGTGGACGCACTCCTCCTGCGTATTCACATCGCTTTACAACATCTAAACGTTTAAAGAGAATAAAAAATGTGCAGCAGAGATTTTCACATAGATGTGATGACAAAAAGGAGATGAAGAACTGGTGCACAGACAGAGTTAATACACCAGTATATACCCCTCATTAACACCTCATTGATCTACAGGTTTTTACTGGACAAAATCAGTGGTATGCTAACCGAACCTGTAGTGATTTTCTGCTATAATACAAAGAAAAGATCAGCCAATACAGTACAGGTAGCTCTCGCTCTTATAATAATGCTTTTCTTTCATGATATCAAGTTGTCTTCCACACATCCCCGCTGACAGACCAAATGAAGACGGGATCATGTGCCGACAATGTTAACAATAACATTCAAATTAAACATTAGGACATGACAGACATAAACAAAAGTGGATATTTCCATTTAAGTACTCACTTAAATGAGATTCCCATGTGCACTTGATATGCCATGACCCTTTGATACAGTACAGTATATTAATAGTTGCATTTCAAGTTCACAGTCTTAACATTTTGACTTTCAACACTTGTAAAACTAGTCTGGTACAGTAAATCGAGCATCCAAATGCAATGCAAATGGTAAAAGAAAACACTGTATTTTTTTTTGGGGGGGGGGGGGGAATTTGTTTACACCCTTCCCCTCTCACATGCATCTTGTACAGCTTATGTATACACAGCCATATGATCAGCCTGGGAAGAATAAAGCAGAGCTGGAGGGGCAGGGGTGGAGGAGCAGGTAGGGTGGGGAGAGTAGGGAGGCTGATTCGGCTAACGCAGCTAACAGGCACGGGAGATTAGCCAGGCAAAGCCACGATGGGCCTGGTTGTAGAGCTTGTGAAAGATAGCGGGTATCTCCAGAGGTAGCAGAGCCCTTCTTCCCTATATCTTTATTTCTCCCCACCTTCCTGTGTCCTCCCTCCAGGCCACTGTAGAGTGAAGGCGTGCAGGTAAATATGTACCTTGAGAGTGTTGTGAGAGTTGATGCTGCGTCTGCGGCCTTCCTCCAGCTGCATCTCAGAGTAAAGATCCTCCTCGTCCTCCTCCAGGATGTCAGACAGGTCAGATCCTCGGCTGCTCTCTGTGTAGTACTCCTCACTGTGGCTGTAGTGGTGATGATGGTGCTAAGGGAAATGAATGAGAGAAAGCAAGCTGAAGAGCGATGGTAAGTAATAAAAGCTCTGAATTCAGGTCCTTTATTTTCAGCAACTGTGTGATGCTGTCAACCTGAAACCTGCTGAATCTGTCCCTTTAAGAGTTAAGGAAGTTCTGAATGCAAGATGTATCTTATAAAGTGTCCAAATTATAAGCCTACAGTACAGATTATAATACACACATTAAGATGGGACTCAGTTTGCTTTCAGACTGATTTGATTTGATCCAGCAAACCGATTCTCCTGACACGCTGAGCACAGCTTGTGTTTTCTGTAAAGTACCTGTCTGCCTAACTCGGAGCCTCTGAGGAATTCATCCACTGAGGCGCCTCTCCTCCTGGCGTGAGGCGAGTCGTAGCCATCCTCCTCCTCATCAGAGTTGACAGGATGCAAAGCATTACCTCGCTCACTGAAGATATTCCTTTTCTCGACCTGACAGGGGAAAAGTCAAACTTTTAGATGGAAAAAGGAGAGAAGAATAACCGAGAGGATGAGAAAGACAAACAAGTTGCTTACTATCTTACTATATTTTCACAAATCTAATGATTTCCTCCAAAGCACTGCTTGTTTACAAAGCAGCCTAAAAGATATTACCATTAGCTTTTTGGCTGAGAGCTCTCTCATCACAAGCTGTGAAAAGGTTTAAGAGTGAAATCCTCACACACCCGGTTACCCTCAGCAAACACTCTCTGGGCAGCTTCCCTGGCCATGGCCTTGGCGATGGTGTTGGGGATGGGGACTCCCTGAGGCTGCGGCAGGATCCTCTGTGGAGAGGGAGATCGCTGTGGCTGGAAGGGCGGTGGCTCCAGGTTGGGACCTCGCATGGGAGGCAGCGGAGACGGGGAGCGTTCCCAGGGCTGGGCTGGCCGCAGGCCCACCTCATGCTCTTTGGTTTCTGGCTCTCTGGCACTTACTAATGGTTTGGATTTGGGCATGGAGTTGCGGTGAAAATGAGGCTGCGGATAGGGAGGAGGGGGGCGGATGGGCTGCGAGTGAGGCTGTGCGTGGGGCAGCGTGTGGGGCTGGGGTCGAGGCAGAGGCTGCACCTGGGGCTGAGGGTGGTTCGGGGGGTACGTCGATGGATAAGGAGGGTGGGTTTGTGAGTGAACTGGGTGGGGTGTGGGATGGGAAGGTGCAGTGGATCTGTGGGAAAGGCGTGGAGAGCCCAAGAGATTGTGCGGTATGATGGCCACAGGTGAGTCCTGGGACTCTCCTTGTGTTGATAACGTCCTTACAATGACTTCCCTCGCCTCCAGACCCTGAATCCTGGTTAAGTCCACAGTCACATAGTCTGCTGTGGGGTACAAGACCTCTGCTATCTGCATTTACAAAGAAACCAGAGTCTTTACCAAAGGGCAATTCAGAATGTCCTCATACAAACATACATATATCAATATGCATTTGTAGCTTTTACATCTTGGCTGTCGTAAAAGTTCTACGAGACAGTTACCATAATTTGAAGCCTTACAGCCACAGCACCATTTTTATACTTCACACTCACTTCACACCTCTCAGGGAACGTCCAAATACTTAATAAATAAAGCATATATCTGGCATTTAGTTCAAAATAAGATAAAAATGTAGTTACTGGATACATACGTGTGCATAACAAAAATAGCCTGTAGAAAAAGGGACCCAGGGCAAACCTGTTTATTTCTCATGCCTCGGGGCTGCGTATGAACATTCAAGACTTTCTCCAGGAGATGGCAATAGAGTGCTACTGAGAAGTTACAACTCAGGAAGGCAGAGGCTACCCATTTTAAGATCTGCAGTGCAAGACTAAAAAATAATAATAATAATAATTTTTTGTTTGTTACCTTTTGTCCCTTTGTGCACACGGCGTAGCCTATCACACTGGCTCCGTTGGAGGTTCCTGAAGGCGTCAGGGGCGGCGGCTTCCATCTCACCTGCAGGACCCCGGGAGTTTGACCACACTGGACCTGCACCTCCTGGGGAGGGAGAGGGGGGCCTGCGGAGGACAGTGCACATTTATCAGACAAGGAGAGAGGAAATAAAGACAGACTGCCTGTTCCTGCCACCCCTGCCTGTTTTATCAAAAAAGAATGAGCTGACCTTTGTACTGTGGACCGCTGGCTTTCAATATCCACTTCACTGTGGGATGGAATAAGCATGTTCTCAATCTGGAGGATTTGTAGTACACGTCTCGAATTTAAAACCTATTTCACTAAGATGAATAGCTGGTATATCATATGATAACATCAGTCGGGAACAGCTGAATAGCAGTATTTACCAGTAGGATGATTTTTCTTTCTATCTATAAACAGGTTTATGTCGGGGCACTGGTTGAAAAATCCAAGTCTGCCAACATTGGCTATATGTATAGCAATATCATGCTCTTGCTGACAATATTCTTCCGAGCATCAAAAAACCCCCAGTTTGCTATTTTCTCAATCTGTCCATCCTGCATGCATACTAAACAACATGCCCATCTGTGCAGCGCCGCCGTTCACCTGCAGCCACACAGCGAGCAAGAGGGAGTCACAGTCAGTCAGCAGAATCTCCGAGCCGTGACGTGCAGCTGCGCGAGCGTCCGGGAATCTACATCAGAGCAATCTTAATCACATTTCTAAGACTGACTGTTGGGAAAAAACGCAGTCTCTGAATAGCAGCAGTAGCTATTTGGAGATTTCATTTCCTCTTGTCATTTTTAAACGGCCCCCGTCACAAACAACGCGCTCTCCTCCGAGAGCCGAAACGAGTGTTTAAATGAATATCTCAGTGGAGTCACTTTCATTAGTAGTGGACACAAACGGCAGACGCTGATTTCCAGGGAGCGAACTGGTAGCCGCTCTGTGCGACTAATATTAAAAATGCATCACTAAGCACTAATGAAGCAACTTGTTTGAAGAACACACGCTGAGTGCAGAAGCCTAATATAGCACTTCCAGATACTGCCGTCGTCACTGACAGCGGCTGTCTGCCTCCACTATTCAGACAATTTTAGACGCCTCTAATTAACATATTCAATAGATGGATCGTTTAATGAACTCTCAGCATGCGGGCTCGTCAGCTGCCAACACAAAATGTCAATTCAAACTTCAGCCTCGATCTCCGTCTTTCCCCCCTTTCTCTCTCTCTTTTTCACTTCTTGACGTCATAACTCTCTGTCATCTCCCGTTTGGCTCCACTTTTCTCAGTGACTGCCATAATAATTGGAAGTGTCTCCTTCCATGGTAAATGGAAGGTGTCACACATTAAACATCCCTCCGAGTGCATATAAAAAGCAATAATATGAACCATATTCAATCTATAGGCAACAACGGGCTGACTAGTTTTACCTGTCCATGGCTTTTCTCGCTTGACAGCAGGGCCGTGAGACCCAAGTTAACACTGGCAACAATCAAGCAACAAAGAGCCTCCTGGGAGAAGAAATCCCAGAGATGCATGCTTAATATTTACACCCTTGTTTTCAGAATACTTCTTAAGCGGGTTTTCACGTTACAGCTTTATCGGAACGTCTTTTTTCTTGTTTGTTCGTGTTTCTACCCTTTACGTCTTATCACAAAAGCACACACACAGATCCTCGAGGGCAATATAAAGGTAGCTGGGGAAGAATCTAAATGACTAAAATGTTTGTAAGTGTAATGACCTTGATGCGTGTGCCCGATTAAACACGATGACTGGTACCTCAGATGGAAATTTTTCAGGCTTTTATTTATTGTGAAATCAAAGCTTTTTATGCAGAACAAAGTCTATAAGAGCACCGTTCAGACTGGGATAAAAAGAAGGCCGTGTTAGCCTTTTATCCAAAGCATTTTGTACCTGCCTTGGTGCATTTGCAAACAACAAGACTTTGCTTCACACCGAGTGTCTGATTAACCTTATTTTCGCATGCAGCAGGCAGCTGTTTGCAGTTTGTATCGGCACCAAACAGCAGATAAGGTTAAGGACTAAGTGAGATATAGGAAGGGAAGCATGTTGTTACATATTTTTCTCAGACTTTGCTGAGTCTGTTGGATGTGTAAACATTCAACATTCACCTCAACAACTTTATACTGCCCCCAAGTGGGAAAAAGAACAAAAAGATAGACAAGCCAAGGCAAAATGTATTTTAAGCACAACACAAACTTCAGCAGTAGTAGTAGTTTTATGTGTCTTAAGCCACACCACCAAGGATTTTGTGAGGCTTTACTTCAGTAAGATGGACTGATCAACCAACCAACCAACCAACCAAGAGACTAACATTGATATCTCTAGTCATGCTACCATGGCTACAAATATCCCAGCATTTCTAGCCACGGCCATGCAACCATGCACCATGCAAAGGAAAATTCCTCCACTGCTGTGATTCACAAAACCAATTATTTCTGCACTGGGGTGACTTACGTTTTAAGGACTGACCTGCAGGCTGAGTGCAGAACTCCACAGAGATTTCCCTCTTTTCCCTTTGATCCACTGGAAGCTGCCAAGGCACCTGATGTGGCTGTGCGACAACCTTCACCTTGTAAACTGTCATCGGCTTCAAGTTGAAAAACTTGTACTTATAGCCCCCTGCCTTGACCATGTCATACTCTGCACCGTTGAGGAAGATGGTGTGACTGTAGTTGCTGTTGCTGGGCATCCAAGACAGCTCAGCAGAGACCTGCGTGATGCTGTCCACCCGCAGGTAGTAAGGTGCCACCACCACGTCCTTACCCACGAGAAGAGTGCACCGAAGTTCGTCTGACGGGCCCCTGTCAGTGATGCTCTGCACTGAGATGCGGTAGGTGTGTGTGGCCAGATTGAGCTTTTCAATAAGGGACTTTGTCCTGCCCCCGTAGGGGACACTCATACGAACCTCCTTATCCACCAAGACATTGTAGCCACTAATGGAGCCCCAGCCCGGTGGGAACACCGGAGGATCCCAGCCAATAATCACACTTTTGGCCAGTTGCTTAATCAGGTTGATGCGGCGGGGATAAGGCACAATGTCTTCACCGACCTCGTCAATGCTGACATCCAAGGTTCCCGTGCCATTGGTGGAGGAGCCCAGGAGGTCCATGCCCAAGCTGCTGGTGCTTAGACAGTCTAATTTACTGTCAGACAGCAGGCTGCTTATGCCTGTTCCTGTGCCGACCCCAGGTCTTTGAGGCCTCAGGCTACTGTGGTTGAGGTAGCCAGGTTCTTTAGTTAATATGTCCCTGTGCTGGACAGAGGGCGCCTCCTCATCTTGGATAAAATCTACAAAATTGGATGGGACGAGTCCTCTCTGTCCATCCAGCAGCTCTCCTGAGGACACAATAAGGATGCAGCTGGTACTTTGGTCACGTGGTAAAGTGCAAGAAGGGAAAAAAAAAAAAATAAACACATTTTAAAAAAAAGGCCTGACCTTCATAAAAGCCATCCTCGTCCATTGTTCCGTAAATGTAAAGGTACTTCCCAGCCACCAGGGGGAGCTCTGCCTCAGGATGCTCATTGGGTCCATCATAAGGATTGTAACTACAGTAAAAAGAAAAAAAATTAATTAGCTTCCAAAGTGCACACTTTTTTGTTGCAATTATTCTCCATTTGGGTTTGTTTTATATCAAACACCACAAACATAATATGTATGTCGAGGAAAACGATTTGCCGAGCGCTGCTTTGAAAATACAAAGTTTTTTTTCTGTTCTATTATATTTGGCTGTTTGCAAATATGAGAGGGTTGAAGAGAGTGTGGGTTGAAAGCTTTGGCCCTGTTTCACAAATCTGTGTGCTTGAGGATTCCAATTATTTTCTATGCTGACAGGTTATTTTCTTTAGCAGCAGAAACACTGAGTCACATTTAAGACCACAGCGCTGCGAGAGAAAGCAAATAACAGAGCAAGATTTTCAGTTCAGTGCGAGAGATTTTCCACCACCTCTGTTTTAAATGATCACAATGATTTCACTTTGGTTTAGGGGTAGGGGTGTAACGCAAGCACAAAGCCCTGTAGGTTTGAAATGATAAACTCATGAGGATCAAACTTTTTTTTCCATTTATTTATTTTACAAATACAGCAGTGGTTGAAAAAGTAATTGTGTGTTTTGTGTGCATACCTGTAGCGAGCAACACACAGACGGACCTTCCCTGTGAACCGTGGTTTGGATCTGGTGGTGGAGCTGAGATCTTTGTCCATCTGGAGAAGGAAGCATTCACAGATTTTCACAGTTTCAACATCGAATGCTTCTTAATGTTTCCACGTTCCCTTTGGTTCAATGTTTTAGCTTGTGTCAACTAAATATATTTGATCAATCCCAAATAATCTGCATGAGTAACACCGAGAAGCCTCCTGGATTCCCGCTGTGTGGATTTTCTCGTGTTCAGCCCAAAGACATTATTTAGATTAAAATGAATCAGCATTTTCCCAAATGTGCCGTCTACGTAAGGGATCACAGAGGCATGAGCGAGGGAATGGATCTAATACTGGTGAGTTCAGCTTAAAAAAAAATTATAATAAAAAGCTTTTTCACAGAAACTATTAGAGCTCCACTGACCTGAGTGACAACAGAAATGCTTTTGGGTAAATACGTGGAGCAAACGATTGAAATTATTGGGAATTCTCCCACGTTGTGTCTCAACGGTGTCGTTTGGGATTTTTAGACCGTCTTTCCACAGTTTATTAGATTCCATTTGTTTGAGATGTATCGAATCGATCTGATTTCGGACGTGTAAAAAGATAGAGTACAAATGGACACTATAATATACCTCAGAGAGTAAAGCCCGCGCTGGACTGCTGGCTCGACCGCGAGTGAGGAATGTTGGCTTGACAGAGAGGAGCTCGGGCTTGTCTCCGCTGACTTGGAGTGGTCGGATGAACTCCGATATCAAAGATCTGCTTGTTGGGGCCTCATTGCCTGTGGAACAAAAGCAACGTAGCTCCACACATCACAATATAACAGAACTAATATCAAAGTCAGAATTTTCATCTTGTATTTGATTGCATGCTGTCCTTTAAAAAGGTTCTGCCATTTAATTCAATTTGATTTCATGAAATTTTTGTTAAGCAGGATGATTGATGTGGTTCTATCAGAGTACTTGTTTGCTTTGGTTTTATTTGTCCATCACTTCTTTGGTGAATCTCATTCACCTTTTTTCATCAATTACTGAATTAGCTCTGTCTGTATTTATAGTCCTGTGCTTCTCCTTGTTGTCTGTGTGATCATCTGCGTGTACTCTGTGTTCCCCGGCTGTTCCATCCTGGCTCTTAGTTTTTTTGGATCACTTTATATCATTAATCTGTGGACTGTGTGCTTGTTTCTGCCTGAACTCTGCTGTTGCCATCTTCTTCCTTTTGGTTTGATTTGACTTATTCTTAGTTCTTCAACCTAACAGCATCCATGTGTTCTGTGATCTCTGTGTGGATAACCTGAATTTAGGACAAACTGAATAAAAGTGGCCCGATAGATACTGATTTTGAGGGGTGACGAAGGAAAGTGACATCCAGAATGAAATGCAGTCAGCGCTGACATCATGCATCTCCACTGCTCGGCTCACTGTTACATCACAGGCACTGTTGCACAGTGTGCCTGCCAGTGTCTGTCCTTATCCTGGGTGAGGTCAAGCCAGGTCCTGAATCAACTGCTCCTCTTTCTCAGCCTGTTCCTGAGAGTGGTGTTGCTCCTTGAGTCACTCGCTAAAGTTTGGACTGTTTCTGTGTCAGGCAACTATTCCTGAGTCTGAGTCAGCTGACACATAACCAATTACTAAGACTGTCCCAGAGTCAGCTGCACTTTTCCAGCCAAACTCGGCTAAAGTCTTAATGGCCAGTACAGAGACTTGATTGATACTCAGACAATAAATTAAACCCCCGGCTCGACTAAAGTAAAAAGATATTTTTACTCCACCTGCGACTCCTGAGTCGACTTACGCCACACCTGCCCAAAAGCCTAAACAGCACTGATGACCTACAACCAGTTCCTGAGTCATTCTACTTGCTGGCTCCCAGTGGCTACAGTGGGAGGATAGATGATATCTATTAACTCCCACCCTGAGGAAAACTGGTCTGCTGGAGTACCAAGATTCAGCCCCCTTGAGTGTCCCGCATCATTCCCAGAACTTACTCAGTTTCCCCACCTTTCATGGTGGTATCCTCCACCACAGAGAGGGATTCTGTCCTTTCCCACAAATAGATCCCGCCTTCACCGACACTCCTTCCTGTCTGCTGAGCACCTGTGCTGCCCTCCTTAGTAACCCAGCCACTTTGCTATCCCACCTGTTCTTCACCCACCACGCGTTACTTTACTTTTGTCTTTGAGTCCTTTAAATGTAATTTTTAAAATAGCACAAAACTTTATTTTGTAAATGTGTAAAATTACATAGCAACAACAACCTAAACAACACATTGTGCTGTAATTAGTAAGCAACTTATGCATTGATTTAAAAAAGTTTCACATACTAGAGGCCATTTAAAACAGATTACAGGTGACACAGCTGTCTTTGACTTAATATTTCTAAACGTTTAGTTAATTTGACTTTTTATGAGGGAAGTCATAAAAACTACTACTACTAATAGTTCCTATAAGACTGGAATGATACATCTTAATTAACTGTACACTTGAATACAGGTGATCTGCATTTCGTTGCCCTGTACCTGTGCAATGACAATAAAGTTGAATTCTATTCTATCTACAGTACCGACGTAACATTTATCTGCTGAAAGCATGAGCTTTAATGCTAACAAATGGCCTTTACCTTTCTCTGTGGGGGCAGCCAGTCCATTAAGGAGCTGTGACAGGGATTTGTTCGGAGACCCAGGAGATTCACACACAGTTAAGGGTTCAGTGCTGAGGATATCAAACTTCCCAGCCTGGAGCCGAAACTTCTCCAGCTCTTTAGACAGGAGGTTGAACTGCTCACTCTGAGTCCGACATTTCTCCTCCAGCTCGCGGACTTTGGCCTGATGGCGGGGAGGGAGGAGACACATTGAGACAGAAGCGAGAGACAGAGGAGGAGAGAAAAAAGGATGGGAAAGGGAGAAAGATGGAATGGAGACAAAGAAAATAAAAATAAAAAATAATGATAAAGACACAAAAAGAGTTCACGCTATATGTGAACAAGAAAACAGACATTTACTGTAGGACTAATAACACTGATCAGTCATTACAAAGAAAAGAAACCTTGAAATGACTTCTTGACCACTACTGACGGTACATTATACAAATCGCATGCACAACTATCCTACAGTTCATAATAACAGTACTCCAAATAAAACTTATTTCAAAGCATACCCAAACTGTCTTAAAGGATGAGGTCGATGATATTATATGTTTTTGTTATTGCCGTGTAAGACCTTAAAAAGACCAAAAACAGAAAGCTTTAAGCGAATTGAGGCAAACAGTGTTGAAAGCACACTGCAGCAGAGGGCAACGTGTTTCTCAAACTGTGATGAGCATGAGTAGTGCAGTTTATTTTAAGTCTATCCCACACACTCCACACCATCCAGGGAGTATGCACTGGTGCTCTACTACTAACTGGGTCTGTATTTATCCGAAGATGAGAATAGCCACCATAAAATGCACTATTTACTTCAGTTTGCGTAATCTCTGCTGGAAATGCAGAATAGCCCTTTTTTGTATATTTGTCACACTTACATTTTTTCAGATCATAAAACAAATTTCAATATTAAATCTAATACTAAAGATGACGCCAGTGAATACAAAATGCAGTTTTTAAATGATGATTTTGATTTATCAAGGGAAAAAAAGCTATCCAAACCTACCTGGCCCTGCGTGAACAAAGCAATTTCCCCTCTTGTTAAATCATGAATAAACTTTGATTAACCACATTTATTTGGAACGCTGATTTTAGCTTAGGTCTGATTACTGCCAGACCTGCTGAAACAAGAAATCACTTAAATACAGCTTGTCTGAAAAAGTGAAATAGGCTCAAAGAGCATTTGCTGAAAGACGTTTTGATGACCGCTTTTGGGAAATATTCTGTGGACTGATGACACAAAAGCTGAACTTTTTGGTAGGTTTTTTTCTTTTTTTTCCTGGTGTGAAAGCAACACAGCATTCCACAAACATGGTGGTGGCAGAGTGATCATGTGTGGCTGGTTTTAGAGAAAATCCTGAAGGAGAACATCCATTCATCACTTCATGACCTGAAGCTCAAGAACATTTGGATTGTGCAACCGGACAGCGGTCCAAAATGATCGGCAAGTCCAACTCTGAATGGCTCAAAAACACAAAACAAAAAGCAAAATGAGTTAAGATTCAGACTGAGTTCCTTTGGCATGACCTTAAACATGCTGATGATGCTTCACAACCCTCCAACGTGTCTGAATTAAAACAATTATGAGAAGAAGAGTGGGTCAAAATTCCTCCACAGCGAAAGATTCAATGCCAGTCATCACAAAAAGCTTGATTGCAGTTCACAACAAGTTATTAGATTTAGGACACAATTACTTTTTTCACACACAATTACTTTTTTCACACAGGAACCGCTAAGTTTGGATAACTTTTTTCCCTTAATAAATGAAATCATAATTGTATTTACTGGGATTATCATTGTGCTGTGTATTTAAGATGAGTGCAACACAACATTGCAATTTCTTCACCACTGGATATGACTGGATTTGAGATGAGACCCACACACAAGGCACGGAGGTCTGCTTGCTGTTGGTACTGGTCTTTCTGTAAGATTTCAACAATAACAAAAATTTTGCATAACATCATCCATACATGTTGAGAGCAGGAAACATTATCGCACAGACTAACACTGACAAACTGAACATGACCGCTTGGGCAGGTTCAATAGAAAATTCCAGGTGCTGCAGCATGGTTTCCCACGTAAAATGATGCAATGCATTAGCAATCACTTCTCGGTCCGAAACCGAGCGCAGTCTGAGAGGCTCTGGAAGATACTGAAGCGACCGTGGAATTATACAGCGCCGCCCAAAAACACAGTGATGCCCGCCGCATCAGTATTTCTGTTAAAACAGCGTTTCATGCAGGCAGGTTGCTGCTGGATATAACATGCTGCTGGCAGACTGACGACAAATATATTCCTGCATTTATGAAACAGAATTAGTAAATTAGGAGACACTAGTTTGAGCAGCATCATACAGTTAGTTGTATGGCAAGTAGACTGTTTTTAAAACACATGCTGCATAAACACACATGCAATGCTACAAAGGAAAAAGGATCACATTCATCACCGTCTGGTACTGTATCCTATACTAGAAATGCAGTTTGTTCTTTTTAAGCTACTACATATTATAATGAAGAGAGAATATTATACTTTGGAAAAACATACTTATTTTAGCCTGAGAGTTTTGTTTGCTCACATGTAAATAGAATTTTAACATATCTGATGCGAATACATGTCGATACAAGTGATTTATATTGAATTAAAGTGTATTTTGTTACTTGGTTTTCTGATTCTTTTATCAATGTTTCTTTATGATCAGGCCAGAAAGACCTCCGTGTTATCTATTAGTCATGTTTCACCCTTTCAAAGAGTCCACTCGTGAGTCTTGCCTTGTGAAACGAGCTGAAAGGGCTGTATGAAAAGATCGATGTGAAAAATTGTACTGAAAAGCCAAAAGGCATGACCGCAAGTTAAATCAGCTCATAACTGCATTTTTTTATGTTATCTCTTTAGCCAGATAAATGTTGATCTTAATTCACAATGTGGTGTTACTTGGCCCCATGGGTCAAACTACATACCAGGCTGCTGTATATCCCGCTGATGGCAAAGGCGTAAAATATATATACTTATATATATCAAGTAAATAAATAAAAGCAATTCTGAAATACCTGCATGCTGTCCAAGTGGTTCTGTATAAGCATAAACACACATCCATACAATGACAAGAGATGTAAGAAAGAAATAAAGCACAATTACACACATGTGATCACTCATACACATCCCTAAAATCACAATCTTTTCAACACATACGCATACATATCGCCGTATTACAATGCCAATACAAAGACTAAATATAGATTTTTGCGTGCTTTATGGTTCATTTACCCCAAAAGCAACTCTCTATACCAAAAGTCATTTTAAAGATACTGTGAAAAAAAGCAGTATACTGTGGCCAAGATAGTTTTAAAACAATAAGACTTTAAAGAAACAAAAGAAACAAACAAAAAAAAAAATTCAGGAAGTGAGGTCACGAAAAGCAGGAAACGCTCGAGCAGCATACACAAAAACACACAGCAAAGCCCCCAAGACCCCCAGAGTCCAGACGCTCACCTCTAACAGATGGACAGCGCCCTCATGTTCCTTTTTAGCCTCAACCTGAGCCTGAGAAACACAAGGTGCAGTTCACTTACATTGCAGTTTATGCTGTGCTTTAGTTTCTGTTTAAAACACCGACGAGAGATCCTCACAAAGAGCATCTCTCAAAGGCATTCATTGGTGCGCGAGGTGAAAATGGTCGAAAAGACGGCGCGGACCCCCGTCCGCACTCACGTTTGCCAGCAGTCGCTTGATTCGATAAGATATCGCCGAATGCTTAAAGAATATCGCGTCTTTTCTCAAACCATTTTCGCCTCTCCGGTTTTATGTTTTGTTAAGCATGTTTGTCATTTATCATTCGGAGAGCTGTGCAACATGAAAGCATTACATGCGTGCAAGAAACTGAATATAATCAAGCAACTGCAAGCTGAAGAGCACCTGCACAAGAGTCTCTAACTACCAGCCCAGGGGTGAGATGCACACATGATTTTATTGCTTCTATTATGGTTTCCCTCAACACAGAAATCATAGTAAGGCTCCTCCTTCAGATATAACATCAGCTACAGAAGTGAAAGTGACATAAATGCTCCTGTGTTGTCAACAACACAGGAGCAAAGCAGAGTACACAGCTGTACATTTTTGCAAAGGTAAGAGGAACTGCTGATTGTGGTTGGGGCACAGCCATTTTTAAGAGAAGACGACTTCCTGCATCATCTATGGGCAAAAAAACCTAAGTTTGAGCCTGCCCATGTATCCGTAGTTAAAAAAATACTGCAACGTTTACTCTTGCTGTGGCTGTTTTTCTTTTCGTTACACGATTCGTAAATGGCCGTTTCAGACAGTGAACATCTTGCCAGGGTGTTTGTTTGAATAGTTGTTTTTGGGCTACATCAAAAGGTGTAGATTTATGACCTGATTTTTTATGCTAGTGCGCTCCAGAAAAATGGGAGTTTACATTCTGAAAGACAAGGAGTATACGGAAACACTGCATCGTACGCATCATTTTTCTTATGAAAACGAGAAACATCTGTTGAGAAAAAAAAAAATAAAGCGTTCCACATAAATACGAGAGCATCTGCGGGGCTTTACCATTTCATAAATCTACTTTGCAGGCAATTAATTTAGAACACAGAGAGCAGTGAGTGTCTGCAGGAAGATAAGGCAGTAATGAGCTTCTGTTAATGAGAGAAAAAAGCTGAGAACGACTGCCTGTGAAGGGCTGACTGTGAAGTCAGAACACTGCAGCAACAGCAACACGAGGGCGCTCACAGTGTTGCCAGAGAAGGCATTGGTGACAATTCCTATCATGTTCACACTATCAGTAATCTCAGCCGTTGCTTTCACATTACAGTCAGCTTCAGTGCACAGTGGAGGAAGGCCAACCATCAAATGGCCAGCGCGAGCCTTTTTTCCCCCTTTATTAAAGTGTGCCTCTAAAAAGTGTCGTGTCTACTTTGGATTCTAAAAGTCTGATTTGCTCGCTTGTGACAAACAAGAGTGCTCCAGAAACGCTCTGGGATTGATAAACAGCTGCAGGACGGGGATGCGACGGAGACGCTCGTGCGAAACTAGAAAAAGCGTAGAGAAAATCATGCACTCCTTAACTTCTGTTTCGTTTCTGTTGACTTTCACCTTTGTTGTGCTGTATGTTTCGCATGGGTGTTCAACAAAAAGCTCTTTCACCCATGACACAGGCCAAAAGCCGGGCAAACACAAAAGCCCATCCCCACTGGTGCTTGGAGTTCTCTTACCTTCTGGAGAATGTCAATCTCCTGCTGCTTTGCATTGAGTACAGCCAAGGCCTGCTCATGCTCCAACTCTAGCTGCTGCCTCCGCTCCGCAGCCTCTCGCATATGCTGTCCACAAGGGGTGTAGGGATGGAGAGCCGGAGGGGAAAATTGTGGAAGGAAGGGGGATGGGGTGGGGGGCATAGAGAGGGCTGCTGTTAGTGGTACTAATACCCAAAGGCACGGAGCCAACACAAAATGCATCTACAGTCTTTAACTCCACATTCAGAAGTGTTACATGTGCACACATTACGCATACAGAGGCTGGTTAACAGTGTACTGACCTTTAAACCCTTAAAAAAATCAAGAAAGACATAAACTATGCCACAGCAAATGCCACGTGAAGACATGTTTATGTCGAACGATCCGTGGGAAAGATCAGATCTCATCTTGCGCAAAGGTGCTCATGGATGAGGACTAGGGATGCTTTGGTGTGTGAACGAGAAACTTCCATCGGCAGTGAGGTTTGCTGCCCCCTTTAGGTAACACGAGACCTGTTTCGTCTCGGTTACTTTGAAAAGCCGTCCTCTGATCTCGTCTTTGCGTGATCAATGCGAGGTTTCGTGTTACGTGAAAAGGGTGAGCAAACTCTCTGACGTGCTCACTTGTCTGTGGTCATCCATAACAACAAAAGAAGCCATACAGTACGGGGGGGGGACTGAATGCTCGGCTCTTCCTAACACAGTGTGCCCGTGTCACATCACTGCTCCCACTACATGTGAATATTTGCAGCGCTGTAAGGTGAAAGAAGCAAATGACATTTACATGCCAGTAAAAATCTAAGATAGGTAATGTCATCGGACGTGTAGGTGACATTATCATCTAGTCTTCCTCCCCCTCCCGTCATTGTAAAGCCAAACTCTTTGTCCCGCCTCATGCATAAATCACATTAAGCAGTGCTGTGGTCGTATAGCCACGTGACCATTCGTATGTCTGGCAGCCCGCGGATAAAGGGAGGGATAAGCACAGCCACTGAGGTTGACAGAAAGCATTCAGAATGGGCTTCTCCCCAACAGATGGACATAGCAGTGATACCTTATAAATCTAGCAGGGGCAGAGGGGGCAAGGGGAAAGAAGGAAGGGACAGATCAAGTCGGGTAGGACAATGTGAAAAGGTGAAATTGGAAAGGGAAGAGCGCAGACTGTTCCGAGCTTCTACTCTTTCACAGCTCCTGGTCAGACCTCCCAACACGACACTGGAAGGCAACAGACATGTCGAGGCCATTAGACAGTATAGCGGAAAATAACCAGATGGAGGCAGTGTAGCACAGATAGGAGAAAGGGGTACTGGCAAAAGGGTTAGGCTCCATAAATGAAAAGGAATCCCAGGACAGATGAATTACTAGAAATGGAAATGCACACAGTACTGACAGACAGCATCTGTTCTAGGAGCCAGCTTCCTCACCTTGAGCACCTGCTCTAGGTTCTCCAGTTTGGCTTGGAGCTGGTTCCTCTCCCACAGGGCTAAATCTCTCTCCTGTGTCACAGCACCAAGGGTCTCTTTGAGCTGGGCATACTCAGACTTCACCTGTGCACAAGGGAAAAGCAAGGTCCAGCGTTTTGATGAGTTGCATTACAGTATTCAATCGTCACTAATTTGTAGCATTTTTGGAACAAAAAAATTGATTCATGTCATATGGGTAAATACCCTTTCAAGTTCCCTCACCTGCCCCTGTCCTCCTGCAGCCCTAAAGTTTAATGATGCAAACAATGGAGCATGATGGCTGTTTTAAAGTTGAAACTAGCAACTGAAAATTTGAATTGAGTTTGTACATGAGATAAGGAGGAGGGTAACTTCCCATGCACCTTTATACAGTGGCCTTAAGCCTGGACTTTTAGCAGACCAGATTTAAGGCACTTGTCCAGTGGCTTCACTTTTCAGATGCAGAGGCTACATGAATCACGAGCCTATGAGCCTATGAGAGAAAATATCTAACAATGAGTCAGCGACACTGCAACTCTTTCACAACTGATGCAACACAATGCTACATGTATTTTAATGATAACGGTACAAAGTGGCCTCTTCAGCAGCTGTGCTTAGCACTAAAAATGACTCTGGTTCCTTTATATAACAGACATGGTGCTGGTGCTGGGGCCTCCAGAGCAGAAGAGCTTAAATAGTCTGTCACAGCCGTTTCCAAGAGTCTGCAGCATTAGTCCAATTTTTTTTCTTTTTTTTTGAAAGTGCACAAAATTACAGAAACTGTTCGGTAATCTAGTTCATTAAGACAGCAGTTTCCCAATATCATTTGTATAAATACATATTAGTCAGTCAGTGACTGATACAATATTTATGCAAGCTGAATATAACGTGCTACATGAAGGTTAGAGTTGCTGCTTTGGAATGAATGACGCTGAACAGGTTTTGCTGTACTATAAAATGTGATGCGGTTGAATGGCACGCAACAGGCAGAAAGTGGTCGGGTAAGAGAACTGCCTGGTTTCTCTGCTAAAACTATATAATTGTAATTAACACAAGAGTAATATAATTGACTCACTCCCATTGCTATGAACCAAAATATTAATACATTATTCATGTTTCCTTGTTAGCCAAGCACCAAGCATCTGACTGAACCAAGCGTTGTGACTATTTCCAACACTACATATTCTTTATAATTTGTCTTCCACAGATCATTTGTATTGGTACTTACGAGGCAGCTTTTTATAAAGGCCCCTAAGTGGAAGTGAGATGACTGGCTCCTGCGGCCGTAATGTGGTAAAGTCCCTTCCTCAGGGCGACCGTGAATGACTAATGATTCCTCAAGGAGGGCGTTTCGAGCGACATCAGCAAAGCAAAACACACACAGAACCCAGCGAGTCCGTCTCCTCTGAACGGCCCACATCCACACATTACAAACTATCTGGAGGGGGGTGCCACGCCTAATGCAGACAAACTGAACAACTACACTGGATCCAGCAGAAGCAGGTCAATAGTCTATTAAGGGTAGAGGGAGGCTCTCTCAGTAGCCCCTCCTAGTTCATTCAAAGATAACAGGCATCAGAACACAGGGTTGCAAGCCAGGGCTAGTATCTGCGCTACCCTGCAGAGAGCTACTCTCATATCTGTCAGTCTGATAACAGCTGAGATCACTGCTGCAAGAGCCACCCATGTCCTGATAAGATACCAGTAACAACCATCCCACCCTTCTTCAGCACCAACAGTAAATACCTGCCAGTCAGCTGCTTCACAAAATTGCTTTCCCATTCATAGAGAGGCCTGGGGCTGCTTGTTGGTCTACTTGGACTTTTTGTTATCAGCTCCAAATGCCTTTGAAGTCTTGGGACTAAAACTGAAGGGATAGTGTGTGTGTGTGTAGGATTGTAAGTCTTGTAGATTTCATTGATAATGGGCTCCATTGATCCAGTATAAAAGGACATATAATCTGTTTGTGTTATGGTTTGACCCAGAAACTCTTCAGATTGTGTCAAGATGGAGAGGCAGTGACAAGTTAGCAGCTATTAGTGTGTACTTATGTACAGCAAACTTTCTACACACAGCTTTCACCTCTTACCTCCTCATAGTCAGATGCCTTGTGGCTGTTGCTGAACAACTGTAGATTCAAGTGCTTATTCTCGTGGAGGAAGTCTTGAAGCTCATTCTCCTAGGCAAAAGAGGCAGAAAGGAAACTGTTTAAAATCCACAAGTCACAAAGATTAGACCAGAGCACAGCACTCAAGCCCAGTATGTTGTTAGCAATAACCCATGCATTATTCATCCAAGAAGACTGCTTGAGTTTCTCTTGTACGCTCTAGAAAGCATCGCTAAAAGAAGCTGCCACTTCAGCTGCTACAGCAGAACAATAAGAATGTCATAATAGTTTTCTATGTTAGCATCTCAGATACAAAGCAATGAACAGAACAAGAAACTCAGAGAATGTTGTTTTTCACTGCTGCGAGCGTTTTGGAAGCAAACATGTATTCAAATACTACACACACACACACGCACACACACAATGATCTTTCCTACCAAGTGCTTCAAGCTGGGAGTAAAAAAAAAAACCCTTCATTGGAGAGAAGGAAAACTTAATTACATTCAATCAACAGTCGCGTGGCGTGCCGTGAATGCAATTTGCAGTGCCAACTTGAGACTTCCCTGAGATGTGCAATTTATAGCAATAGCAGCAGCAGCAGCAGCAGCAGCATGTAGGCCAAGGGTTCTTCTTGTCTGGAGCTAAGAAGCTAAATGGCTCATGCATGATGCATTTACTGTAAATACAGTGCATCCTAATGGCCTGTGATGGACAGTCTGCTCCTTTATGTTTTACTTATGAAGGATGCTTCATAAAAATGACCCAAGAGGTAAACTTGGAAAACTAACATTAATGCACAGCCTGCGTGACGTTTGTGTTACATGCACACCAAAACACAGAGAGACACATTTTCTTTCACGATCACATGGTTTTCTATTTATATCTTATACAGAAATGGCAAAAATAACAATAGCCAACACCGAAACTAATTTTTGTATTTGTTTATTCCCTTTTTTTTAAAATTAATTTCTTCACTTCGAGCCAAGGAAACAGGGAAGCTCTACAGCCTTTTAGCTTTTATGCTACAGCACAGTATTGCCATATTTTGTAGATCATATAATATCAATACAGTGAGAGCAAATATCTATATCTTACTATATAAAATAAAAACAAATGGAACTTTTTAGTGCTGGAATAATAAAATCAATTCTTTTTCAGTTCGCCACACGATGCTGTTGTTGTTTTTTTGTTTTAAATGACATCAGCATATTTGATATTTAGTGTGAGAGTGGAAATTGTTGCAATTAAGATTAAGATATTGTGGAAAGAATCCAAAAAGCACAATGTGCATTTATATCAAACGAGTCTTGGATTTATTTTGCGGAAGTATGGGACAAAGCAGATGGATATAGCACATGGGATTTGCAAGGATAGTCATCCGTCCCTCTTCTTCAGGGTCATCTTAGCTGCCGCGCAGACACCCTTTCACACTCACATTCACATCTATGGGCAATTTAGAATCACCAGTTAAGCTAATCCCACTAACCGCACTAACTGTGTTTGGAGTTTGGTGGGAGGAAGCCGGAGAGAACCCACGCAGACATGGGGAGAACATGCAAACGCCACACAGAAAGGCCCTTTTCAGATGATGAATTCAACCCAGGCCCAATTCACGGTGAGGTAACCACCACACCACTGTGCTGGCCCAGGGAGTGCTATATGAAAGTAAAATATTCTGGGACTACTACGAACATGAAGGCTCATCTCACATGCCGCCATTCTGAAAACAGCAAATATTAAAAAAGCTCAACTGAAAAAGCAGCCGACAGTGGGCGCATTTATCTTGACAAAGCTACCTCTCGATTCAACGGGAGCTAAGAAAATGACACGATCCATCACCCAGTTTATTTACAAAGACCTGAATCCACATAGTTGTTGTAGAAAACAAGGGTTTGGAGTCCATGTGACAGCATCGTGATATATTTTCATAGACGCCGCCATACCCAGGCTACAGAGAAGTTAAACATAAAGCTGGGGAAAGTTTGAGTACAGCAGAAAGGAGTGCATCAACTTGTGACACACTGAAAAAAGATAAATCGCAATATATGCTACTGCAATACTCAGCATGTCACAAAATGTTTAAAAGTGCTAAAATATTGTATCATAGGTTACGTGTCACATCGTTGGACCCCTGCCTCTAACTGCTGCTACTCTCTACACCTACTTATGACAATACTAGCGTGACATCCGATACACAGTATACATTAAAGTCACATATGTAAGACCATAGAAGAGAAAACACTATCAAGAAAAAGCAGAGTAAACAACAGCCTGAAGACAGTACGAGAGTTGAGAGTGAGCTTTGCTGCTTTTTCATTCATTTATGTCACAAAAAAAAGATTCCACTTGCATCGATTGTGTCCAGTCAATTTTAATGCTTCCCGAACAAGCAGTAGATTGCATTGGCAATCCTATTCATATCCATTGATCTTTCAATTCGGTGTTAATATGGGCTGGCTGAGCCTCCAGGTGTTCCCGCTGAAGGACAAACAGCTACAGAAAAAAAAGCAAAAGCTGACATTTTGCCGTGCATACGCTGAAAGAACAATATACTGAAGCACTTTAGACATCCTGGTTTGTTGTTGATTTAAGCATTTCAATATGACTGCCACCCTCATTTAAAATCCTTTTTTTTTTGGGTGGTGGTGGGGGGGGATTTGGACGTGACAAAACACGCATAACGATGCAAACCAAATTGTGTCAAACACAGAGAATCAGCTGTGACTTTGTTCTATATTGTTGACGTGTTAATGCTTTAAACAGATCAGCGCACGTCATAATCCCTTGGCAAGACACATTTTTACGGAGAGCCCGTGAGCCAAGCCGTGGAAGCATTTCAATGCAGAAAACAGCGTGGCCTATACTGAGCCGTCCTCAGGTTTTCATTCAGCTGAAAACCTGAGATTTCTGCTGAGATGAGATTTTCTTGCACACCAACACAGACACGCACACAAAGAACAGCAAGTTTAACTGAAAGGAGGTATTACAAAAAACAGACAGAGAGCAAAGAGACTGAATTATAGGAAAAGCAACTGCCACACCGGACCACAGCAATAAGAGGGGGGAAAATGAATGAATGCATTCTATTTGATCTGGATAGGAGAGCTAGGACAGTTTCATGAATGATACGCAGTGGAAAAATATAATTAGGCCTTGGGGGCAGAGTACCCGGCTACTCCTACTCTAAATGTGCATTTGGTCCAGACATGCTCTGACTCGGCTTCGTGTGCCGCAGCAACGTGTTAAGTTTTGACAAGGCTGACAGATGAATCAACTCTGCCATTTAACTCGCAAGCAATGCAAACATTTCACCCACTAACTCTATATTCAGCGGCCTCTGTTCGATGTGGATGAAAGCATCTTATTCCTCTCGTTCAGAATAGGTAATTGCCAGCTGTCTAGATGTCCAGCAAAAGGAGAAAGCATATACTTCCCCTAACTGAAGACTGGTTCCTCATGACTTCTGTAATCTCTAATATTATTAGGAGGTGGCAGTAGGTATTGAGTTGTATAAATAAACTCAATTATAGTGTCAGAAATGTGCCTAAAATATAATCTAACGGTGTAGAACTGTGAAGATGACCGACTTTAAACAGTTGGTCAGCTTCACAGTTAGACTTTTCCTTTTCCCCCCTTACACTTGAATCTCTACAACACTTTAACACACCAGGATTCCACGGACATGATGCAAAAAGCAAAATGAGCCACTTTCTGTACTATACAAAAAAGAGAAGAAACATAGTCCATCTTCAAATTAATTTTGGACACCTAGAGTGCGTGCCATGTGTCCAAGGCAACATGAGATGCCAATTGCACCTTTAACACAAAGGTGTTTGTGTTTACAAACTGCTCCTTAATGATAACAAAGCAAACCACAAAGATGCCCTGGAGATAAATTTCGGCACTGCTGTAAAGACCCTGGACTTATCGAGCCTGCCCGCCGTCTCCCTCAGCACTGATCTTCGATTATCGCGGACGCATATTCGAGCAACGCTGATACAGCTAATGCTTGTCGCCATGGTAACAGGCTTTAAATGCTCGCGGAGGCACGCTCTGCTGATGGTCTGTAGCTGTACACCCGATACCCAGGAAAGTAGAGGTGCCAGATGGCTGTGACAGTGTTTACTGTCACTCACACACTCAGTCAGATGATGTGTTTATATACACGGCCGCTGAACTCACGATGAGGGGGGGACATTAATGAAAATGTGCAATTTCAACACTGGGTCAAAAAAAAAGAAGAAGTATCAGTGTGTATTCCTATTGACACTGTTAAAAATTCGCCAACAGCGCAGGTAATCCTGCACGTTTGTGCTTCTTTTTAACATGAGATGTAGAGGAAACAGGAGAGAGAGGGAGTTGGTTTAGACCAAACAGGAAGTGACATTACTGTCAACTCGCCATCCCCTCACAAAAAAATTCCCTGGTCTTGTCTCTGTTTGCCTCGCTGTTCTCAAAGCTTGGTGGAGCAGGGGGAGATGAGAGCTGTACCGCAGTCTGTGGAGACCAGCCTGCCATTTCTGCTCGCCATTTGGGGACAGTTTGTCCTTTGGGTAGCTTCCCCTGGACTCAGCAGGCTAATAATGGGCGAGGAGGGAAGTGCTGCTGTGGGCAGGGACGGCGAGAGGAGGGCAGCAAAGAAAACTGTCCTAATGCAGTGTTTATTTAGGGCAGAAAGCCACACACAAAGACAGCTCGTCTATAGAGGGGGGGCTCGGGGGTATGACGAAATGAATTCAAATGGTCCAGGACCAGACAGTGCCATTTAAATTACTGCCGAGTCCCTCGAGCTCCTACCTTTCATAGAGAAAAAATTCAATTTCAGGCCATCTGCACTAGTCTTTTACTACTCTCTTTCAAACACGTATACTTTTATTGTGGTGCCAAACTTCAACTTTTTATAAAGAGGCTTTGATGTCTACAGTTTTTTTCCCCCCAGCTCTCAAACTACAGAGAAGAGAAGAATAATGCTTTATCTACTCTCACTATCACACATACTCTAAAATTCTTTAGCTGAGCATTTTGCCTCAGAGTGCGTGGGTAACCAACTTTAACCACTGGAAATTCATAGCAGAAAAACTTTGCTCTCTCTCAAACTCAACTTTAATGGACAGAAGCATCTCCAGCTTTGGCACACTCTGAAACAAACTGATTAGTAACTCTGGCTTGGTACCATCAACTCGTCTACACGTCCTTGCTGCGAGAAGCCGTGAGAACTCCTCCTGTCTCAGGTACAGAATGTTTCTCCAGTTAAATAAATAAAATATAGCAGGGTAATTATTGCCTTTGCTGGTCACTGGTTATTTTATCACATTTGGCATTTAGCCTGGCCTCAATGACAAATCCCACCACTCCCACCCCTCCCAACACCACCAAACAGTAAAATTAAAAATGCTGTCTTGTGTGATCTGCCTCACCCTCCAACACTGCACACAGTCAGAGGAATTCGACTCGCTTTTCTCCAACAGAGTGGCTCTTAACAGAAAAAAATAAAATAAATTTAACCTTCAAGACTTAATTTAAGACATCAGCACCACATTCGAATGCCAGCATTGCTAAAGTAAAGGTACACTGTGTTTGATTTAATAGAAAGCCTCTCTATATAACTCCTACTAACCAACAAAACTGACTTATTCTGTCATATCATGAGATTAAAATAAGATGAATCCAGTATAATAAGATTAAATGTGTAGTTTTTTCGTTTGTTTGGTTTTTTACTAATCAGCAGGGCCCGTCTGTTTCCCTTTTTCTTCTCTTTACCTTTTGTCCTGAGTCAAGGCCACTCCAGCGGGAAGCAGAGTGACATTTCTGGGGCATTATGAGAAAATGTCCTTAAAGAACCACCAAGTGAAAAAGAGTTGTGTAACATATCTCTGACCTTTCGCAGTTGTGACCACACACACACAGCGCTGTGTACCTCTGTTCATTTACATCACAGCTATGTTGTACCGAGCGACTGCGTATACAAAAGAAGCCAATAAAGCCACAGCGTGAAGATACTACTGCACAAGATGCGCAGCACTTCTTCGGTTTGTGCACGATCACTCACAACAAGTAATTACTACAGCAATGTGCATCGCTCATTCTCAAATGTGGTCCCCATGCCAACAAAACCCAACCCACAGATACTGCACCCTGCAATTAATTGTTCCAATTTTTTTTTCTCATTTCAGTCACTGCCAGGGAACCATGCTATCACTGCCACTCGTTTTCTCAAGGGAGGCTTGTGTGTGATGATAGAAGGCAAAGCTCTCAGGGTACAAATCAATTTTAGCATCCATCCTTTT
Source organism: Haplochromis burtoni (assembly GCF_018398535.1). Classification (NCBI taxonomy): domain Eukaryota; kingdom Metazoa; phylum Chordata; class Actinopteri; order Cichliformes; family Cichlidae; genus Haplochromis; species Haplochromis burtoni. The sequence goes on from NW_024582456.1 coordinate 1,300,740, forward strand.
CATTCAGAGGCCAAAGTATATTCTTGGGGCACTTACCAAAGTCTGACATGTTTGATTCTTTTTCTTCACCTCTGCATCAAGCGCTTCACACTCTTTCCTTCTGGTGCTGATCTCAGTCTCCTGGGGAGATGGGGAAAAAGCAGAGGACAGCTGCTTGGTTTGTCAGGAACAGAAGCTTCCTGAGAGAACTCAGTAAAACTAAACAGGAAGAGACTGAGCTGAGGCTTTTCAGCATTTAGGTGTGCGAGTGCATGTGTCAGGGGTTTGTGTGTATATGAATTGTACATGGGTGAGATTTGCAGAGATTATCTGCTAGAGATTACAAATGTTTCAATGTCAGGGAAAAGGGCTGAAATGTTTTGAAATGAGAGATTCAAAAAAATGTGGATAGAGGGAGTGTGGCCCCTAATGAATACTATCGTGAAAAAGATCAAACCAAAATCTGCTTAAAACTTCTGCAAATAAAAGCGGGGTTAGACCTTCCTACACCTATGAGAAGCTGCACACAGAGGTGCTTTAAACTAAATGTCAGCAAGCTCTCAATGGCGATGCTTGGGTCGCCATTTGTATTTGATTTGATTTGTCATATTCAACACACGTAAGTTAACGATCTGTGACGGGATTTTGTTCCCTCATCGCTAAATATGGAATGAAGATTTTGAAAATGTGGTGAAATGTTTAATGTAAAGGCTTGAAGTGGTTTTATCTAGCGGGCGATCGTGGCTCAAGAGTTGGGAGTTCGCCTTGTAATCGGAAGATTGCCGGTTCGAGCCCCGACTCGGACAGTCTCGGTCGTTGTGTCCTTGGGCAAGACACTTCACCCGTTGCCTACTGGTGGTGGTCAGAGGGCCCGGTGGCACCAGTGTCCGGCAGCCTCGCCTCTGTCAGCGCGCCCCAGGGTGGCTGTGGCTACAATGTAGCTTGCCATCACCAGTGTGTGAATGGGTGGATGACTGGTTGTGTAAAGCGCTTTGGGGTCCTTAGAGACTAGTAAAGCGCTATATAAATACAGGCCATTTACCATCTAATGATGGAGTGAAATACCAAGAAAACAACTCCTATCAGCTTAAAAAGAAAGCGACTAAATTCCCCATCAATCCACGAGGCTCATTCAGGTCTAAAACATAAAGGTGAAGAGTCTGAGGTATTTTAACCTTAGTGGGGTTGTCCCTCAAACATGTGGTCATTGACCCACTGTTAACTATGTGCTTGGGTCATTACTACCAGAGGTTTTGGGTGAAACCACTGTGAGACTTTGCCCCACCCTGTGATGTAGTGTACTGAGGTCACCTGATGCGAGGGACAGCCCCTTCTAAGGTTTAAATACCTGGGACTCTCCACCATTTGATTTTAGAGCTACAAAGAAGAAGCCTCTTGGATAAGAGGTGAAATGCCTTAAACTTAAAGAAGTCCAGCCGCTTTCTTTTTAAGCGCCTAAGATTATCCTGACCAGGATCAACAAGACAGCAAGCAAGCTATTTATTCCAGCTCTTTTCTGAACTAAGGTGGTTCTGTCATACTTCAAGTCTGCCTATAGAACAAAATGAGCAGCTGTGGGTTAGACGTGGAAGCAACCCTTGGAAAAACCCAGAAGGTCGTCAAACCAGGTGTTTATTGATATGCGCTTAAGTGTCAAAAGCCATCATTAATGGTACAGCAATGAAACCTGTGAATCTATAAGCCATTATATTTTTCCTATTTTTTAAATATTGGTAATTGTTGAGTCTATTGACCAGCTTTACAGCAGAAGCTTCTGCGTACCATAGCAGAATCAGAACAGGTGTAACTAATAACTATAATGAGTGCTGTGTTGTGCTTCAGGGTCTCAGCGGACCCCTAAACACACCACAGCATGCACAGCACAGCCCGTCTGCAGAGCGGCGTTGCTGACCTTCCTTCGCAGGATAAACACAGGTGTAATTGGTAACATTACTTACGGCCATGTTCCGTTTAGACGGCCCTGCTATTGTGAGTGCTGGTTTAACTAAAACAAAACAGACGTGACAATATGTAGGAAATCCAGATTAACCTTTAGGGAAACGGCAACTTTCTGTTCATGCTTTATCCTTTTTTTCCCCAATATGAATTTTCTGACATACTCGCGTTTACTAAGAAATAAGGAGACTTTATTTGATCCATTACTACAGCTTAAGGGTTTTCTTGGAAAAAGCCACTGCTGTGATCTGGCACTAAGACTTGCACTGAAATTCAGCCCCAATTATTGCAATTAAATACTGTATACCTGTATGGTAGACTGCATCCCCTGTTTGATCGGGGAAATAAAAGGTTGAACATGTTTTCAACTTATGCCTAATATTTTCTCCAAATGATCCGAGTGCTTGTTGTGTTTCCATTAGGCTGCAAGCCGAACAGTGCATTAGTTGGAATTACAGTGAAAAGAAATTCAACTTTCTTCACAATGTGCAATTTGAGCCAAAACATGACTTAAGTCTGGCGCAGTCAATTACTCAGACTAACAGTGTTGTTCAGAGAACTCGTCTCCGCTCGCTTCTCAGTAGGGGCGCACAGAGAGAAACGGGATAACCCTATCAAGGCTGCCGGTGTGTTTAGTCTCATTTGTGTGCCTTCAGTCCAACACCATGGCGACCTTAGCTGGGAAGCTTGGATGCCTTCTATAGTCATGAGAGTACCCACAGTATTTTTTACTGGATATCAGGGTAATGCATAGCTACTCTTACGGTCCAAAATGCACGCCAGCTTTACGTCATCACCCAGATCCTCTGTTTACCAGATCACTGAGCTTTGAAGGAGGAACATTGCTGCTGTGGATGGATGCGTGCGACCACACCGAGGTCGTTATCGTTAACTAAAATAAGCTAAACACCAAAATAAGATGTGGCAAAACATTTTAGTTAACTAAAAGATAAAATAAAAACTATCCTTGTAAGAAAGAAAGGAAGAAAATAAAGCAGCATCTGTTGTTTAAGTGAAAAATTTACCTTGAATAATGAGGCATTGGTGGGCGTGTTTGAGTCAACAGTTTTTAAAAGGTTCTGTGTTTTTATTGTAGTACCTGTGCTTATTTTCCTAAATCTTGCCTCTCACATATCCTCGCCATACATTAATAACCAGAAAGACTAAAGGTAACACTGAAACTAATGAAAACTAAATTAAACCTAAACTGAATTAAAAACAAAAAGTCAATTTGAAATAAAATAAAAACTAATCAGAACATACAAAATTATCATAGCTCTATATCACACACTCACGCGCACACACACGGGCAGCATCACACGCCTCTGAGCGAGACTAAAATGTGAGAATGCACGAATGTTTGCTTCCTCATAGCAAAGCTCACAGGCTGCTTTGAGCTTGAATATATCCATTGAAGGCATTTTTGTTACTGCTGCCCTCCTGACCTGCTGTCGTTCTGACTGTATTTAATAAGACAGTGAGCAACAGGGTCAGAGAACAAGATGAGGAGGAGGATGAACAAGCTCTGACCCTTTTGTAACCCACAACCTTGTGGCATTTCACCCCAGGAAAGCATCAGATTACTGGTTAAATCTTCAACCACTTATCCGTGATGGTGGGTGCAATAGCTGAAGTCAACACGCAAGTGTGCACCCAGGATTTCAAACGATTTAGCAGTCGTGTGAATGGAAAGAAATGGAAGATGAACCCCATTTCAAGCATAGAGTTCATGATTAAGTCCTGAATAAGGTGAAGATAGGAACTAAAATAAAAGTATGGCTGTGGTTATGAGTCTGTTATCAGTTTGTCTTTAAGTTTGACTAATGATTCGTGGCTGAGAATAAAAGGGGCAACAGTATGATTAGGTTTTGCCAATTCTTCACTAACAGCTAAATTTTACTCAATCAAATGTGATGCGCATTGATTCCAAATAGGGGGAAATACTGCTGATCTTTAAAATAACAAGAACAGAAAGTAGTTTCATTTACTTGTTCAGGTGGGATTGATTATCCGCTGCAGGTGTTTTTCCGGGACTTTAAGGCCCTAAAACTCCAGAGTTCTTCTACGACTTCTTTTACACTCTAGAAATGATTCCCTGTGAGTGAATCACACACAGTTTCTACAGACAGCTCGCCATCTCCCATGTGGGCTGGTAGCTAATGTGTACACTTTGCAGAACCAGACAGCTACGGCGTTGCGCAAACTCACCCGATGAATATTTCACTCGCACGCATACAAACACACAGCTCGCAGGCTCGCTGAAGCCCATTTGTTTGGAGCACATTTGCCAGTGTTCAATTAAAAATCCCTCTGATAAAAGATTCAAATGGCTGCCACTGTGAGTAATGAGCTCCTGTATAAGTGAAGAGGCGTTTACTGCACAGCAGATGAAGATAGATGAGAAAGACCATTCCCTTAGGCTATGTCTAGCATTTGTGCCTCAGTGGCACTAATGCAAATGCATGCACAAAAGAGGTGCATTCACTACTCTACGTGTGTCGGATATACTACAATTCAAATCTTAAGGTTTTTGCATACAAAATCAGGTAATACAACTTCAGATGAATTATAAAACATGCAAAACAAAAATTAAGCCATAGTGCAGAAGCAGTGGGTAAAAAACTAAGTACACCATTACTGCTTCTGTAGGAAATAAGAGGATAAGTAGCAGCCAGGTGCTGATAATCAAGTACAGTTGAGTAACTGATGATCAGCAAATGTGAGCACCTCTATAAAAACAGAAGTTTTGGCAGCTTGCTGGTCTGGAGCATTCAGGTGTGTGTAAACATAATGCCAAAGAGGAAAGAAGCCCAACAGTGTGGGAAGGATTATAAGGGAAAACAGTTTGAATGCCATCAGGCTACAGGAAGCAAGATCATTCACTGGTGTAAAACATTTAAGTCAGTTGCTGGTCTACCCAAGAGCTATATCTCTGACTCTACAGGCCTCAGTTAGCATGTTAAATGCCAAAATTCATGACAGTACAATTAGATAAAGACTGAAGATGTGTGGCTTGTTTGGAAAGGTGACGCGTTTACAACACAGAAGAAGTCCAAACATGGACGAAGTAATTTCCCCCCAAAATTTAGGCTGTCGGCGTTAACGTGGTCATCAGGATTAACGCAACCCATCTGGAGCAGAGAATGAACCAACTTTGGACAAACTGCGCAAAATGTTTTGACAGAGACAATTCAGGGATTTTGACTCAGTCTGCGCTCCAGATGGGTTAATTGTTAATCACGTTAGTCGTGATGACGGTGCGTTAACCCTGACAGCACTAAAAAAATATAAAGTCGCTAATTTGGGATTTATACAATACAATACACAACTTTATTTATAGAACACATTTAAAAACCAACGGTATACCAAAGTGCTTCACATAAAAGACAGAAAATAAGCCTTAAATATTATAAATATTATATTATAGGACCATAACAAAGTACCACATATGCTAACAGGTCAGTGTCACTAATACACAGGAATAGCATAAAATGCATATCAAGTAAAACATGTTAAAAGCACAAAGCCATAAAAGATATATATAAAAGGTAATAAAGAGTGAGTCTAGGGATCTGCTACAGGCATTAACGAGCAGGAAAGGCAAGGTTAAATAAATAGGTTTTTAACTGTGATTTAAATGATTGGATAGAATCAGACACGCGGTTATTCCATAAATCTGGTGCAGCCAAGGCAAACGTACGGTCACCTCTAGACTTCAGCAGAGATCTTAGCTGCACCAGGAGTAACTGAGTAGACGATCTTAGTGCTCTAGCGGGAATGTACGGTCTAAGGTAGCTTGGGGTTGTGTTGTTGATAATTTTAAAAGTAAGCAGAGGTATTTTAAATTGGATGCGGTATTTAATGGGTAGCCAGTGCGGGTCAGCTAGAACAGGGGTAATAGAGGCAAACCTCCCAGTCCCGGTCAGAAGGCGTGCCGCTGCATTTTGAACAGTTTGCAGTCTATGAAGAAGGGTAGAATAAAGACCGAAATAAAGGGAGTTGCAGTAATCCAGCCTAGAGGTCACAAAACCTTGAACAAGCTTTTCCAGGTCCTTGTGCGGAACATAATGCCTAGCCTCAGAAATGAGACGCGGTTGGTAAAAACTAGATCTACAGCGGACACTTGTTTATCAAATTAAAAAGAGCTATCCAGCAATACGCCCAAATTGCTAACAGTGTCAGAGAGGGAGCTGGCAAGGGAACCAAAGTTGTCCACGAGAAATATTACTATCAAATATCACGATTTCATTTTTCTTATCATTTAAGATAAGAGAGTTTCCTAAGAGCCATTCTTTGACCTCACACATGCACTCTTGAAAGCAGTGCAAAGGCAGAGCAGGATCATCAGCTAGTTCAAAGTAGATCTGTATATGGTCAGCATAACAGTGAAAAGTGATATTGTATTTCTCAAAGATTGCGCCTAGAGGGCGCATATACAGTTTGGCTTTAAACCAGATGAAAAGAGGTAAGCCTGAGGATGTAACCAAAGCAGTGTGCCGCTTGTCCAGACATATAGTGCGGGCAAAGTACCCAAACATGACTAACTTGCACGAGCATGTCCACCAGTGAGTATGCTAGGCTATCACCAGCTTCTGCAGCTCCATCAACAAGCATTTGGGCTCACTCAGAGGAGGGTGCATTTTCTTGCAGATGAAAGAGGATGCTGTTAAAACAGCGCTATTTTGTGTTTTGTTTTTTTTCTGTTGACTGCTTCTATTAGCTCCATCATTATTAGCAAACTTACTCATGGGCAAATAATTAAATAAATGACCCTTGTAAAAATGATTGATAGTCAATATATTCGTCCAATCGGTCAACCCTAATATGTGCTGATATGCTGTGTGTTTAAAAATTACACAGCATATCATCTAAAGCAGGGGTCCCCAGTCCATGAGAGCCGGTGTCCCTGCAGGTTTTAGAGCTCACCCTGGGTCAACACACCTGAATCACATGATTAGTTCATTACCAGGCCTCTGGAGAACTTCAAGACATGTTGAGGAGGTAATTTATCCATTTAAATCAGCTGTGATGGATCAAGGACACATCTAAAACCTGCAGGGACACCAGCCCTCGTGGACTGGGATTGAGGACCCCTGATCTAAAGTTTGGTTTAAACTGGGTCATGCAACACAACAATGATCACAAGCAGAGCGGCAAATCTACAACAGAATGGCTGAAAAAGAAAATAATGAAAGTGCAGACCTCAACCTCAATGTAAGACAGCTGTGTATAAAGTGAACTTAAGTATGACTGATAAAGCAAATCAATAGAAAATTAATCAGCCACAACTGTCCAGCTTCTCAGATGTGAACATCTTTTATTTCGGACTCTCCTCAGTCACTGAGTTTGACAAAGTCACACCCTTCCACTGCAGGTATGTGCAGCTTGTATGCATTTTTTGTTAACTTCAACTAATTTAAAGGGGGAAAACAAAAACAAATCAGCGGCACAGTAACCAGGACTGAAGTTAATCATTACACGCATATCTTGATTATATTAAATTACATTGGATTTACTTCTATGATACACTGCATGGCTTTTAGACATGTTTTACTGGATGGTTTGTGATACCCAGAGAATGTACAATATTGATCTTCTGTTTTTTTTTCGTCTACTCTCACCAACTTTAAGGTTAATCCATACAATTTTCAAGCATGTATTATGGATTATCACAGAAATTTGTACAGTATTCAATGTTCCCAGCCAGCAAAGCCTAAAGTCTTCTGCGATCACAAGGTCTCAATAACATTAAATGGACTGTGATGAAATGTAAAAAAGACCTTCATGTTTCCTTCCTTCATTTAAATTAGGTCTACTGACTGTGAATGCATCACAGCAGCGCCTGTTTCTATTACATCAGATTATAACATTATAACAATAGTAATAAAACTGCTATATTAATGCTAATTAGCAAATAGAACAGTAAACATTAGAAATGTTTCACTGTTGATATTAGAAATGTATATTAAGAGCACCTTCACATGCTCTCATTAGCATTTAGTACAGTCTCTACTGCCAGCCCTGAATACAGCAGTCTGTGCTCAGCACCATGAAGAGTTCCCCCCGGGCCGACACAACCGCAGCATGTGGCTTATATACTATAACTATTTCATTTCTTTTGCTGCTGACTCCACTCCACTGCACTGCTCAGCAACATCTCCACAAAATAAGGCTCACATGCTACCGTATTATTCCTGAAATGACTAATTAACACAGGAGGCTTCCCCCATCCTGTTCTCTGTGTTTCGTCTTCTGATCTTCGGAGCTGGGAAAGCTCTGCGTATAATCTCTAGTGAGCAGAGGTAACCTCATTACTTTCTCTTTTTCCCTCTCTCGTTTTCCCTTTCATGCCTTGCCTTGTGTTGACTAATGATATGTAAAAGGGGTGAAAATCGACTTAAACTTATCCCTAACCGTGAGGTTTGCAGTGTACCCTTTGATTATGAAATGTCCTTGTTTGAGTACGCCCTGAAACACTTACTGTCGGAGGAGTCTGTGTGTACATAAATGTGCTCCTGGAACAAAAACCTTAGAGCACAAGCTCCACTTGCAGCATCTCAGTAGTGCACCTGGCAAATTGCATGCTAGAAGGGTTATCCTTTAAATCTGAGCACAGTGTGCTGATTTAGTCAAATTTTAATAAGTAAATACAAGTCCCATGTGCCCCCAGGTCATGTATCTACCAAACATTTTAGTGCACTCGTCTGAGGTGAGAAAAAGTGGAAAGGTTTGGTTCCATCTAAGAAAATTCCCAGGGATGTCTGTGCAGCAACACATCTGCTTTGTATGTCCACATTGTGTCCACAGTCCACAGTTGGACACACCGACATCAAAAAACAACTTCCCGGTTTTAATCCAAGTCCACTGGTGCTCCCCAAGCTTGTTTTTAGGAAGAGGCACGAGTGACAGAGGATGGCACCGTACATGCAGCTGACAGCTGGGCATCCAACATCCACAATGACATAATCTTCCGCATGTAGTGATCACTTTAAACAAAGCGGAAATCACAGCAAAGCCATTATCTTTAACTTACGAGGTGGTGCACAGGCATTAAATCTCAGTCATCGCAAGTTATGTTATGACACATTTTTTGTTTTTGTTTTTTCCCAGACAAACCGAGTTGCAGCCAAAAGTCAGGCCATCAAGGAAGCAGGAGGAATGTCGAGGTCTTTAACAGAGGATTCCCCTCTGTTACCTGATACGCAAACACAACTTTTACTTAGCATCATTTAGTACACGACTATACTGCACTTACTCCTGGCCCAGAACACGGTAATCTAGTCCAGCACAACAAGGACTTGTGATTTTCAATCATTTGAAATGACAGAGTAAGTTACATAACCCCTGCAGCTTAAGTCTGTGTGTGCAGGCACAGATGCTTGCATTCCACTAATACTGTACTCATCTGGCACCTGCAAGTGTGTATCACTGTGTATGTTTGTTTGTGTGCAATAAAATGCAGACTGAATGCTGAATCACAGATTTACAGGAAAAACAAGAGTAGCTCCCAGAGGTCTACAAGAACATGCCAACATGCGCACACACTTGCAAAACACACACGTGGACGTGCACACATGCTCACAGGGCAAAAGAAATTGGACCCAGACCAGCGAGGTAGAGTGAAAAGTGAGATGAAAGGGAATCAGAATTCCGGCCTCACAGCGGTGAGTCTCTGTCATCAGGTCAAGTTTTAGTTTGCGTATACGTCCGTCCAGACTTGACTTTTGGCCTTCTGGATATCATCATTTAATGCTTTATTGCTATTAGTCTGTGAAAGAAGTGCTGCTATTATTACCATATGAAAGTTAGTGAAGGTCACATTAACAAAAACAGTAAAAAAAAGACTTACAGATGGACACAACTGTAAAGATTTTAGCCAAACACGGACATAAAATAGCAATACTCTAAATAACCACATTAATTTAGGTGGCAATGTGCAGAGTACAGGCAATGACGCCTACGTATAAATGTGAATGTGAGGGGAATATGGGCAAAATGAAAAACAGAATTGAGGCACCTCAGCTAGGCTACTGCTATCAGGCATATTAAACACCTATGCAGCAGCGTCGGGAACAGTTCGCTGGTCTAAATTCCACTTTCTTTCCTTCCCAATCTCTCTTTTTTTCTAACTCACCACCATGAAACACGAGCCTTGGGGTGCCGGACAATCAGAAATGAAGCTGCCGCTTTCACCGGGGTCTGACCTCGCTGAGCCACCAATCGCTACCTTACCTGCCTGCTGATATCTAACGCGCAAACACCAACAAGCAAAATACGGGGAAGACGAAGAGTGGAAGGTGAAATAACGCAAGCAAGGCAGGAGAATGAATCATAATGAATGAAAAAGGCAAGAAGATGACTTGAGAGTGCAGATGAGAGGCGAGTGAGAGGAACAAAAAGGATAGACTAGGATCTGTTAAGGTGAGGTAACTGGCACACGAGGCTAATTTGACAAAAAACAGGCTCTGTGTGTATAAGAGGCTCCGAGAGAAGACTGCAAAATCTGATAATCCCACAGCATGAACAAAAACATGTCAGATGAGACTTCTGTCTTAATGGAAACTAAACAATGACTCATGCATACACAACACACTCCTACGTAGATAATGGAGGGTCCTATCAGTTGCTCGGATATCTATTCATTTCCCACGTGACCATGCTGGATTTAATAATCCATTCTTTAAAAAAAAAAAAAATGACTAGTGCATTATGGGAAAATAAACAGGTTTTATTTTTTTATGTTTTGGCAGCTGAGGCAGTCTCGATGACTTAAAGGCCACAGAGAACATCTGATGATCTGATGAGCACTGCTGCAACCAAACAAACGCTAGATGCCCATTGCTGTTGCCCACTCAGACACGGAGGCTTACTCATACCCATCTGGATTTGCTGGACAATTTCTGCAGACTGTCATTCAGTTCACATGGTAACCTTCATCCCTCATGGCACAGCATTAAACTCCATATAACAAAAGACTTTTGTCATAAATTGACACAGAGAAGACTGCGCTGACACATCATACAGTGTGATTTGTGAGCAGGAAGGTATTTTCTTTATATGGACTTGGGGACCCTGCACTACAAAGACAGAGCTGTGTGTTGTTATTCTATTCTCTTTTATTAGATTCCAGCAGACTTTGCAGAGATCCATGGGAATCAATGCAAATGCTTACAGCGGGCTTAGTCATATAGATATACAGACGCTAAATGCTCAAAAACAAGGATTCAACAAACAATGCTTGTATAGCTAGTTCTGGTTATTGCAAAGACTTGCAAACATTTTCAGGTCAATATGTTGCTGCTAGAGGATGGAACAATTGTTTTAAAGTCATTCAGCAACTCCATAACTGTACCAACACATTGCTCAAGATGAAGATGCATAAATAAGCAAATGAATGACAGCGTCATGGCCGTCTAAGTCAAATTAGAGTGGCCAGTAACCGTGCAGGTAGATTAGCTGCTGTCATGATGGACTGTTGGCCGAGAGGTCCAGACAAGCATTAAAGCCTCGGGAGGCAGTGTCAACATCGAAAACTGAGCAGGGGAACAAACACAGGCGACAAATAAACCATGAATCAAGGCACACTAATACGTGCAACTGTGCACACAGGAACTACAGGTATTATCGAGGCGCAGCTGACACATTATCCACAGCAGAGGGCTCTCTTCATTCATTTTAGCCATTATTATCTAAAAAAAAAAGAAAGAAAGAAAGAAAGAAAGAAAGAAAAAGGAAAAGGTCATTGGCAGCTGGAAAAACAAACAACAAAAAATACATATGTTTAAATAAAGCAGCAAACAAATTTCAACAGCTATAAAGTGGATCTAGCCACAACAACAGTACAAAAAGGCGAACAAGAGCAACACCACCAAACATACCAAAAAACCTTATCTCTGTGTAAAATAAAAAGAGTTAAAAAGAGGCTACTGCCCTTTCCTTCATGCTGTCATGACTATGTCAGAATCACTCACTCCCTTTCTAAGGGGAGCTGTGCTCTTACATCTGCGCCCCTCTCAGTCAGAAGCCGACAGAACGAGAATCTCGCAAAACCTGGCATGATCAAATTAATTCACATCGAACCAAGCTGCCTGTTTGTCTGCACACTTGGGCCCCGACCAGATAAGCTGATTATAACACAAAATATTACATGCTGTCCTATTTGTTCTGATCCACTGTTATCCTAGTGTCCCTGGTAATACAAAATTACTGACCTATGAAATGTCAAGGTACACTTAGATGGATAATTACAAGGTATGTGATCCTTCAGATCTAAAACCTGCGCACAAATAGGAGCGTTTATCATCAGTGGTGACAATTATGTCTAATGATTTTATGTGCTGAAATGACCAAGGAGTCACAGGGCCACAGGGCCTCCCTCTTCCACCCACTGGATTACGACATGTGCTCTGCGTTATCAGACTGCAGTAACACTGTGTGGATGCTGTTGTGATACTGTGAATCACAGCATTAGGGCAGCAGACTTTGAACAACACCCCGTGCTGACCAGCACGGGCTCGGATGGCGCATCCCCTTTTGTTTGGCTCAGTTTAAAGGTCACTTCAACAGAATGTAGTGATAAACTCTTAAATGATGCTTCTACACTGGTTTCCGCTAATTTAACTGTCTCCCTGCCCTGCAAAATTAGAGCTCACATAGTTATGGGCAAAAGGGCTGTCACCAGCTGAGGTGCCTTTGATCCTGTGCCAGAGACACAGACATATGCTGTTCCATCCTGCAGGGAGGAGCTGTACTGGATGCAGGGTACAGCTCTTCATTGGCTTTCCATTCATTAACCACATTTCAACAGCTGGCGACCAATTAGTTTGCTCTCCAAACTCCAAAACCAATATAATGAGTACAACTTCACTTTTGTATCCTTTGTTAAGGGGAAACAAACTTGTGTTTGTGTTGGCAAAATAAAGTTTATACAGTGCGCATGCATGCCTTCTAGTCATGACAAGGCATGCATCCTCTAACACTTGTTTCCATTTGTCAGAGCGCTTTTTCTAACAGCAACAGGCTTTGACATATCGCATTCAGCTTACCGTCAAAGTTCATCAGTAGCTTGTGAACCCACAGAGGTGTTCATTAATGTGTCTTTAATGCTAAAAAAAAAAAAAAGAACAACATAGATTGAGAGGGAAAAGGTCATCCAGGTCTGATGTACAAAACCACCTCCTTTTGAACACACTTATCAAAAAGAACCAACTTTCTGCTGAAGTGATTACTGTGAGCTGTCTGACTTGGCTTTTGGCCTCAGCAAAACCGTGCTGACTCTCTGATGTGAGCAGTTTTTGCATTAGGTTGTGGCTGAGATCCTGTGTGCAGTAATAGGAGACAGGTGGTGCCCAGGAGGAGATAAAGAGTGAGGTTCTCACCCCACAGGATTCTGGCACAATCGCAGCAGAAACAGACGTTCTTGTTTCCCCATTTGGGGGACAGTTTCTAACAATCATGCGCCAGAATACAGGGCACCCAATTACTCGTCAAACCTGAGTAGCAAACACAGGGACCTGCTGCCTACGGCGTTCAAGTGCCAAACACAGTGGTCACATGCAGAAACTGGATAATGCATGCACTGGGCAGACACTATACTCAATTCAGTTCAGATGCTAGTCGCTTTGCTTTTGCAGACTAATTATGTAAGTTAAGCTTTAAGAAAGTGAGCAGGCGAGAAGTTAAAGAAAAAGACTAAAGAGATCAAGTAGATTAGTAAAAGCACTGTGTGTGTAAAAGCAACGTTAGCAGTGCTGTGAGGATGTATCAAATTATATCAAATATCAAATTTTATTATCTGTGTGCGTTAGCACTCCTAACTGCTGCTTAGCAAGTACAAGTAAGGCTGGAAATGTCACTGAGAATTTGATTAGTGTTGTAGACGTGTGCTCTAAGAACTAACATTTACATATATACATCATGCTCCTTTGATCTTTTGTTCTTTGTAATAAATAAATAAATAAAAACAGCAATAGTTAGCCAGCAATCTGACTCATTTTTTGAATACAAAAATTATCATGTCAGTGGTGTCTTCTAATTAAGCAGCTCATTAGAAAAAAGAACAACAACCTCACGCTTGTATCCAGAGCACGAAGCAGACAAAATGTTACCCGCAGTAAGAAGACCGATAAATCAAGCTTTGTTCGCAGAGTGCAAGGAAAAATACTTCATCACAAATAAAGAATGTGATAAATTTAAAAAATGCAAGAAAAGTACCCTCTAAAGCCGGTTATCCAGCACTGGCCTCTGAGGACACGGAGGGTTTTCTAAACCATTTCAGCTCGAGAACTAAGGTTAAAGGTTTTGAGCAGCTTATGATACATCAGCTTTTCACAGTGGATTATGGAAAAACAATCTAAACTACTGATAGACCTCAAAAGTTTGCAAAAACTACCTGAAGAGCTACCTGAAGTCACAGTGCTCAAAGTCACTTGACCTCAATCCCTGTGAATATTAATCAGCATTTCTTTTTATATATGTATGTCTTGGCCTTTTTATTCTTGTTGATAGGAGAGTGTAGAGAAGACAGGAAAACTGGGAGAAAGACATGCAGTAAACCTCCTCAGGGCAGATTTGAACCCAGCCACTCTGCATTAGTCTTATGGCATAGAAGTGACCAGCTCTACTAAGTAAGCTATACTGGCACCCCCTCTGAACATTCATGACATCACCAACAAATGAAAACAAACCATGATGTGTCAAATAGATATGCAAGTAATTTGTCAGTGTGGAGGGGAATTTGTTTTGCGTCATAGTAGCGTGACATTTTACCCACACTGCAGCCCTTTGATGATTACACTGGTTGTTCCTATTGCAATGGTGATCAAGCTAAGCTTTCATCAGAAACGCAGATGGAAGAGATTCTAAACTAATGCATAAAGGTTGGAAAAATAGCCTTCATCATTATATTGCTCTGCATTTTACCTTGATATCGAAGTCAAAATCAAAATCCATCTATCTGCATTTAATCTTCAGTTATTCATAATCTCAGGCTCTCTTCTACAGCTTATCTTTTGTCCCGTCTGTCTTCCTGATGATAGACGGTTAATTCTGCAGCAGGTTTCTTCCTGTTAAAAGGAAGTTTTTCCTTCCCACTGTCTCCAATTGCTTTCTCAAAGGGTTTGATCATTGGGGTTTTCTTTATATTTTTTGTGGGATCTTTACCTTAAAATACAAAGCGACTTGACTGTTATTGTGATTTGGCACTATAAATAACATCAAAGAGAAAATTCATTCACATGCAGTACCAGTGTGATACACTTGAAAAATATATACATTTCTTTATCTTTAACTTTCTTGGTGCTTTTATTACAGGTACATCCCCACCTCCACCATCACCTCCCACCTTCCTGTTTTCAGCTCCATCTTTAACTTCACTCTTGTCCTCACATGTCCAAAACAACTCACCTCTCCTACTGTGTCCTATCTCGTCCATCCTCGTCACTTCCGATGCAGCTGTCAGTGTGTTTAAATCAGCTGCCTGCAGCTTCACTTCCTATATAGCAGAGCTCGTCTCACTACCATTCTGTAAAACCTTTGCTTTCACTGTTGCCCTTCTGTCGCATATCACTCCCGGCATCCTTTTTCACTCTGCCTGCCCTCCCATCTACACCTCTCCGTCACACCTTTCTGTCATATTCACTACTAATTAAAACAGAGTATGGGTTTAGAGAACATGAATTAATAAAATCAGCGTAAGAAGGAATACTATTTTCATCAACAAATTCAATATATTTCTTCCACTTTACATATTACACAGTGATTTTCCTCTCTTAGATAAGTTATGTGTGTTGTTCCAGGCTGTTAAATTAACCTTAAATGGTAAATTATGTTTAATTTAATTATATGTGCACATTTTTGAAAATGCAGGCATTCTGAGCTGACATGTGTGTCCCTAACTTGTTTTCATTTTTACATTTTATAACGAGAAAAATCTTCTGGGATTTTTTTTTTTAATGAACCAAAAGAAGTAAGCAACTTAATTCCTCCTACACTTGCAGACGCTGTGGTCACACAGTCATAGTAGCTTGGAACAAATGAGAAGGCGTCCCTGCTCAGGCTCAATTTAGGAAAAAAGAGAAGAGAATAACTAAAGCAGGGAGTTCTGTAAATCCACCATTTATGGGGACTACACTTCCCAAACTAATTTCGTTGTTTGTTGTTGATGTCCTAGACAATAACAACAACAACAACAAAAAAACAACATCATCACAGTTGATGTTTCTGTCAAACTGAATAGTAGTGTAGAGTGATGTAAAGCCTGCTGTGCACAACCAACAGCTTAACAGAAAACAAGCCTCTTGTGTGAGTCCAGCATTAGCATATAAACAAGAGCCTGGAGTAGATGGTTGCTGCTGCTGCACGAGGCTCAATTGTCAATATGTTCGCTGGGCCTCATCCAGGGATCAGAGAGGGGGCTGTCAGGACTTTGATTCCTTCACACAGGGGACAGAATAAACAGCAGAAAAACAACACTCCAACCTGTCAATCACGAGACTCTCCATTTCTATCACAATAAACTCCAATTTGAGTATTCAGCTAAACAAAAATGGCTCCAATGTAGCTATTTGTGTTGGGAAAGTTGTCTACGCCACTTAAGATGGTCCAAAATAGACAAGTGGGTAAAGGCGCTAATCTAGTACCATTCTCCCTGAGAGGAGCTTCCCTCTTCTCCTTCACTCCATTGCAATGACGTTTTAGTAGGAGTGAGGTTAATTCTGTTATCTATTACACAAACATTCTAATGATGCTGCCAACATTAGTAAAGATACATAACCTTCCATAACCTGCCATAGAGCTGAAAGAAGCAGTTTTAACACATCTCTGTCTACATTTACTGCCTTAGAGTCAGCTAAAAGTCAAGGTTTTCACATGTTTGTACGATTGCTATGAATAGCTTGGAGCACACAGTAACAATTAATACAGTGTGTGGTGTTTGATGGTTGCTTCCATCAAAGTGCAGCCCAGAACAATCAGTGAGTACACAAAATTACCCATACTGTATCCTCTGAGAACACTTGAGCAAATGTTAAACTGCTTTTAGCAGTTACCATGGCATTTCTGCTGCCAGGGCATTTTTTTTTTTGTTTGAAACTGGAGTGAAGCAGCTTTGCAAAAGCTACTCACACATGCAAGTTTATTCAGAACTTAGCTGTGTATCTTACTACTCTACAAACTTTCTGTGGAGTCTGAAATGGCACAGAAACGTCTCCATCTGATCTTAAATTGCAGCAAGAGAAGGAGTATGAAAAGTGTGTGTGTGAGACTGTGTGTGTATGAGGAGATATGAAAGAGAGTATGATAGGGTCAACAGTTCTCTGATATCTCTGTTCATTTAATTAATACTTTGAACTACTTCAAATATATTTCCAAGGCTCATTTACCACCTTAGTCTCAGCTAAATGTTGATATTTGAGGTTCAGAAGTCAAATCAGACACACTCAGTCACTAATGCATTTTTAATTTGAGAAACACAAATTCTGTTCAAATCCCATGTTCTTACGATGTGCTCTAATTTTCAGGCAATTAAACAGAAAGTTTAGTTGGTATTTACTTACTGTTCTTATAACTTGAAGGGAAACTGAAACTGTTTGCAAATTAAGCTTACAATGTTTGTTAAATACAGTTGTAACCAGCAGCTTCATATCTGTTTTTTTCACACCATTTTGATATACAAATATAAGCTTATGCTAATGCTAACACACACTTGTCTGCACGCTAAATTTAAAGCCAGAACCATCTGCTGGTTAAGTATTTTGAAACTGTTGCTATAATGTTGAAATGTTACTAAAAGGTAAACCAATAACGTCACTTTGTGAACTAATGTAAACACAAAGTTGAAAATGGAGAAATATGGTTCTTTTCATTTTTTGTTTGGATTCAACAATGACAAAAATTAGCTTGAAGAGCTGCTAGTACATTTGTAGTAGCAGTTTGTTTTCCCTCTTTTTTTAAAATAAATTTTGGACAAAACCAATGGACTGTACATTTTTGGTTATTTTAACACTAGTCTTTTTGCTAAGCTAATCTCTCTTATATGTGTACAGGCTATATTTGAAGCATTAAGTGTTAGCTGGGTAAACATTTTAAAACGACAGGTGGACATGCACCTTAACATTAATGAGGCCATAATTTATTCTGGAAATACATACAATTCTGAAATACAGACTCAATTACCTCCTTAGTTGAAGCTAAATACGTATATCTGAGTAGCCCATTAGCTTTGATTAGCATAAACTACCAGCTGCTGTAACACCAGAAACTGTTACTGTTATGGTGTCTGTATGTATTAAATAAAAAAAATGTATAATTTGTGAGCTTTTAAGCTGCTGGTGTAGCAACAGTAGCAATGCTGTTTGGAGTTTCTTTTCCCTATTGTGTCAGTCTTTGCAAAAGCTATTATCTGTAATTTTATATGAATATAAACTACATTTTTAGTTTAGCTGCTGCTACAATGTTACCTAGACTTTACTGTTACAATAATATATCTTTAGTAATAATATTCTTATCCACAAACTCTTGATTTTTGCCTACTTACTTCTTTGACAACCATGTTTGCCTTTGCAATATTCTTTTATATTGTATATGCAACACACCAATATTGCAATAGTAAATGTACAACATAGTTTTGTACTTAAAGAATCTTGTTTGCTGCTGTACACACACAGGCATACCATGAAACGGGCCTTGTTAACAGTTAATTTCAAATTACAGTGCATCTTTCATGGGAGTATGAACTAATTAATTACAGCCTTATACTACATACATTTCAGTAGACGGCATATTAAGAATTCAAGGCATATTCAAAGCTCTGTTAAATCTGCCAAGAGCACTGGGCAATATGGCATATTAAACAATAAGTGCAATGTTGCCAGCTGTCTCTATTCAGAAGTGGGATGCCTTTGTAAATACAGCCCTCTTGGAATGAAAATGAGGTAGAGCACACAGAAAACCCTCTGACAACAGAGGACAGATCACCCTTTCTTCTTCCGCTGGCCCTCACTGACCTGCCCTCACCATCCCGTAAACAAAGAGAGAAAAAAAGCTGCACATTTACACCTTTAACCAACTCTGTAAAAGCTGCTCCGGTTTGGTATACAGGAAGGCTGCTGCAATTTGGTGTGCAAACAAACCAGTGCACCATGCATTCTTGGAAATGCTTAGTGACTTGGAAAAGTCACTATCAATATGAATTAAGATTAAGAAAAAGGGGTCAAGGTAAAAGCAAAGAAAAGGGGAAAGGTAAGATGAGAGGGAGAGTGATTGGTAGCTGGCTGCCATTCTGGCCCGGTGGCCCTGCGGCTGATGCACGGGGTTGCGTAATGGTTCTGCATGCAATGTGAAACACAGTAAACAGGACTTCAGCGCATGAAGCTGAAGAGACCACTCAAGCCTTCTGGGGAAGGGAAGTTATTTCAGTGAACCCATACATACACAGGATGAGACAGCCATGTTTTGACACAGTGCACTAAAAATAGCACATTCTTAATAGAAAAAAAACTGAGTGCCATGCAAATCTAGGCTCGCACATGGGGGGAGCGATAAAACGTTTCCTGCAAAGAGAGACCAACTAGGGGGCATGGTAAATAAGAGAAAGAGTGACCAGTTGCAGGGTAAACTACTCAGAATATAAAACCATTCACAACTCACCATGACAGTGATCCCACCTGACAACCACGCATCGCAGAAGGCCACACGACCACATTTACATACGATAAAAGAGCCGAAGCAATTAAGGATCAGAATGAGCAACTTTGCAGATCTGTTATGTAATTCCCAGCCTGTGGGACCATGTGTTAGAAAATGGCGGCAGGCAAGCATGTTGTGTTTTTGTGCTGCACGTATATGGTTGTTAATCACGCTCGGTCTCTTTGCTCTCTTTCCATTTCCAGAGAAGTAGAAGCCTGGCGGCAGCCAACCTACGGCGCCGCAGCACGTGCAGGCTGGACTTCAGCATCGCTGCGAATGTCACACAATGTTAACTTGCACACTGGAGGCCAGGCTACGGTTAAAGGATCACGAGGACAGCCTATAAATGGCGCCTTTTCACGCAACTCTGAATGAAAAGTTTACTGCTTTGATTGGATTTTATAGTTTTTCATTTCATTTTATTTTTATAGATATCAAATGCGTTGGGTGAATGTAAATGAAAGGTTGCAGATCAGAGAGAAGTTGTTCAAATACATGTCAAATAGACTTAGAGGTGCAAAAACATGCATCTCCTTTGGGAAACCAGTGGGAATACTGATGAGTACAGGTATTTTTCCAAGCACACAGAGAAAGCAGGTAGCACACATGAAGGGATGAACAGGTACTCTGTTAGAGCCACATAAAGGAACACATCTCTCTCTTTTCTTTCTCTTGTTCTCTCTCTCGCGCTCGCTGTCGGTAGCATGGGAGAAGATTTCTGCAGGGCGTGTTGGAGTGTGAGTCATCATCATTGCAGAGTGAGAGAGAAAGAGGGGAGAGGCATGCTTTAAGTCGAAGACAGAGCTTATGGCAGCAATGCAGCATGGAAACACCAAACGCATCGGCCTTTATCAGGGTTAAAAACCTCCACACATGCCAAACAACCGCATTTAAATGAGTCCCACGACAGCATCCCACCACAGGAAGGAAATGCCATCTTGTTGTTATACAACAACAGGCCAGAACTGAAGCTTCAGTGAAACCTACTGACTCACAACATGATCCAATGAGTTAGTGTAAAAAGCCTGAATAATAAGCTTGAAATCAGAAATCAGAAAATCAGTCAAATAACTGCACAACAAGTATTTTAGGTTATTTAATAGAAAAAAAATAATGTATTCATATACATATATATACATACATACACACATATATACATATATATATATATATATATATATACTATATATATATATTATATATTCATATACATACATACATACTACATATACATACATATACATATATAATACATATATACATACATATAATATATATACTACATATACATATATACATAACACATATAATATACACATATATACACATACATATATACACATACATATATACACATACATATATATACATACACTACATATATACACATACATACACATATATACATATATACATATACATATATACATATACACATACATATATATACATACACAACACATATATATATTATATATATTATATATATATGTATATATATGTGTATATATTATATATATCTTTATATTTATATATATATGATAATAAGTATATATATATATATTTAGTATTTATGTATTGTATGTGTATATATATATGTATGTATAATGTGTGTGTGTTATATATATATATATTGTATATATATATTTATATATATATATATATACACAATATACAATATATATACATATATAAACACATAATATATATACTATAATATATATATAATATACATATACTATATATATATATAGCTAATATTATTATAGATCATATACATAATATAATCTTACTATATATCTATACATATATATACAATAATTAATATAATAATATATATATATATATATTATATTGTATATATATCAATCATAATTTATTTATATTATAGTGTATATATAACACAAATATATATTAGTGTTCATTTACTTCCAATGATGAGATTGACGCAGAATGCTAAACTTAGAATTAATCCATTAAAAATACATAGGAGCAGGCACTGGTTTTTGGAAGCCACCATGTTGCCATCTTTAATACAGTGGCCATCGCCATTATGCCCAATCGTTTCATTCAAAATATGACCATTTTAACATTTTTAAATCATCTTTTACTCATCATGCCTTTCTCCTCTGCTCTGTCTCCTCCTTTATTTCCCCCTCATCCTTTTCCTCGTTACCTAAAGTTTCATTTTCAGAACTGAAGTCAACTAACACATGGAAATGTGCAAATGCATGTTTATTCATTCCCGATATTCAATATATTCACTCTACAATAATAAAAAGAAAACCCCAACAATCAGATAACCCTATATGAGCAAACACCTGGTGACAGTGGGAAGGAAAAACTCCATTTTAGCAGGAAGAAACCTCTGGCAGAACAAGATTTAGGGAGGGGCAGCCATCTGCCATGACTGGTTGGGGTTGGAGGGCACAATTACTCACAATTGTCACACTTAGTATTCTTAGCAGATTAGACATGTGTCCTTCCTGTCTCTGAACAGATGCCAATAAGCTGAAGAACAACAACAACAGTTGGTTATAAGCCAACATTGTGACAGCTAAGGTTAGACTCAAGTCCCCCAGAAATCACACTTTCCTTCAGATAAACAGTGAGCTTACATTCTAATAATAATAATAATATTAATAATAATAATAATAATAATAATAATAATAATAATAATAATAATACTACATTTTATTTATAAGCGCCTTTCAGACCCTCAAAGTCACCTTACAGTAACACGTGAACAATACCATAAAAAACATAAGAAAAATGTATATATAGCAAACATGATCAGATAAAATTTAGACATAAACAGTCATAAAATTCTCACATCACACAAGAGATTATTTGCTGTGAATCCAAGTCCAAAAATGTTAGATCCGAATCAAAGAAAGGTTCAGTTACACCGGCTAACAGCAGCAAAAACAGCAGGAGTTGACTGCAATCTATCACTGGTGATATTATATGATATATAATAGTGATATTTTACATACTTTAGCTTTAAATTGTTATTTGCAGCCCTACAATCATTAGCAACAATTTTAATAAATCTTAAAGTTAAAACTCAAAAATATTATCTGGTTGCAGCTTCTCCAATATTGTTGACAAATTAGGTATAAAATAAAACACTTTAAATAGGAATTAGTTATGGTTAATATTCATTGTACTTTAAAGACTAGATGATGACAATATTAAAAAGTCAGTAATAATTGCTATTACTTATAGCAATGGTTGTTTGGTTAAAATATAAAACATTTATGAAATATGATCAAAGCCAGAAAAGCAGTGCCATCTTATTCTTTGAAAGACAAACAAAATATTGAGAGTTTAGGGGAAAGCTGCCCGTCTGTGACATATTTTGTAACAAAGAGACGTTGACTATTTCTAGAAACTTCCAGCGACATTAGGAACATTCCAGAAGGAGCTATCTGACACAGTGCAGGCAGAATTTCTCAAAATGTTAAGACTGACAGTTAACACATGACTTTTTCCCCATTAAACTGACAACTACATACCCATAACCAAATCTTAAAAAAAAAAAAAAAAAAAAAAAAA